>NW_005841831.1:2347608-2373654 GCF_000455745.1 Alligator sinensis
GCCCCCTGACCCCTTACTCCTAGCACCAGAGCCCTGGTGCTGAAACATGAGGCCTGGCCGGCCATGTGTTTCAGCACCAGGGTGAGGGTCAACCATAGAGACGCTCTGGCAGCCTGAGTGTCTCTGTGGAGGACCCAGCCTCCGGTTGCCTGCTCCACTTTTTTAGACATTGATTTTTCTCCCTGCACTGCAAGTTTGCAGAGCAGGGAACATATTCTTGTTCCCGCATGTGCTTGCTGCCCCGTCTCAAAGGGGTTTGAGGCAGGGCAAGAAGCATGTGTGCGCTCGTGTGGACGCGCCCCTTGTGTCCAAACTAACCAAACTATGTTCCTTTCCTTCTTGACAGCTATACAATTTTCTTCCAACTGTCATGAATTTCTTACCTGGACCGCACCAAAGAGCATTTAAAAATTTTGAGGAAATTCACAACTTTATTCTGGACAGAGTGAAAATTCACCAGCTGTCTCTGGATCCCACCTGCCCTCGGGACTTTATTGATGCTTTTCTCGTCAAAATGGAGCAGGTAATGTAAGCGTGATGACGCTTCAGTTTATAAAAACAACATTATTTTGAGTTCAACCATTTCAGCATTCGGAATCATTTGCATTTTAGAAAGAAGTGCACTTTCCTTTGCTCCTCAGTCTGAATTGATACCTCTCCATTCTATGAAAAGATCAGAAACATTTGATAACCTTTTTTATAACAAAATGTTAAGGTAAACATAATACAAAAGCCAAGAAAATCAGCAATGACAGACAGAACTGCCGAATGATAAAAAGTAAAAATAAACATGAAAATTAACTTGGTGAATACAGTTCTCCACTTCTCACTCCTTAAAAAAAGAATAACGATATTACACAATATTTTATAGAAGGCACAGCAGAGAAGCGCCTTAGGAATAATTCAGTCAGAATGCTATATGTTCTCATAGTCTACAGGTTTTTCAGCAAACTACTTCATCAACAGGCTGTAGCCTACAAAAACTCATGCTTTTCTGAATGACTTAGTCTTTAATGTACGCCCTGCTCTGCGTTCTGTTGGACTTCAGACTGACATGGCTAAGTGCCTCCCTCTACAGTATTCTACAGTAATGCTATTGTAATGTTTAGTGTTTGGAGATAATTAATGCAGTATTGTTAAAAGGATGCTAGGCGGCCATTATTTTGGATGCAAGGTTTTTTTGACCTTTGTAAATAAGTTTCTGGCCCTTTAAACTCAATGATAAAAAACTGTACACATCTTTCTGCAGGAAAAAGAAAACATCGACTCAAAATTTAACACTGAAACTTTGGTAAGAAGCACAGTAGACTTGTTCCTTGCAGGAACAGGAACAACCAGTCTCACATTGGATTATGGACTTTTGACTCTCCTAAAATACCCAGAGATAGAAGGTACCTAGCACATGTATGTACACACACAAATTTGAGGGCTGTAGAGGTGTGGGAACTCCATGACACAACAATATATAAAAGAAACATGGAGCTTCTTTCTTTATGTCACAAGATCAAATCAAATATGGGTTAGCAATGTTGCCATAGTGGTATGGCTGTTCAGTGTCTTACATAAAGTTAAGTAGGAATTGTGTGCAATGCATGCATACATCTTAATTTAGTTTTCAGCCAATGGCTGTTCTTTTCACAAAGAGCATCCCTTTGCATTATTATTGGCCCTGTTATTTAGAGTCTCAAGACAACATCAAAGGACTGAACAAGCTATTGTGAGTTAATTTCTCTCGCACCGCTAGAGGGAATTATAGGTCATGGTGTGTGTAATTCTCTGGCAGAAGCATGCACCCCCACTGAACAGGTTACACCTATACTGTAGATAACAGATACCTTTATATTCAAGGGCTATGAAACAAGTAGCTTCCCTTTGAGTAAAGACATAATAATTTCATCTTTGGATTGGATCCACTTGTTCATGTCAGGCTCTGCTAGTGCTAGTGACTACTGAAAGGGTAGCTAGTAGGGCTGTACTAAACAACACCGTTTCGTTTCAATTTCCATTTAGCTGTTTCAAAGGGACAGTGTTTCATTTTGCTGTTTCAAAGCACTGTTCCTTTTCGTTTCGTTGAAACCGTTTTACTGTTTTGATGCATTTTCAACGCGTTTTGAAGTTTCACCCATAGGCTATAATGGGGAATCACATAAATGCCTATAACTTTGTCATTTCTTTCCTGATTCGAGTGAAAACAGCAGGTATGGTAGCTCCTGCTAAGGCCATAAAGCCTGTCAGGTTTCAAGAAGATAGGTGCAGGGGTTTCAAGGAGATGGGTGCATAGGTGCTGATGCTGCTCAGCTGCTGGGAGAGAGAGCTTGGTAAGCTGACTCCAAGACAGAGAAAGCTCAGTTCAAACAATGCTTATTGCTGTTTTTCCATCCTTCCCCGAGTGCACTGGGATTGGAAGGGACCTTAGGGAAGGATCACAGTCACTGATCAGCTACACATGTAAATATCAGAGCAGTCCTTCCCTCCTCTTCCTCCTCCTTCTCCTTAGTTTCTGTTTAGCTGTAAGCTAGCCCAGCTTCAAAACTCAAAACATTTTGAAACTTTTGAAAGGTTTCGAGTACCCTCGTTTCGTTTTGAGGCTGTTTCAGACCCTTTCGTTTCATTTTGATTTTGCTGTTTTGGGCTCAAAACATGTTGAAACAGCTTCAAAATGAAACACCCATCGAAATTTCGCACAGCCTTAGTAGCTAGATGTAGAGCTAATTCCTTCCTCAGGGGCTCCCTCCAGTTTCTGATGTATGGGTAACTTTTGTAGGGGAAAATTTCATGTGTCTTTCTTGTGTCTAGCTGTGTGTTATAGACACCAGGAGTAATATTACATTGTATTCTTTTTTGTAATATAACAGGGTGTCACTTTTTTGTAATATAACAGAGTGTCATTATTGCCATATTGTTATATAGTTGCTTAGGCAACACAAAACCAGCCAGTTTTGTACTTTGCGTATCTGTCACAGACAAGTGGCTGGCCATATGGTAGAAGTCTGGGCAAATCTTGTGGCAAATCTTCTTTTACAGTTGTGTTAATTCTCATTCATTTCACAACAGAGAAAATTCACAAAGAAATTGACTGTGTGATTGGCCGTTCCCGGCAACCCTGCATGGCTGATCGAGGTCAGATGCCCTACACGGATGCTGTGGTACATGAGATCCAGAGATTGATGAGTCTTTTGCCGTTGAATGTTCCACGTGCTGTGACCAGGGACACCAGGTTTAGACAATATATTATCCCAAAGGTCAGTCCTCTGTATTTCTGTGAAAAGTCAACTTCTCCTGCCGTAAGAAGAAAATTGGTAATAAATCTTACGCATTATATTCCATTTTCACTTCAAGCTTGTGTTGTTCTCAAAAGACCAAGGAGTTAAGCTTATAGAACAATAAAGCTTGTTTATTCAGAGAGCCCTCTTAGCCTGATGATCTTCCCTGCTCTCCCCACTTTCCCCTGGCAAATGTACCAACTGATACCTAACACTCTTAAAGGTATCCACATATTCTTCCTTTACATGTAACATAGCCCATACAATACTAACATTGGAAGTTTAGTTCAATCCATTGTTGAAGCACATTTTAATGGGTCTCTATTAGTCTTTGTGTTGGGTTTTTAGCTCTAAGTTACCTTTGCAGTTTCTCTACATTCTCAGTCCTTATTGGTTCAGTTCTTGTTTGGTTTCCTTGTTCAGATGTCTCTACTTCTGTGTCATTTTTAATCTCTTCTATCAGTTCTTTTTGCTTTGTTGTTAGCTCTGTTTCCTTTTGTGAATCTTGTGATGCTGCTTCTTTTCTCCCCTTTATGAGCTGCAAGTGTTGCCTGCTCCTTCTTAACATCTGTCCTTCCAATGTGACTACTTTATAGGGTCTGGGAGCTATTTGATGGGAAATAAGTGCTTCTTGTTTCCATGTTTGTCCATCTGAAATAAGCATCGTATCTTTGTTGTGGAGTTGTGGTACCTCCCTGGAACCCCTGCCATAGTACTGTTTGAGTTTGTTGAATTTTAAAAATGTTTTCACTTTTTGCTTTTCATTCTGATGAGCATCATTCACAATGTTTGGCAGCCTGATTTTGAGTTTCCTGTTAAGCAGCATTTCTGCTGGGGACAATCCATGTTTCATGGGTGTTGACCTGTAATTTAAGACTGACAGGTAAACATCATTGTGTGAATTTGTAGCTTTTTTCAACAATTTCTTCATTATATGTACTCCGTTTTCCACCAAACCATTGGATTGTGGGTATCTAGGGCGTCTTAGTTTCATAGTTTCATAGTTGGTAGGGTTGGAAGGGACCTGAGCAGATCATCAAGTCCGACCCCCTGCCATGGGCAGGAAAGGATGCTAGGGTCAAATGACCCCAACTAGCTGATTATCTAGCCTCCTTTTGAAGACCCCCAGGGTAGGAGCAAGCACCACTTCCCTTGGAAGTTGGTTCCAGATCCTAGCCGTGAAGCAGTGACTGTGAAGTAGTGCCTCCTGATATCTAGCCTGAATCTACTCTCAGTCAACTTATGGCAGTTATTCCTTGTTACTCCCCATAGTGCTTGGGGGAACAGGGACTCTCCCATTGCCTGCTGGTTCCCCTTGGCCAGTTTGTAGGCAGCCACCAGATCCCCCCTCAGCCTTCTCTTGTGGAGGCTGAACAGGTTCAGGTCCCGTAGCCTCCACTCGTAGGGCCTGCCTTGCTGCCCCCTGATCATGCGAGTGGCCCTCCTTTGGATGCCGTCCACATCCCTCCTGAAGTGCAGCACCCAGAACTGGACACAGTACTCCAACTGCAGTACTCCAACTGCAGCCCTAGGTGCAATAACTTGCACTTGTCAGTATTGCATCCCATCCTAGTCTCATCCACCCACCTCTGTAACCTGTCTAGATCTAGTTGCAGCCTGTCCCTCTCCTCCAGTGTGTCCACTTCTCCCCACATCTTTGTGTCATCTGTGAATTTGAACAAGGTGCTTTTCACCCCCTTGTCCAAGTCGCTGATGATGTTGAACAGTGCGGGCCCAAGGACTGAGCCCTGGGGAACCTCACTGCCCACATCCCTCCTGGTCAAAAATGACCCATCCACCACCACTCTCTGGGTGTGACCCTCCAGCCAATTTGCGACCCATTTGACTGTGTAGGCTTTGAAGCCACAGTTGCCTAATTTTTTAATGAGAATGGGGGGAGAGACAGTGTTGAAGGCCTTCCTAAAGTCCAGAAAGAATACGTCCACCGTGACACCTGCATCCAAGGATTTTGTGACCTGGTCGTAGAAGGCCACCAGGTTGGTCTGACAGGACCTGCCTTGAATGAACCCATGTTGATTGCCCCTGAGCATAATCTCCCCTGCTGGTCCCCTGCAGATGTGCTCCTGGATAATTTTCTCAAAGAGTTTCCCCAGGACTGAGGTAAGACTAACAGGCCTGTAGTTTCCTGGGTCCTCCTTCCTCCCTTTTTTGAAAATGGGGACCACATTGACCCTTTTCCAGTCCTCTGGCACCTCACCGGAGCACCACGAGTGCTTGTAAAGTTGTGCCAGGGGTCCCGCAATGACCTCTGCTAATTCCCTCAGCACTCTGGGGTGGAGATCATCAGGACCTGCTGATTTGAACATGTCTAGTCCCACCAGAAGTTCCCTGACTAGGTCCTCACTGGCCCCAAGCCTGGCAGCGCCTCCCCTGGGTCTGTCGGGGATCCTGGTGTGGGGGATGCCCCGATCCCTGCTCAAAAAGATGGAGGCAAAGAAATTGTTAAAGAGGTTAGCTTTGTCGTCTGGTGTGACCACTAGATATCCTAGCGTATCCTGCACTTGAAGTGTTTTGACAGCATCCATATTTGTTTGCCAACTCTTTAAAATGAATACAGTTGAATTGAGGTCCATTGTCTATTTTCGCAATTTGTGGAAACTCATGTCTAGCAAAAATCCTTTTGATATGAGTTATGACATGGGTTGCCGTTGTGCTTTCAAACAATGTAGTTTCAGGGTAGTGACAATAATAATCCAGCAGTAATACATCATTTTTTCCTGGATGCATGAAAAGTCAATGCCCACTTGATACTGTGGAGCTATGGGCTCCTCCGCGACCATCATGGACTCTTTTCTTTGTGCTGATCTGTATTGTAGGAACATTGTACAAGCCTTTACAGCACTGTCTATATCATTATTTATGTTGGGTCAATATAGAGCCACCCCTTGCTCTCCTTTTGCATTTTTCAATGCCTAGAGCCCCTCCATGTATTCTGTTTAACATCTTTCTTTAGCACTGCTGGAATAACAATTTGTGAACCTTTAAACAAAATGCCATGCAGTACTGACAGCTTTTCCTTGAACTGATAGCAGGGGCTAGGTATGTTTTCCAGGCCAACCAGCAGAAATAGCCGTTACCACTTTTTGCAGCGTGTGCCCTGAGCCGTAGCTTCTGCAATTAGGGCCCACATTTTATCTTGTCGCCGCCGAGAGCCGCGGCGCGGGTTTCGGGGCCTTAGGAGCCCTAGTCGGCGGGTGGGTACTTGTGACGCTTGGAGTGGAATCAGGTACTCAGGCGTTTTGATTGAACAAAAAGATTGTTTACTTACACTGCTCGTACAGCGCAGGCCAGAAGCTTGCTTCGATTACAGTTGTAAACAAAACTTGGGTCAGGCAGAAATTACAAAGTTGGTTTGGTCGGTCTGCAAATGTGTTCGGGGTGTTTGGGGTGTTCAAGCCGGCAGTCGTCTTACGTCTCGGGTGGCGGTGTGCTGGGCCCCCTTGGGTCGGTGACGGGGAGTCCTTAGAGGTTGATCAGGCCGCTAAGTTCGCTCTGAAACACGCGTGGAGTTTGCTAGGCTCCACAGTGTACTCAGAGTTCTCCACGAGATGTATGTGGAGTCCTCCAACTTGGGCGGAAACTGCTTCAACCTCTTATACGGCTAGCAAGCCAATCGCTGGTAGCCATGTAGGAATAATTTAAAACTGGCCAATAATAATGTGAATTTGCATATGAGTGGCGGGAACTTTTTTCTAAACTGTAATTTTCCACTACTGTAGCATTTGGTTACTGGGTTCAGGCATAGCGGAATTTTCCTCCATGACCTAGTTACTGCCACCAGAATGACTGACAGCAAAACTATGCCATATGTATCGAACCCATGGAATTTTCCTCTGTGCTATGTCATTTCTCCTCTGGGCTATACCAATTCTCCTCTGGGCTATACCAATTCTCCTCTGGGCTATAGGCATCTAATTAATGGGTTCTGACATACCTGTGATGGGAATCACTCTTTTAATGAAATTAACATGTACTATGTCTGAGTCTGGAATTCTGTCATTTTTCTTGTGTAATATGTTCTGGACAATGTACCTGCAATAAGTAGGTGCTTTCCTGGTGTGAACTGTATGTCTAGATTATACATTTGCAGTTGAAAGAAAGGTCTCTCTAATCTGGATGGCATGTCTGATAAGCCTTTCTTTGCTATAGTTACCAAAGGTGTATGATCATTTTCGTCTATGACAGGCTTCCCATAGATGAATATATGACATTTCTTAAGTTTGTTGCACCTTTCTGTGAAACACTTCAGATGCAGAACACAGTCTAAAAGAAAGCCTATGAAAACAATACCTTCTGAAGGGCGTACTGAAGGTACATAATCTAGTGATATTCTTTTCTAGGGGAACTTGCCAAAACCCAGGAGACGCATCCAAAGTGGAGAAATATATAGCTTCTGCCATGTTGCCAAAAACCTCTTCCCTGGTGGGAATGGAAGAATACTCCTTTTGATGTAACTGTTCAATTGTTTAAGATCCAGACACAATCTCAAGGATAGATCCATCTTTTTTTTCTATTATGACAAGTGCATGAACCCAAGCACTTGGTTGCTCTAGTTTTTCTAGTATGCGCATGTTAAGTAATCTAATTCCTTTTCCAGTTTCTCCCTTAGCACAAGTGGAACATGTCTTGGAGCATGTATGGTGGAAGTATTTGGTTCTCTTAATTCTATCTTGTACTCATTTGACAATTTCCCTATGCCTTGAAACACATCATAAAACTCTTCTTCTATGTTCTTGCTTTCTAGTCCCTCAAGGGCATCCATTCTCTTAATCAAACATAGAGTTTTACACGTTTACAAATCAATAATTGGCACTAGCTTTATTGGGACTGTTACAAACTGAACTTTTGCTACATTAAACTTGTGTCTAACATGCACTGCACAAATACCTTTGGTTGCAATCATGTTCCCATTATATGCTCTAAGTCTCACTTTCTTATTCTCATAGTATACACAATTAATTTTAATTTTTGAATAATGTATTCTGGAATTACATGGACCTGTGGCCTTATATCTAATTTGAAAGTGACCATTAGTCCATTAGTGTGCAGGGTGATTGTCTAATCCTCAGAAGAATGAACTTCTTCTTGCATTGTGTCAATGACAAATTCTTCCTCTTCCTCATTGCATAGAGCACGCACCTGCTGTTTCTTGTGTGGTGCATCCTGCCCCTTTTTGCAAAATCTTGCAAAGTGATTGAGTCTTTTGTATTTGTTGCAGCGCTTACCAGATGCTGGGCATTGCATGGGTTTATGGTAACCATACAATGCAGCTGGCCATTGTTTCTTCAAACAATTCTCTTTGGCCTCCATTTGCTGGCTCCATAGTAAGGTTATAGATTTCATAGATTTCATAGACATTAGGGCTGGAAGGGACCTCAGAAGATCTTTGAATCCAGTCCCCTGCCCCAGAGGCAGGAAGTCAGCAGGGGTCATAGGATCCCAGCAAGATAAGCATCCAAATATCTCTTGAAGGCGTTCAAAGACAGTAAAGAGGTTCTTCCTTATGTCTGGCCTGAAAAAGTCAGGGAGGAGTTTGTGACCATTTGACCTTGTCATCCCTTGGGACACTCTGGTGAACAGATGTTCCCCCAGATCCTGGTGAGCACCCCTTATAAACTTTTGGCAGCCACCAGATCACCCTTGAGCCTTCACTTTTCCAGGCTGAAGAGTCCCATAGCTCTCAGCCTGTCATCATAAGGTCTGTCATAAGTCCTCTGGACTCTCTCAAGCTTCCCCACATGCTTTTTGAATTGTGGAGCCCAAAACTGGATGCAGTACTCCAGCTGCGGTCTCACCAAGGCTGGGTACAATGGAAGAATGACGTCCTGGGATTTGCCTGAGAAGCATCTATGGATGCAAGCCAGTGCTTTGCTCGCTCTACTAGCTGCAGTATCACACTGATGGCTCATGTTCATCCTGTGGTCAGTCATGACCCCCAAGTCCCTTTTCTCCATAGTACTAGCCAGCATAGCACTGTCAAGCCTATAAGTATGCTGAGGGTTTTTCTTCCCAAGGTGGAGAACCTTGCATTTTTCAGTGTTAAACACCATCAGGTTCTCCTTTGCCCATTTCCTGAGCCTGTCAAGGTTAGCCTGGATCACCCTCCTGTCCTCAGGTGTGGACACTTTACCCCAAAGCTTGGTGTTGCTGGCAAACTTGGCCATTCTGCTTCTGATACCAATGTTGACATCATTAATGAAAATGTTGAATAGTATAGGCCCAAGATAGAGCCTTGAGGGACCCCACTGGTCACAGCGCACCACAATGATTGACTTCCATCAACCACCACCCTCTGGGTCCTACTACAGAGCCAATTCCCCAGCCAGCGGATCGTGGTGAAGCCTAGGCCGCAGTTGGCCAGTTTTGCTAAGTGGTGATCATGGGATACCAGATCAAAGGCTTTTTTAAAGTCAGGATATATGACATCAATCTCCTCTCCCTTGTCCAAGTGATAGGTCACCTGGTCATAAAAGGAAATAAGATTGGTCAAGCAAAACCTACCTGCAACAAACTCATGCTGGCTATCCCTCAGGATGTTACCATCAGCCAGTCTGTTAAGAATAGTCTCTTTGATAATCTTTTCTAAGACCTTCTGCAGGATAGAGGTCAGGCTGATGGGTCTATAGTTTGCTGGATCCACTTTCCTCCCTTTCTTGAAGATAGGCACCACATTGGCCTTCTTCCAATCTTTGGGCACTTCACCAGAGCACCAGAAGTTCTTGAAGACCCATGCCAGGGGCTGAGCTATGATGCCTGCCAGCTCCTTGAGTACCCTGGGGTGTAAACTGTCAGGGCCAGCTGACTTGAAGGTATTCAGCCTCTCAAAGTGTTTCTTCACAAGGTCCACATTGATGGAGTGTAAGGAATCTCCCTCACATGGGCCATCCCATAATGGGCAGGGGCGTCCCTTGGGACTGGTGAAAAACCAATGCAAAGTACCCATTTAACAAGTTGGCTTTTTCCTGGTCATCAGTTGTCAGTCATCCCATCTGGTTTAGCTAGGGTCCAATGTTGCCCTTGCTTTTCCTTCAGCTCCCCACATAACTAAAAAAGGACTTTTTATTGTCCTTGATACTTGTAGCTAGTTGGAGTTCATTCACAGCCTTGGCTTTCCTGGTTCGCTCCCTACAGGTCCAGACCAGTGCAGAATATTCCTCCTTGGAGGTGGATCCTGTCCTCCATCCTTTGTAGGTCTTTCTTTTTAGATGCAGGAGGTCCGCTAGTTCCCTGCAGAGCCAAGGGGGCTGCTGTGCCCTTTTTCTGCCTTTCCTCTGAGATGGGATAGACTTTGCTTGTAGATCCAGGATTGCTCCCTTGAGGAGCAACCACTCACCCTGAGCTCCCCTCCCCTTTGGATCATGGTCCCTTAGGGCCTCTCTGACGAGCCTCCTGAACTTGTCAAAGTCAGCTTTCCTGAAGTCGAGGACTTCTGTATTGCTGACTGACTTGCCAGCTTTACGGCGAATGGTGAAGGTGATCAGCTTGTGGTCACTGTCACCCAGCTTCCCTTTAATCGTTAGATCACTGATAAGGTTATGCCCTGTTGCCAGTACCAGGTTGAGCAGCATTTTACCTCTCATTGGCTCATAGACTTCTTGCATCAGATAGAGCTGATTCACACATGTGAGAAAGCTTTGCGACTGTTCGGAAAGCAGTGGTGGTAGTCTCCCCATGTCCTGGTGTGCTTAGTTTAAAGCCTGGTGGAGCAGGTCAGCCAGTCTGGCTGAGAAAAGCCTCCTCCCCAGCAGAGAGAGGTGGAGGCCGTCCCTTCCCAGCAGCTCGCTGCCCCTCTCACCAAAGAGCGGACTGTGGTCATGGAAGCCGAAGCCTTCCCAATGACACCAGCGCCACAGTCTTTGGTGTACTACCTTGATCCTCCTCTCCTTCTTTCTATATTGTTCATGTGTTGCTTTAGGTTTCTGCAGTCTTGTAATCCTGTCTAGTTCAGCTTGTTCTGTTTGTTTATCCAGCTTCTGCAGCCTGGCATTTGCTATCTTAGCCGCTTAGCACATTCTAACTGCCTTTACCAAATGAAGTTCAGGATCCTCTAGCAGTCTTTTCCTGAGGCTTGTAGCCCTTATAACATTATACATAGTATAAGTATTATTATATATAAGTATTATATTATTATTATTATATAGGTATATTACTACCATTAAGTATTATTATATTATTATAAGTAATATTATAATCATCACACTATAATTATTATATTATATTAATGGGCATTATCATAATTATAATTGTATTATAATTATAATAGTTATAAGTATTGTTGTATTATTATATATAAGTATCGTTATATGTAAGTATAGTATAGTACTATTATATACAGTATAATATATTATGTATTCCTGAGGTTTGTATCAGTTATACTTTTTGGTCTCTGTTCATGTACTCTTTCAGTTTTCCAAAGTTGCATGTGTGGCTTAACAGTCTGGGGTCTTTGACAAACTCCTGTATTGTCTCACATTCTTTCTGCTGTCTCCTGTGGAAATTATACTGTTCAAAGGTTTCATTTTGTTTCATTATACACTATTCCTTAAACTTTTTTATTACTGTATCACAGCTTTTCTATTCTGCTTCTGACAGTTGTAGACTATTTATTATAAACAGACAGAGTTTCTGGGCCTGCTATATTTTAAAAAATAGCTACCTTGAGTGGATCTTCCTTTTCTGTAGCTCCACTGGCTGTCATATATATGGTGAAGCTCTACTTAAATTTCTTCCAGTTTTCTGCTGCATTGCTAGACAACTTTAACTCCTCTGGACTCCTGAGATGCTCCATTTTTCTATCTTTCTTCACACCTCACTCCTGGTACCATGTGTTGTTTTCAAAAGACCAAGGAGTTCATCTTATATAATGATAAAGCGTATTTATTCAGAAAGTCCTCTTAGCCTGCTGATCTGTTGTGCTCTCTAGGGCTGTGTGAAATTTCCTAGAGTGTTTTGTTTCAAAACTGTTTTGATGTGTTTTGAGCTTTGAACAACTTTGAAACAGCTTCAAAATGAAATGGGGGCATTTGAAACATTTCAAAATTTTTGAAACATTTTGAGTTTTGAAGCAGCGCAGTAGTGGGAGGTGGGGGAGAGCCAGGGCTGTGCTCCAAGTGGCTCCGCCAGCCCCATGGAGCTCAGCCCAGTGGCTGGAGGCAGAGGCTCTCATTTTGCCTTATCTCCTTTTTTAAGGTCTCGCTCTTAATTTAAGCTATTGGCAATTTTAAGTAATGAGAGGCAGGGGAGAGCCACTGGCCAGGGATGTGCTCCAAACGGCTCTGCCACTGACTCTCCCACTGCCTCCAGCTGCCAGGCTGAGCTCTGTGGGGCTGGCAGAGCCACTTGGAGTACAGCCCAGTGGCAGGAGATGGGAGAGAGCCAGGGCTCCACTCTGACCAGCTCCACTGGCCCCACAGAGCTCAGCCCAGCAGTGGGAGACGGGGGAGACCCAGGCTGCGCAGTACCTCCCACCACCAGGCTGAGGTCCGTGGGGCTGGTGGAGCAGCTCAGAGTGCAGCCCGGTGGCAGGAGGCAGGGAAGAGCCAGGGCTGCACTCTGCCTCCTGCCTGAGCTCCGTGGGGCTGGTGGAGCCGCTTGGAGTGCAGTCCAGCAGTGGGAGGTGGGGAGAGCCAAGCCTGCACTCCAAGCAGCTCCTCCAGCCCCACAGAGCTCAACCTGCCCTACCAGCTCTGCTGGACTCCTCCTAGGGGCTCAGGCCCCCAGATCTGCACGCAGGATGACAGAAGGCTGCCCCTGCTGCCTGGGGTCAGTGGCAGCAACAATCTTCCTGGCGCTGGGTGTGGGCTGTTCTCAGCACTGGTCTCAGACAGCAGTGACAGCCTCCTGTCATCCAGCGTGCAGATCCGGGGCCCCACACCCCTGGGAGGAGTCCGGCACAGCCCTGCAGCCCTCCTGGGGATGTGAGCCCCCAGATCTGCATGCTGGATGACAGGAGGCTGCTGCTGCTGCTGCCTGGGGTCAGCAGCACCAGCAATCTTCCTGGTGCTGGGTGCGGGCTGTGCTCAGCACTGGTTCCAGGAGGCAGCAGCAGCTTCTTCTCATCCAGCACACAGATCCAGCGGCCTGCACCCCTGGGAGGAATCCGTCATAGCCCTGCAGCAGATGACAAGAGTCTGCCGCTGCCTACAAGTGTTATGCGTTTTGCTTTGAATAGTTTGAGGTGCAGCTTCCCAGAAACCTCTGCACCTATCTCCTTGAAACATGGCAGACTTCATGCCCTTAGAGGCAGCTACCAACCCTGCAATTTCCATCCCAATCAGGCAAGAAATGACAAAGCTTTAGGCATTTTCATGATTCCCCATTGTAGCCTACGGGCAAAAAGTGTTGAAACAGCAAAACAAATTCGAGGAAATGAAATGAAACGTGTTTCAAAATGTAATGAAATGACAAAACGAAACATTGTCCCTTCCAAATGGGAAATGGACATCACAATGAAACAGTGCTGTTTAGCACACCCCTAGTGCTCTCCCCTCTTCTCCCAGGCAAATGTAACAATTTCTAGGTGCAGGGGTGTAGGTTGTAGCTGTGTTGGTCTAAGGACATAGGCAGACAAGGTTCCTTGGGTGAATTTGATATCTTTTATTAGACCAACTGCTGAAACTTCCTTAGCCTGACAAAGGGTTTTTGAACTTGAAAACTTGCTTAATATCTATTCTCCAACTATTTGGGTTGGTCTAATAAAAGATTTTCAAATTCACCCAAGGAACCTTGTCTGACAATTTCTAGGTAACACTCTTAAAGGTATCCACACAAAGCTCATAGCAATTTAGAACTAGAAAAGAGCCCTTCATTCCTCTGGAAGATTAAATGCAAGTTTGTATCTTACAGGAATTTTCCAGTGTTCCACTCAAACCAGTCATGACTGTCTAAACAAATAGAGATTCTATCATTTGCCTTGGGAGACTACTTAATAATTGAAACAATCTCACCATTAAGTATCACCTTAATCATCAAGATTCTGAATCTTTGGTAGGGCTCTGCCCATACACCTCTATTCCTCCTTACTCCTGAAATAATATTTTTAAAGTATTTAACCTTTACTTTCTGCTGATCTGAGAATAATGTGCCACTAAGACTGGCAATGATAAGTATTAGTCATGACTAGGGACCTAACATATACATGATTTCACAGCTTTCACGGAAATTGTGTATTTGGCAGTCTCCCATAAATAGCCGGTTCCCCATGAAAAAGCATGGGGAACCATCTATGTTCAAAAAGTCAGCAAACAGCTTGCAGAAAACTGTCTCCTAGAACGGAGGGAAGAGGGGGAAGGGAGCAAAGAGAAAAAAAAAGGCAGACTTCCCGTCTCCTGAAGGGGGGGAAGAGATGGGAAAAGTTCCCATCTCTGTCTCCAGAAGATGGGGGGTGTGTGTGTGTGTGTGTGTGTCTCCTGAAGGGGGGGAAGAGATGGGAAAAAGATGGGAACTTGTCTCCAGAAGATGGGGGGTGTGTGTGTGTGTGTGTGCACTGTGGGTGATGGCAGGGAGGAGCAGGGGGCACGTGCAGCACAGCACCCCAGGCAGTGCTGTTCACGCTGCCCCTGTGGCGCTCTGCATGGGTCTCAAATGTTCTGGAACTTAGTCAGACTCCCCCCACACCTCTTTAGTATAGAAATCATGCTTTTAGTGTAACAGTAATGCTTTATCTCATGAAACACCAAGATTTTCCCAGTCTGGTTGGTTTGTGAGCCTGTGGGATTAGCTTTTTTCATTAAATTTTAATATTTCTACTTTTCAGTGAAGGCTGTTATTATAAAGTCATAGAGAGATTAAGAAAAACAGATTCTTCTGTTCTATTCACTGACTTTTGGAGGACTGTCTGTGGTAGCTAATATCCACTTGACCTTTCTTCTCTCTTTGTTAATTCAGGACACAATTATAATCCCTGACTTGAGATCAATCCTATATGACAGCAAGGAATTTCCAAACCCACAGGAATTTAACCCAGGGCATTTCTTGGATGAAAACGGTGACTTTAAGAGGAGTGATTACTTTGTGCCTTTTTCCACAGGTAAAGAAACTTATATTGATTTCAGATCCTAAACCATCTTCTTTTAGCTTGGCCTTAAAGATCCTAGTGGTTCTCATCCTGTGGGCTGCACAGTGATTTCTGATGGCTGCTGAAGCTGTATTGTTTCCAGCAGAGAAGCATCTTTCAGCAAACAAACGCTTAGCTGCAACCCTCAAATCTTTCTCTTTACTCTGCCTGGAGAAGTGCAAGATTCAAAACCCATGCCACTTTTCTCTCCAAATAGGCCATAAGGCAGTAGCTAGGCATATGGCACTCAGCCCTTAAAATTACCTGGGAGTGGGTTTTCGTGACATTCACATATTTCCATGTTATCCGGACCTCTGGTAGTCATGTTACCATTTATGCATTTGCCTCAAATTGCTTCATGCCTCTAATTTTAGTTGATATTTTACTTTCATTTTGAAAATACATTGCCAAGAAAATGCTCCAGCATTCCCTCTGTCTTTTTTTAATTGCAGGGAAACGGATGTGCATAGGAGAAGGTCTGGCTCGGATGGAACTATTTTTATTTTTAACAATAATTTTGCAGAATTTTACTTTGAAACCTACCATTGATCACAAGGACATAGACATTTCTCCAGAAGTTTGTAGCATGGTAAATATGCCACGTCCCTACCAGCTCTACTTTATTCCTCGCTAATGAACATGAAGACCATTGTCATCTCCATCTTTGAACATGGTTTTGACTGTTTTTGATCCTAGTCTCAATGACTGTCATCGACATAACATAGCCTTACTGAAACTGTTAAATTAAAAGGCTCATCCAGCATGTCAAACTTTCTAAATAACAGGGATTTAATGAACTTAAATCTAAAGTTAGAAAATTCTGATTAGTTGACTCTCAAATGTTTCTACAATTACCTATAGTGTTTTCAAATTCTTTGCCTAAGCCAGTTCCATTTTCAGTTCATCTGTGACATATTTGTAACACGTCAGTGTGAGTTTGACCGTGTACTGACATTACACTTAGATTGGTGTAAGTGAATGTAAATTAATTTAAAACTATAACCACACAGAAGTTTGGCACAGCTAGACCAGTCTAGAAATGGTGCAAGTGGTCTAAGATAGACATGGTGCAAGGTATGCTTAATTCAGATCGATTTCAGTTAGATTAATGCATTGAATTTCCATCCTGTTTCCTTACTGATTCAAGTTAGATCACTGTCCTCCAGCATCCCAGCCTGCTTCATGCCTCCTCCTCCTCCCCCACCCTTGACATTTCCTTTGTAGGGAGGTGTGCTAGCACTCGACCCATGTTCAGCTGCTCTGGACGAGCACCAACAGGCCCCACCCCCGGCTCTTCTAGCACCAAGCAAGCACAGTCCCTCTCCCCAGTCCCAGCCCCTGCCTCCTGCCTCCAGCTATCTGCCAGCTACAGGCAGGCAGCAGGGGGAAGGAAGCCATCTGTGTCCCCTGCCTGAGCCCTGGGACATAAGCACATGATGCTCTGGGCTGAGCCCCTGCACCCTCAAGACCCTGTCACAAACCTACCCCACAACATACATGCAGACCCCAACAATGAACCCAGGAAAAACCCTGCATTTAGGCATACCCCAATGTACCCCAACACTGGCTCTTGCACACTCACCAAGGGACCCCTATGACCCCACCTTGTGATTTGGACCCTGGCAGAGATGCTGCCCCTTTCCCCCTGCCAGTCTTCCCCAGCAGAAGCTTGTGCAGGTAGCTCGCCTCTGGTGGGTTAGGGTGGGAGGGGCCGGGGGGGGAGGGGCAGAACATTAGGCCTGTGCAAGTAGGGAACTAGTCGATTCGGATTCAGCCAATTCAAGGCCAGCAATTCAATTTGGAGATTTGGATTGCTGTTCTGAATCAGTATGGCTGAATCGGCTTTGGAAATTTTGGCGCCAATTCAGAGAGATTCGGCCATAGAGTATAATGGAGAACCAATGACATATCTATAACTTTGTCATTTCTTGGCTGATTTGGATGAAACTTGCAGAAATGATAGCCCTTTCTATGGGCATATGGTCTACCAAGTGTCATGAAGATAGATGCAGGAGTTTCTGGGAAACTGCACCTCTGAATCTTAAAAGCAAAACTTGTGTCACGTGTATGTGCTAAGCCACAGCAGAGTAAAAATTGAAGAAATGGTAGCCCCTGCTGAGGCCACAAAGCCTGCCAAGTTTCAAGGAGATAGGTGGCAGGTGTGTGGCAGGCCCCGCCCAAGCCCCCCCCCAAAACTGCACATCCTCCCTACCACTCTCCATACCCCCAACACACCCCGCAACACCACTCCTTACACCCCCTCCACCACTCCCGAAGGAGATAGGGAATTGTGTCCTGGGGACAGTGTGTTCAGCCATGGTCCACAGAGTGAAGGACCTTGCAGGGTGGGCTCCCATGAGATGGAGAGCATGGGCTGAGGCTCCAGGTCCTAGGTCTCAACTTCTGTGGCATCAGAGCTTTTCCCCTGCACCTGTGTGCTGTGCTCCATGCTCTTGACAATGCCCAAAAGCTCAAGTCCAGCTTCAGCTGCAACTTTTCTTCCAGATCCTGGGATGATACAGGGGCCAGCATGAACAGGCCATAGTCCTCAGGGGCTACCATCAGCAGACTTTATGCTCTGTGGCCCCCCAGGAACCTGTTCCTGGGACTCTGGTTGTCCTATCATCCTGTTTTTACCTCCCTGCCATTCAGCAGCAAACAGCAGAGCCATCAGCCATCAGCAAATCAGCAGCAGGAGGCAAAAATGGTGCCATATTTCAATCCACAGTTTTTACCGCCCCTCCCCCCTCTCCACTGATCAGAAGTGAGCTGCAAGTGGGTGCCCTCCACTAAACAGGGGTGGGGGGCACAGGGGAACCTGCAAGATTAAAGGATCCATGGCGCACCCCACTTCCACCATGAATTCGGTAGGTCCCTGGCAATGAGGTCATTCATGTCCCCATAGTCCCAATTGTGTGACCAGGGTCAGGTAGTGAAGGAGGACAGGACATGTTCCTCTATGGCGCCTTTTGGGGTCTTGGCACATCTTGGTAGTGTGAGGTAGGGCTGTGCAATTCTTCGGATCCCGCTTCGGATCTGGAGCCGCTTCAGATGCTTTGGCATCCAAAGCGGGACTTCCGGATCGAAGCAGGATCCCAGCAATGGTGCCCAGAGTGGTTTGGGGGCATCCGAAGTGCTTTGGATCTGCTTTGGATGCTTTGGACCAGCTTTGGCCATTTTGAGGCAATTAGAAGAGGGAGGGGGAGCGGGGGAGGGACAGAGAATGGGAGGGGGGAGACTGATGTCTGTAGGTAGCCAGGGAGAAGGATTTCTCCCCGGCTACCTTTCCAACGGCAGCGTCTATGGGATGGGACTAAAAAAAGTATAAAAGCCCCTGGTTCCAGCCCTTCTCTGCCTTTTGCAGCTCGTTCCCTGTCAGCGACTGTGAGAGAGAGGAATGCTGCGACTGAGACCTGCCTGCTGCTTTTTCATATTATAAAGGAGTGGTTAGGATTTAGCTTAGCTTAGCTTAGTTTAGTTTAGCTATTCTATTCAATTATTAGTAGTATTACAATTCAATTTATTTTTTTGAATTATCTTTTTGGAAACTTGTTTTGGAAACTTTGCAAAAAGAAAATTGTGTTTTCCCAGCCAGTGTTATCTATCACTGTGCAGGGAGGCACAGATTTCTTGCACACACGCACGCGCACACACACATAGAAAAAAAATCACAGTGGAAGAAGACAGATATTTACAGAAGAGCAAGACACAGATGATATATTGAGAGACAGGAAGACACACAAATAATTTCATTCACAGCATAAGAGGCAATATTGTGAGAACAACAAAGAAGACACACAAATAATTTCATTCACAGCACAAGACAGACACAGATATTCACAGAAGAACAAGACAGACAGATATACAAAAGGATTCACACACACAAAGAGACCTTTTGCAGCACAGGAAAGATCAATATGAAGCATGCTGGAAAGGCAGGTGCAAGGTCTTCTGGCAGGGGAGGGAGAGGGGGTATGGGGAGAGCTAGAGCTGCAAGTCCCCACATCTCAAACACAGACATATTCTATTCCCAAGCAGCCATGACATCAGTGCTGCCAGCGGAAGCCAGGCAGTGGGATCAGTGTCTGCACCTAATGTCCCTGCCCCTGCACCATCTCTGCTCAGTCCAAAAGTGGGCACCAACAGTGGAATCACTTCCTCTTCCACCCCAATTTCAGCTCTCAGTGTGAGCCTCCCACTGCCAGAGGAGGAGCTGGAGTTGAAACCAGGGGACCTGAGCGCACTGACTCAAGCAATTCTGGGGACTAAGGGGGAATCAGAGTTTGTGCTCCACACCCCTCAAGTTTCCCCTAGACCCAGGTCTACTCTGGAAAGCAGCACCTCAGAGGAGGCTGAGGTAGTGGAGGCAAGTGGCTTAGCTGAGGCAGCTCCTCCTGCTGTTGAGCCTCAGCCTGCTGAGAAGGGGGAAAAGGCAGGATCTTCACCCTCAACCCAGAAGCAAGGGAGTAGTGTAGCGTAGGATCATTCTGAGGTGGCAGATGATCCCAGGCTTGCCATCTGCCAGCACTGCCAAAGGCACATGAGCTGTGGCAAGGACATGAGACACTTCTCCACCATGGCCATGCTGCTACATCTGAGGAGACACCACCCCCTTGCCCTTCTTCCTGCTGCTCGGCCTGGCACCAGTGCAAGTGTGCTGAAAGGGAAATCCCCTGCTCACTCCAAAACCCCCTTCCCCCCAAAGCAGAGGCAGGCCACCCTGGACCAGTGGGGGAAAGGTGGACAGAAAGGGGGGCGTGTTCCCAAGGCACGCAAGATCACCCAGAGCATTGGGGAGATGCTTGCTCTGGATAGCCAGCCCTTTTCCCTAGTTGAGCGACCAGGGTACAGGCAGTTCATAACACTTTTGGCCCCATTTTACACCACCTTTATCAGGGGGGTGGTGCCCTCCCTCTGTATCAGGCATGCAGGGAGTACTTGAGGTAGGAGCTGCTCAAGGCAGGGCTGCAGGTAGCCTTGCACTTCACCTCCAATATCTGGAGCAGCCGGGGTGGTGATTGTGCCTGCCTCTCCCTCACAGGGCACTGGTGCAATCAGTCAGGCCATTGGTGGACTCTACTGCAAGTTGAGGTGCTGGATGAGTCCCACACGGCAAGGGAGATCATGGGGGCCATGAACTGCATGGTGCAGGGGTGGCTCATTGGGCAGGCCGAGCTCACCCGCGGGTTCAAGTTCACCGACAATGGGGCAAATATGGTGAAGGCTGTCCATGATGCCAACTTTGTTGGCATCCACTGTGCGGCACACAGGCTATACCTAATAGTGAGGGATGCCTTGTACGGGGACAGGGCTGCCAGTGACAGTGCCACCACCAGTACTGCTACAAGCTAGCTGATTTCAAAATGCAGGAAGGTGGCGGGCTAGTTCCACCACAGCATCAAGGGGAACTGTGGGAGAAACAGGCAGAGCTGAGCATCCCACAGCACAGAATCATACAGGATGTGGAGACTCAGTGGAAGTCCACATACCTGATGCTCCAAAGGTAGGTGGAGCAACAGAAAGCCATCCACGAGATGGTCTTGTTTGGGGAGATTGGGATCAGTGCCCCCCTTTACAGAGCTGAATGGGGTACCATTTCCCAGATCTTTGTGGTCCTCAAGCCCTTCCTCAAGGTCACTGAGACCCTTAGAGCTTGCAATGCTCTCCTTAGCCAGGTGATCCCCCTAGTGAGGGAACTGGAGAACCAAATGGAGAAGTTCCAGGGGATCTATGTTCCTGGCCGGGGCAGGCCACTGTCACCAGACGTGCAGGCACTGGTAAGGCAGCAGAAGGAGGGCATCAGGAGATGGCTGGATCCCTTGTGGTCCAGTATGGTCCACATGATGGCTGGCATGTGCAACCTGAGGGTGAAGGGGAGCATGTGCACTTGCAGCCCCCAAACCCTTGATCACTGGACGCAGGTGCTGGTGAACAAAATCAAGGAGGCTGAAGTGCAGAGGCGAGGGGATGTGGAAGAGGGGGATCCACTTTCCTGTACCAGTACTCCCAGCGCCAGCACAAGCACCAGCCAGTCTCCTCCACGCCAGCCACTGCCAATGTGGGCCGTGGGCATGGCTACAATGCTGGGATCCAAACGCACCAGACCCCAGCCTTGGGCAGGTAATGCCGAGGCTTTGGTGGCTACCTATCTCACTGAGGATGTGGAGCCACTGGACTGCGACTCCTTGGCCTACTGGGCAAGCCACAGAGAGATGTGGAAGGATCTGGCCACAGTTGCCCAGCAACAACTGTCCTGTCCATCAACCAGTGTTCCAAGCAAGAGGGTATTCAGCATTGCTGGGGATGTTGTCACACCCCACTGCACCTGCTTGGATCCTACGTTGGTGTAGCAGCTGGTGTTCCTAAAGGTGAACCTCCTACTGCTGGGGTTCCCCAAGCTCTACCTGCAGATGGACTGGGTCCACCTTCCTCGCTCCATCTGCACCAATTTCCTTTTTTGAGGTTTTGAAAAGCCAAGTAATGCCCTGCTCTCAGCTGGAGGGGGCACTAACTGCATCACCAGCCATCAGGGGAAGAATGTGTCCCTGCTGAGTTCATTCCCCTGCCAGGATGAACTTGGAGATATGGGATTGGGGCTATGCAGAAGGAGAAGGCCCCGGGTCCTGGGCATGACCACTAAAACTGCACTCTGCCAGAGTAGGTAGGCCTGGTGGGACTGCTGGTGGCGCGGCAGCCCCGTAAATGCCAGGACCAATGATCCCCTGGTGAAAGGCGGGCAGGAGGTGCCATAACCTCCAGCTAATGCATGCACGCACAAAGTCCTGGCTCGGGAACGACCAGACCTGTCACATCTTTGACAGGCCTGACACTTGCTGGTTGCAGTACAGTTATGAGGCTCTCAGTGAGCTCAGCTTAGCTGCCCAGGATGCCAGCTTTAGGGTTGAAAACCCCTTTGTCAGGCTGAGGAAGTACCTGCAGTTGGTCCTGGATGGAAGGAATAGTAAAGAAGCCAGAGGCTGGCCTGGCCCACAATGCAGGCAAGAAAGCCAGTCAGTGAAAATGGAAATGGAGAGGGGGGGAGGGACAGGTTGGGGTGGAGAGGTGCCTGGGGAGTCAGATGTCTGGCAGGTCACAGTGTTCCAGAATTCCACTGTGTATATTGAATCCATGAGTTTCTGTACCTACTATCTAGGAGGCTGATGAAATGCAGTTCATAGGCCCAGCTCTGAAAAGTGGTTTGCATTGTAATTTGTTCCCTCTCATGATCAGGCCTGAGAGACTGGAGGCAGA
Source organism: Alligator sinensis (assembly GCF_000455745.1). Taxonomy (NCBI): domain Eukaryota; kingdom Metazoa; phylum Chordata; order Crocodylia; family Alligatoridae; genus Alligator; species Alligator sinensis. The sequence goes on from NW_005841831.1 coordinate 2,370,199, forward strand.
GTGTTTTCTTGGTGAGGAATGTGCCCCCACATGTAGCTGGGTTTTGTTGTCTTTGATAAATTCTGGTGTGCAGTTTGTGGGGGTACTGGAGATAGTTGTCAGGTTTTGTGTTTTGAGCTGTAGGAAGTTGGCTTCAGTTTTGGTGATGAGGTTAGGTGCTTGTTTGAATGTACAAACCACTTTTCGGGCAAATCTCCAAATCCGAACTCAATGGCTTGAAGCTTAAAACGTTCTGATTCAATTCAGAGCCTCCGGATTGATTCAGAAAAGATTCAGAGATTCAGCGGTGGTGTTTCAGGGGAAAAAGAAACTTAGAAGAGGGAGGGGGAGTGGGGTGGGGCAGGGAGGAGCAGGTGGGGAAGGACTGACATCTCTAGCTGGCCAGTGAGTGTGATTTCTCCATGAGTCCCCTTCCAATCACAGTGTCTGGGAGAGGGACATAGAAACAGCATAAAAGCCTCTGTCTGCGGGTTTTCTGTTCCTTTTGTGAGCTGTTTCACCTGAGTGAGCAACAGCGTCTGAAAGATACTGGCCTGGTTTGGCTTCCTAGTCAGTCACCTGCTCCTTTTTGCTCTTAGAAAGGATTGGATAGGATATAGCTTAGCTTAGCTTAGAATCCCTATACTTTACTTATCCAATTCATTTCTTTCAATTTATATTTGTTCTATTTTTTCCCCCCCAATACTTTTTAAAAAGAAAGTTCAGTGTCTTCCCTGGCAATATGATCCATCACTGTGCAGGGAAGCACACATTACACACAGTCACACACATCATAGAAGAAGTCAGATATTCATAGAAGAAGATGAGATTGTATATAGTTAGTAGTTATTAACATTATTAGTTATAGTTAGTTTACATATAGACTAAAGACAACACAGAAGAAGTTAGATAGAGATTCAGATTGAGGTTCACACACACAACACAGAACTCAGAGTCTTAGAAGAAGAAGAAGATGATATACTATTATTTTAGGTACACAACACAGAAGAAGAAGAAGAAGAAGAAGAAGAAGAAGTAGTAGTCACACATTCACATTCCTAATTCATATCACATCACAGAAGAAGACACCATATATAAATCAAAAATAATCAGTCATCATACCAGTGCAGTGCATTACCTGAATCACACTACACACAACGCAGAGTAAAGAAAATATACAACATAGAAGAAGTGGTTGCACATTCACATTTGTAATTCATATATCACATTACAGAAGAAGACACCATATATAGTTATTAATAATCAAAAATCATCATAGCAGAGTACACACACAACACAGAGTAAAGAAAACACAACACAGAAGAAGTCAGACACACACACCTTTTTCAACACAGGAAAGATTAATATGAAGCGTGCTGGTAAGGCAGGTGCCAGGTCTTCTAGCAGGGGAGGGAGAGGAGCTAGAGGTGGTAAGGGAAGAGCTAGAGCTGCAAGTCCCCCCCTTCCCAACCCCAAACATAGATGCATCCTCTTCCCTAGCAGCCATGAGGCTTCTGCTGCCAGTGGAAGCAAGGAAGTGGGAGCAGTATGTGACGTCCCTGCAATTGCATCACCTCCCCTAACTCCAGGAATAGGCACCAGCAGTAGAATGACCATATTCTCCACCCCAGTTTCATCTCCCAGTGTCCTCCTCCCACTACCAGAAGAGGAGCTGGAGCTGGAACCAGGGGACCTGAGCACCCTGGCTAAAACAATTCTGGGGACGAAGGAGGAATCTGAGTTTGTGCGCCACACCCCTCAAAGTTCCACTAGACCCAGGTCTCCTTCTCTGGAAAGCACCTTGGAGGAGGTTGAGGTTGATGTTGTGGAGGCTCTGGCAAGTGGTTCAGTTGAGTCATCTCCTCCTGCTGTTGTGCCTCAGCCTGCTGAGGAGTGGGGATAAGGCAGGATCCCCACCCTCAACCCAGAAGTGGGTGAGTAGTGTAGTGTGGGATCATTCTGAGGTGGCAGATGATCCCAGATTTGCTATCTGCCAGCACTGCCAAAGGCAGATCAGCCAGAGCAAGGAGGTTCACCACCATGGCGATGCTGCTGCATCTCAGGAGGCAGCACCCCCTTGCCCTTCTTCCTGCTCAGCCTGGCACCAGTGCGAGCGTGCCCAAAGAAAAGTCCCCCACTCGCTCCAAAGCCCCTGTCCCCAAAATGCAGGGTCAGACCACCCTGGAGTGGTAGGGGAAAGCTGCAGACAGAGCTGGGTGCTTCATATATTTTCTGCTGTATGTGTAGTTTTGCTGTGCAAAGCTTCGGATCATGATTCAGATTCAGAGATGATTCAGATGATTTGGAGGCAGAATCTATGAATCTGAATTGAATCACAGGAAGCTTTAGGCTTTCTGAATTGATTCGGAGCTTCCGAATCGATTTGGAAAAGATTTGGTGATTTGGCCATAGGGTATAATGGGGAATCAATGAAATATCTATAACTTTGTTGGTTTTTTTCTGATTTAGATGAAACTCCCAGGACTGATAGATTCTTCTGAGGCTATGAATTTTGCCAAGTTTCAAGAAGATAAGTGAAGGGGTTCAGGAGGAACTGCACCCCAAATTCTTGAAAGCAAAACTCATGTCATGTATATGTGTTACACCACAGGGGGGTGAAAGCTGTCAGGGTTATGGCCCCTGCTGAGGCCATAAAGTCTGCCAAGTTTCAAGAAGGTCGGTACAGGGGTTTTTGGGAAACTGCACCCCAAATTCATGAAAGCAAAACTCATGTCACGTGTATGTGTTAAGCCACAGTGGGGTGAAAACTGTGGGGGTGGTGGCCCCTGGTGAGGCCACAAAACCTGCCAAGTTTCAGGCTGATAGGTGCAGGGGGATTGGGGGGAACTGCACCTCAAGCTGCAGACAAGCAAAACTCATGACATGGGTGACACTGTGTGTGTTAAGGCACAGGAGGGTTAAAGCTGCAGGGATGGTGGCCCCTGCTGCAGCCACAAAGCCTGCCAGCTGTTGAGGAGATCAGTGCAGGGCTTCTGGGTTCTGGGGCCTGCACCTCTAGCTTCTGACAGGCAAAACTCGTGACATGGGTGCTTGTGTAACTGTGTCTGTCTTGGGGCAGTTGATTGTCTGTATTGGTTATTTCCTCTCCTCAGTTTGTGGTTTTGTAGGTGTTAGTCATTGCTCATTAACTCATTAACACCTACAAAACCACAGACTAATCAATACAGACAATCAACTGCCCCAAGACAGACACAGTTACACAAGCACCCATGTCATGAGTTTTGCTTGTCTGCAGCTTGAGGTGCAGTTCCCCCCAAACCCCTGCACTTATCTCCTTGAAACTTGGCAGGCTTTGTGGCTGCAGCAGGGGCCACCATCCCTGCAGCTTTCAATCTGCTGCACCTTAACACACACAGGGTCACCCACATAACAAGTTTAGCTTGTCCATAGCTTGAGGTACAGTTCCCCCCAAACCCCTGCACTTATCTCCTTGAAACTTGGCAGGCTTTGTGGCCT
>NW_005841831.1:2373852-2379426 GCF_000455745.1 Alligator sinensis
CCCCCCCAGGGTGGTGTAATATATACACGTGACATGAGTTTTGCTTTCAAGAAAGTGGGGTTCAGTTTCCAAGCTTGGCAGATTTCATGCTCTCAGCAGAGGCTACCACTCCTGCAAGTTTCATCCAAATCAGACAAAAAACAACAAAGTTATAGATATTTCATTGATTCCCCATGATATCCTATGGCCCAATCTCCGATGTGGCTCCAAAGCTTCTCTGAAGCGGTTTGGAAAGCCTAAAGAAGCCAGCGCTTTGATCTGGAGATGCTACTTGGGATGCCAAAGCGTCCGAAGCTTCTCCAGATCTGAAGCACGGTCTCTAGCAGTCTCCCCCTGGCCCTGAGTCCCCCTCCCCTGCTGTGCTCACCTAGCCACGCAGGGGCTTGTAGTAGGGTCTTCCCAGGCTTGGAGTCTTCTCACAGGCAGCTCCTCTCTTGTCCTGCCCCGACAGGGCTCCGGGGGGAAGGGAGGGAGAACAGACACAATGCAGCACTCTCCGTGCAGCCTCTTGCTGCTACTTCTGCAGGGCTCTGCCAGGGGCTCTTGGGGGAGACAGCTTTGTGAACATCCTTTCTGTGGTCTCCAGCCTGTCTCTCACCCTGCCTCTCTCTCTCCTTTGTTCTCCTCCCAGGGAAAACTGCTCCCCTCTTTTAAACAAGCCTCTCAGCTAATCTCTGACCCCAGGCAAAGACTAGTTCTAACATTCTTCAGGGACATTGAGCTCCCCTAATCTCATCACTCACCTTTTAAAAACACTTACCCATGCTTTGCTTAGCATCGTTTTTTTACTTTAGTGCCTCTGCTGGATTCTGCCTGACATTTTTTGATCTGATTAGGGTCAATCGGTTCTTCAGAGAGTAACAGATGCCTGTTGATGTAGGGCTTATTTACCAGCACTGGCCAAAAGGATCCCATTTAAAAGAGGATCCTTCTCAGACGTTCTGCCAGAGTCACTGCTTTGGGTGGCTGTAGAATCATAGAAAAGTAGGGCTGGGAGAGATTTCAGGTTATCGAGTTGCAAGCAGCATAATCATCCCCATCTAAACTATCTCATCCAAACATTTGTATAAATTGCTCTTACAAACTTTTAGTTACAGGCATTCCACAGCTTCTGTAAGTGATCTGTTCCAGTGTTTAACCACAACTAATATCTAACCACCTTCTCCCTTGCTGCAATATGAGCCTATTACTCCTTGTCCAGTTGTTCTTGGTGTTCACAGGAGATAGTCTAGAGAGAGAGATGGAGGGAAGAGCTGATAGGTTTTTCAGATACAAAGAGTAGTCCTTATAAAGAGGATGGCAGTCTAACATATAGTGGCACTGATACAATGGAACCCCAGGTTCAGCTGGGACCAAGAGTCGCTACTAAAATAATCCACCCCGAAACAGATCGTTGTTAGCTCTGTATGAAAGTGGTCCTCACCATGTGTGTTCCTGAGCCTTTCCACTAAAAAATGAGCTTCCTCCTGGATCTGCTTCTCAATGCTTTTCTTCCCCATCCCAAAATTCCTCAGTGTGGTCAGGACAAATCGCCGGAGCTGCTTCCATGGCTCCCCATTGCTGAAAATAACCCCTGAGAAAGGAAAAGGAAAAAAATGGATAATGAGAAGCCCAGATTCAAGTTCCTAATTTCAAATCCACCCAAACATTCTTGATTTAAAGATTCAATTTAAACTGAAACATCATTGGGTTTATGTTCTACTTGGGAGATTATATTAGAGCTCTACCATAATTACTTGGTAGTTAAATTGTCCAATATGTTCAGGATCTCATGGGAAATACATATTAACTTCATTGCATTTTAATTGCACTTATAAGACAGAAGAATAATTATATTGGCTACCATCAGTAGTACTTGCATTTTATTTTCTAACACACTGTAAACTGTCATAGAATAGAGAATTCTGCTAGTCACAGTAATTTGACCAAAGCACATATCCTGTAGGGTGTAAAAATTAGATAATAAACTGGGACACAAACAGCTGGGTAAAATTAGCATCTTTCACCTGACAAAACTCTGTAATAAGTACCAATATTGAGCACTATAAATAAATATATTGAAGATATTCTTCATAGGATTCATGATAGTTAATATAGCTACAGTGCCTGCAGTGTTTTCTGATATGCATATGCAACAAATATGCAACAAATACATCACTGTATTTAATGCAACCCCTGATCAGTAATGTCCAACCTTTTTGGCAGGCATATCACAAATTAAACCCTGTACCTTGAGTGCCACTGATCCCCTTTCCCTGCCCTATCTGCTGCCCTGCACCCCCTCCTGGATCCATTGCTCTGCTTTATGCTTCCTGTCCTATTTACTCTGTGCTGCCTGTCCTTTTCCCAGTCTGCCCCATGGCACATGTAGAGCCTGCTCATGCCATTTGTGGCTCCAAGCTGGCCACCCCTGTGCTACACAGTTTACCCATCACTTTTACAAACTTTGCAAGTTCTGGAAAATGAACTAGATCAGATAAAAGCATACTGAATTAATCAAGCACTGAGAGTAAGTGTCTTATCTTTCAACTTTCTACCTATGAATGAATGAAAACTCAGCCGTGTTGTACAGAGCCAGCTTGGGTCATTCTTGTGTGAACCTACTGATATCACTGACCTGCTGCCAATCTGGGGAAGAACCAGTTGTCAGCATACTTCCTGTCCTGACTTGTTGTATTTTAACTGGATTCTAGGTCATTCTAAGGATTAGTACATGGTTTAATTTTTAAAAAACTTATTTGTAAATAAGAACTGATCAGCACGTGACTGTCAAGCACTGCTAAAACCCCTCAAAAACTGATAGGTAAATAAATCTTCCATAGGTATGTTCACATCTTGAGTGGTCACCCTATCTTAAAAAGTAGAGCTAGAAAAGGGCAACAAAGATGATTAGAGCAATGGAATGGCTTTCATACTGGGAGAGTCCAGAAGGCTGGAATGCTTCATCTTGGAAAAATGGCAACTAAGGCAGGGTACAGGGCATGATAAAGAGAATAGCTTTATCAGGGGCTGTTAAACACAACAGTCAGGGATGTAACCTGTTCATGGTCATTGGGACAGTATGGATAGGGGATGGATCTCTCTATCTTACTTATACTCTTCCTCCAAAGCATCTGCTATTCACAGGAGCAGGATAGTAGGCTAGATGGATCTTTGGTGTGACTCAGTATGGTAGATCTCGAGCTCTTCCTTGATCACAGGCTATACCTGGTACAGTGACTAGGAGTGGCTAGGAATCCGTGGTGATTTTACAGATCTGCTTTGCTTCTTTCCAATGCAGCACCTCTAGTCACAATTTAGGATGTATTAGTTACTCTCTCTAATTAACCTACAGTAAGGTATTTGGAAGCCTTTATCAGTCAGACAGTGGCATAAGAGGAAAATGGGTCATTAGCAAGGCAATCTCTATTGTCCATTGCTATACTAAATGAAATGTCAACTGTTTCCACATTTCCCTTCTTAACTATATTCTTCACAAATAGAGAACATCACCCAAGTACAGTGAAATTTCTGAAACGTACCCCTTTCTTTGCTGAACCTTTCAGTTATTGGCGGTCTGCCTCATCCACTGAATTCATCCCCTTGATCCATCAGAGCTTCCTTCACAGCTTCACGTCCATACAGGACTACAGCCCGTTCTCAGCCTAAGTATATTGTGAACACTGGACCATACTTTTTACTGAGCTATAAAAGTTTATCACAAAAGACCAGCAAGTTTTAATTAACTGGGTTTAAATTATCAGAATGAGAATACAGTTCATTATAAATTGACTAAAGTTTCCACAAGCCACTAAATTTATATTAGTCAGAATTTTGACAATGATATAATTATCTCCTTGTTAAGAGCAATATTCCTTATTATGGATCCTTTCATCTGCGCTCTCCTCATTTGGTTTTATTTGAACAACAACTCTGCTCTGAAAAGCATTTATGTAAAAGTGACACTTCTACAGAACTGCTCCTTTTATTTGAAACACAAGTTGACTGTAAAATAACCAAAGACAGTTTTTTCTCTCTCTCACTTTGTTAGCCTTGCAGAGCCAAAGAGTGAAGTGAATTATTTTTGCATCAATTAGCTTTTCTCCTAAATTTCACTCAGTTACATTTGTGTAAACTCACCGAGGGGAAAAAACCTCCAATGCAGGTCACACATCTGGACTCAGTGACAAAATTTGAAAACACCTAATTTCTTGCAGGTAGGTGAGATGCCCCATCCTTGGGGGTTTTCAGGAGGAGACTGGGCAGGCATCTGGCTGGGATCACATGACACCAGTTTTGGTGACCCTTTTCTCGCCTGCCAGGGGCAGGGGGTCAGACTAGACGGCCTGCTGAGGTCCCTTCCAACCCAAGAATCTATGAATCTATGAGACCAGGTGTTTTTTCCTCTACAATTTATACAAATTAGAATGACTTATGAGGAAAAAAAGAAACCTATGTGGCTGTTAGGCCCAAAGGTAAATTTGAAGTGTTTTAAATTAGAAAAAAATAATTCATTGTTTAGTAAAATTATGATATTTGATATGCAAATTCATGAGAGACAATAAATCCACCATGCAAACCCACAAAGGAAACTTTTCACAGCACAGCACAGCTAAATGTAATTTAGCTTGGTTCTGGGAAGGAGGTAACAGTGAACTTACAGGTCAGAAAGTGAAACAAAAAAAGCTCAAATCTAACTTCTCCTTTGGGTGGGTAAGCAGCACTTACACAGCTAACATTAGCCACTTATCTGACATTTTGGGCTACTTATGTGTATATTTTTTGGCTCCCCCTTTCCTTAGCCAGTACAACTTAACTTGTCCTGACCATGCAGGGGTCCACTCTGGCCACTTGTGCTCTGTTGTGATCTAATTCCAGCCAGGAAGTCACTTAGTCCTCATGTAAGTCCCCCAAATGACACAACTATTTGACAGAGGAGAAGGCAATAGCTTCTTTCACCTTTTAGCTGATTAACCTATTGGTTAGGGTAGTTAAGCAGGGAGTGGGAGAACCAGGTATTATGCCCCCTCCATCCTCAGCCCAGACAGAAGGGGTTTTAAACCCACATCAGGTGACCTATCACCTGAATAAGGGAGAAGAGATTGATGTCATATATCTTGACTTCAAAAAAGCCTTCGATCTGGTTTCCCATGATCACCTCTCGGTGAAACTGGCCAATTGTCGCCTTGGGTCCACCACGATCCACTGGCTGGAAAATTGGCTCCGTGGTCGGACCCAGAGGGTAGTAATTGATGGAAGTCACTCATCATGGTGTCCTGTGACCAGTGGGGTCCCCCAAGGCTCTGTCCTTGGACCCATACTGTTCAACATCTTCATTAATGATGTGGACACTGGAGTCAGAAGCGGACTGGCCAAGTTCGCTGATGACACCAAACTTTGGGGCAAAGCATCCACACCAGAAGACAGACGGGTGATCCAGGCTGATCTGGACAGGTTCAGCAAGTGGGCGGATGAGAATCTGATGGTGTTCAATGCCGATAAATGCAAGGTTCTCCACCTTGGGAAGAAAAACCCGAAGCATCCTTATAGGCTCGGCAGTGCTACGCTGGCTAGCACTATGGAAGAAAGAGACTT
>NW_005841831.1:2379965-2382378 GCF_000455745.1 Alligator sinensis
TCTTGAAGTGTGGTGCCCAGAATTGCACGCAGTACTCCAACTGCGCCCGATAGAGGGGAAGTATCACCTCCTTGGACCTATTCGTCATGCATCTGCTGATGCACGATAAAGTGCCATTGGCTTTTCTGATGGTTTCGTCACACTGCCGACTCATGTTCATCTTGGAGTCCACTAGGACTCCAAGATCCCTTTCCACTTCCGTGCCACCCAGCAGGTCATTCCCTAGGCTGTAGGTGTGCTGGCCATTTTTCCTCCCTAGGTGCAGCACTTTGCATTTCTCCTTGTTGAACTGCATTCTGTTGTTTTCTGCCCACTTCTCCAACCTGTCCAGATCTGCTTGTAGCTGTTCTCTGCCCTCCGGCGTGTCCACATCTCCCCATAGCTTTGTGTCATCTGCAAACTTGGACAGAGTACATTTCACTCCCTCGTCCAAGTCACTGATGAAGACATTAAAGAGTATCGGTCCAAGGACCGAACCCTGCGGGACCCCACTTCCCACACCCTTCCAGGTCGAAACCGACCCATCCACCACGACTGGTGGAGTACTGGAGTACTGAATCCAGTTTTGGGCTCCACAATTCAAAAAGGATGTGGAGAAGCTTGAGAGAGTGCAGAGAAGAGCCACGCACATGATCAGAGGTCAGGGAAGCAGACCCTACGATGACAGGCTGAGAGCCATGGGGCTCTTTAGCCTGGAAAACGCAGGCTCAGGGGTGATCTGATGGCCACCTACAAGTTTATCAGGGGTGACCACCAGTATCTGGGGGAACGTTTGTTCACCAGAGCGCCCCAAGGGATGACGACTAGGTTGAATGGTCATAAACTACTACAAGACCGTTTCAGGCTGGACATAACGAAGAATTTCTTTACTGTCCGAGCCCCCAAGGTCTGAAACAGCCTGCCGCCAGAGGTGGTTCAAGCACCTACATTGAACACCTTCAAGAGCAAACTGTATGCTTATCTTGCTGGGATCCTATGACCCCAGCTGACTTCCTGCCCTTTGGGCGGGGGGCTGGACTCGATGATCTTCCGAGGTCCCTTCCAGCCCTGTTGTCTATGAAATCAATGAAATCTATGACTTCTCAGGAAAAAAAGACAATAAACAGGTCAGAGGCAAGGCAGGTCCAAGAGTGCCCTCAACTGTCCCTTTTGAAGCTGGCCCACTAATTAGCAAAGACAGAAAGATATGTGAAGCCAAAAGGAGACCAGACCAGAGCTAGGTATTGACCTACAAGAAAAGATGCCTTGGGCTCAGTGTCCTGCCCCTATTGCTATCTATGCATATTGCATGAAATAGTCATCAAATAATATACATGAACAGGAATAGGCTTCTTAAGTCATGTGCTATGTGTACACAGTACATTAGCTGCAGAGCTGGACAGAGAGCTCAAGACGTTTTTTGTGCATTTTCATACTTAGTCCCCTGGACACCACTCTTCACCATGTGGTAATGTATACAGATTGCAGTGACATAGAGAAGGTTTATTCTGCATTACCTATGAGTAAAGCTACCCTAGGCTGCTTTGAATAAGTTATACCTAGTATTCCACATTGTTTTGTGTAGAAAAATGGTATGAGGAAGTGAGCCACTGTGCAAACCACTGAAATTTCAGGATTCTTCTTCTTCAGGTTTAATGCTCACTTACAATCAAACAACTAATCAGGAGAAAGCACCCTTACCTTGTACAGAAACTGGGGTAAGTTCTTAGTGTTCAGCTGTAACATGTTCCCTATGATAGGGAAAGCAATGGGTCCAGGTGGCAGCTTCCCATTTCCAGATATTTTTCTCTGTGCTGAAAAGAAGAGAAGGCAAGACAGACAAACCATCAGGAAAATGGTTGTTATTCCCAAAGCTTCCATCTTAAAGTATAGCAGCAGCCACTTCACATTCTAGCAGGGAATCAATTTGCACTTCAGAAGTCACATTTATATACTATGCAGGGCAAAACCTGGTGCCAGCATTTAGCCAATAGCAGCACTCTGTCCTTCTGGAGTAACAAATTTAATTCTGGATTAACCAAGGTTATTAGTCATTGCCAAACTAGAAACTCATTTCAACTTTAATTTATGTCTCGGACGGCCAGAACCGACTCGAGGTGATTTAGAAATTATTCGTTCGTTGGGCGGGCTGGTGAATGGAGAGGCAGACAAAGTTTAATGGTTGCAAAAACTTTACTTACGCCGCTTGTAGCTGCGATGCAGACGGTCCAGTCGTCTGAACAACTATGTGAGTTGTTCCAGCTGGCGAAGCCCAAGCCAGTCAATCCGTCCACAATTTAAGCCGGCAGGGAAAGGGTACGTTGAGGATTGCGCTCGGCGACGGGAAGAAGAATCAATAGGTGATCAGTCTATCGATCAGCTAGCAGCAAGTCAAATCTCCTTAGAGGCACTCTGCAGCGTGCTCAAAGTTCTT
>NW_005841831.1:2385659-2386349 GCF_000455745.1 Alligator sinensis
GGTGGTCCTGAACCCAAAACTTGACCTTCGTTGTGACAGCGATAGCATTAAGCCCTTGTACCTTGATCGTCTTGGTGGTCTTTTGATGAGGTATCGTTGAGGTGATCACATTGGTTTGAGCTCCAGTATCGAGAAGGAAGAATACTTGTTGCTGGTCATTCGGATCGGTAGGGTTGTAAACAGTGAGTTCGGCGTATGGACGAGACTCAGTGGGGTCGGGTTTGAATTGGAGAAGGCCGCCGGCAGAGCCGACGGCCATTATTCATTTTTTGGTGAGTCTTTGAATTTGAATCCTAATGTTTCAACCAAACGAGACTGGGCCCTTTCTCCCAAAATTCGCAACTGAGTCTTTGTAAGTCCGGAGCGGGCGAGAAGAAAACCAAACATATTCCTTTCCTTTGTTGTTCTTTCCTTTGGTGTTCTTGGAGGTGACCACCATGGCTCTCGCCGGGGGGTATACTCTTGACGTCTAGGTCTCACTGTTTCAGCTGGGTATGCTGAAGGTCGGTCCCTTATATCATTAGAAGCTTCTTCGCCTTGCTTCATGAGTGCCTGCAATCATGGGAGATGGCCTAAGAGATTTCCCACTGGTTGACCCGCCATCGGGTTCATAAAGAGTCGGGTGAGTCCTGGCTATCCCTGTACTGCTCTGGATTACAAGAGAACTTTGTTTCTTTTTCTGAGTTTCTA
>NW_005841831.1:2386390-2390049 GCF_000455745.1 Alligator sinensis
TCCTGCTTAAAGAACTACACCAATTAGCTCATGTATGTGACCTCTTTATTGAAGTTGGGGGCATTTTTTTCAACTAAAATGTGCATTTGCCAAAAAGAGGAGTGTCAGGGAAGTGACAGAAATATTAATTAATCCAGATCAAATTTGACAAAATAGTTTTGGCCAAAAGAGCAGGGGAATGGGATTTTTAAAGTGCCAAAAATATAGCTTTGGACAATTTTCTTGCAATTTCCCAGTTGGTCTAATAAAAGGTATCATTTTGGAACCAAGAGTTCTAGTTTTTTTAATGTCATCTTGTCTCAGACCAACATGGCTACCATGTACACCCCTGAAATATATAGCTTTGATGTTTTCAAAGCAAAGATTTCATGTAGGAAATGGCAAACTGTTTTGTTTTGGGTTTTTTGTCATTTTGAAAACACAACATTGACTATTCATTTTGAAATAGGTTGGTTTTTTTGTCTAAAATGGACCTAAATTAAAAGGAAAAGGAAGGGGAAACCAAAGGGTTAAGTAACCTGAAAATTAAACATGGCCTTCAAAATAAACCTGACAAATGAGTCTTTTCAGATTCACTTGAACAGAATTTTTTCATTTGGTTGAAAAATATTTTTAAACACATTTTTTGGTTTAGTTGCCGAATCCACTTGTCTGATTTCATCAACTTGGAGCCTAATCACCACATTTATGATTATGAATTTTCCAAATTTCTTGAAAAATCCACTGTGACAGCTAAAATTATGTCTGTGTGATAAAAGTGCTTGCTAAAAGCTCTGTGAAAATTAGACTAAGTGCTTTTCTGTCATTTGTTCAAATATTAAGCTATATGTTGTTGTTAAGTGCCTAATTAAAGTCAAAGATTAAGGCTTTGTATGTAGTAAGGCCTAGTAAATTTAACAAAGCCTTGTAAAAGTACTAGGCCCTGTGGCATAATAAAAATTAACCTTATCAGAAGAATACAAGGCTTGTACTCCTATTGGTCAGTCCTAAAAATAATTATAATAGAAGAATCTAGATGGCTGTAAGTTATCAGCATAGCTCAGAAGTTTTAAATTGGCTAGCACTTCTGGAAATCATTTAAAAAAAAGATGCAGCTAAGAAACTACTAATTAGCTGCTGACCTAAATCAGTAGGCCAGTGGATCTCAAGGAGCCCAAGAACTAAATACCAGGGTCCTTCCCGGTTCCCCTCAGTCAGCGCTAATCAAAGATGCCTGACTTCGCTAAGCTTTGTAGAAAAAGAACTTGTCGTACATCAGGCATCAGAGGGGACTGCCATTAAGTTATCGATGCAAATTATTATTGTTTGTCTTATTATACTATGTGTTTTTGTTAAGCTAATAAACCTTTCTTACCTTTCTACCCCCGACCACACTCTCAATCCCGAACCATCCACAGGCAGCTGGGACATCCACAAATGTTTTATCTTATCTTTCCAGTGGCTCTTCCCTCTACTTCTCCTTCCTTACCAGCTACCCAGCTTCCAGGAACATTAGCCCACCAGATACAATCATTCACACTGCCTCTGGCTCAGTTTCTCTGAAGTCCTATCCTTAAGCACCTGAAAACCTGTGCCTCCTTTCCCAGCCCTTAGCTAACTCTCTGTCCAGAAGACATTTCAACTGCTTCCTCATACAATCCTAGTCAGGGGTAGGCAATTATTTCAGCTTCCAGGCCACTTAACAAGTTTTAGTGAGCTGTTGAGGGCCACACACATAAAATCTTTCAGAAGATATCATTTTAACACATTATAATTTTAAAAAATCATATACTAAAATCAAACATCTACTATAACATATTTTAATTTTATTTCAAAAATAATTTTTGTCCTGATTTATGGTTTTTGAGGAGTGTAAATAGAGGTGATTGCATAATAGCTCAAAATAAAGCTTAACTCTTGTATATTGTATATGCGGGATGTGGAGGGAGACGGGTGAAGCGTGGGAAGTGGTGGGATGGTGGGAGTGTGGCAGTTTGTGTATGTGTGTGGGATTTTCACGTGTATTTTGGGGGCCACCCACACTCTAGGTCCCAGAAGCCAGCCAGAAGTGGGGGGAGAGAGGAGGGCTGGGGGAGCAAGGAACGTATGCCAGCAGAGCTCACCTGGGTGGTGCAGGTGTGGTTCCCCCCCCCCAAATCTGGCCTGCAGGTACCCCCATGGTGCTCTGCAGGAGGCTTAGCCCCACCTGTTCCCACCTGGGGCAGCCTGTCCTGTGCTTCTGCCTGCACCTGCCCTGTGCCTGCTGACAGCACCACCCTGATCCCAGCCAGTGCTGCTGCTGCAGTGACCCAGGTACTGCTTGGTTCCCCTTCACCTCCAGTGGCTCCTCCTCTTCCTTCCTTCTGCTGTGCCACTTTGGGCAGCATGTAGCATGGGGAAGTGGCAGCAGCTGTGGGGACATGTGCTGGGCACCACATACCCAACTACTTGGAGAGAAAGCTGCAGCCAAGTGGCTCCTGCCCCAGCACTTGGGGCTCAAGCTCCTGACTACCTTCCACCCACTTCACCCACCCAGCATGGCGAGTATGGGAGTATAGCAGCTGTTTTGGTAAACATGTATCAGGCATACACACACAATGTCCTGTCCACTGCAGCTGATGTTGAATAATTGACACTTTCATACTGGTGGTGGTAGAATTGGTAAGGACGCTGGCATTTGTCTGAAGATATTTGCACTTTATGACAAGGATCTTCCAGAGGTAGCATTCTTGATGGCATTCCAGACTTTTCAGCTGGTCCCTGTAGTCACCCCCAAGCTTCACAGCCATAAAAAAAGAGTGGGATTACCACAGCTTTATATAGTAGGAGTTTTGTTCAAGTCCTGATGTCTCACTGAACACAGGATGATTCAGTCTTCTGAAGGCAGAGCTGGCACATTGAATCCTATACTGGATTTCCTCACCGATGTTGACCTTCTTTTGAAAGATGGCTGCAGAGGTATGCGAAGTCTTCAACCTTCTCCAGCTCCTGTGCATCAGTGTGGATCTTTGTCAGGGGAGTTGATTGGCCTGGAGCAGGCTGGTGAAGCACCTTTGTTTTTCCACTGTTAAGGGTCAGTCCCAGTCAAAAGTATGCTTGAGAGAAACAATCAAGGCTCATTGGTAGGTCCTCCTCAGTATGTGCAATGACAGCACAATCATCAGCATACTGAAGTTCAACGATCGAAGTCAATGTAACTTACACTTCAGCATGGAGGTGAGAGAGATTGAAAAGATTCCCATCCGTTCTGTACTTGATGCCGATGTCATGTGGCAGACAGTCACGGATGAGTATCTTCATGACGGCATGAAAGATTGAAAACAGAATTGGTGTGATCATGCAGCCCAGCTTGATGCAGGTTCAAATGGCAAAGGGCTCCATGGCAGAGCCACTGCTTAAGATGAAGGCTGTCATCTGGTCATGAAGGAGTCTTAAGATGGTGATAAATTTCCCTGCTCAGCCAAAAGTTGATAAGATCTTCTATAGAGTCTCACCAGTAACAAAGGTGAAGGCTTTGGACAAATTGATAAAGGCCATATACAGTTCCTGGTGTTGTTCTCAACATTTTTCCTGGATCTGCTGTATTGCAAAAATCATGTCCATGGTGCCTCTTGATGGCCTGAAGCCACAATGAGACTTGGGAAGAATTTTCTTGGCAAGAAGCAGCAGTTGGTTCAGCA
>NW_005841831.1:2390080-2391579 GCF_000455745.1 Alligator sinensis
TAAGGATCTTCTCAGTGATGGAGAGGAGGGCAATACCTCAAGTTTCCACAGTCAAATTTCTCTCCCTTTCTAAAAATGGTGACAATATTGGCATTCCTTAGATCAGTGGGAATTTCCTCAGTGTTCCAAATTTTAAGAAACAGTGTGTGGAACTTGTTGGTAATAGTTTCCCTATCAACTTTAAAGACCTGGGCTGGTATGCCAGCAGGGCCAGATGCCTTGTTGATACTTTGTTGAGTCCTAATTAATGTATTACTAAATGTGTATCAAAGAATTCAGGTAAATGTAGGAAAGTTCATTTTATCAAAGGTAATCTAAGGAGCTGGCCAGAGATACTGTATACAATAAATAGAGTCTCTATCCTCAGGTATGAAACACTGCTGTGATGAGAACAGCAAGGACACTTCACCGACAGCCTGATGTTCCTTTTCACTTGCATTGCTTTCAGAATCCTGTGCTGGTCTGCGGGGTGGTATGATTGATATGAGTGGTTCTTCAAGGCCAGCAGTTACCAAATGAATGGGGGTGGGACCAGGAAATGAACAGGGGCAGGTTTGGGGTACAACTAAGACAGCAAACAAATTGCAGTTTGAGCTAGCTCTCTGCAAGAACAAGGGATAAGTGAAGTAGATTTAAGATTCTACAGAACTGAGCCTTAAAAACCATAGAAACTAGCAAGTTGGCTCTGAAAAGCATTGACAAAAGAAATCTGTAAAAGACCTGGCTCCGCCCAGGAAACATAGACCAATCCAGCTCTTAAGCTCTGCTTTTCTACCGAGGATGAACCTCATCCTCACAGGGTACATTTCTGAGCCTGCCAGAAGATGAGCTTCCTACTGAACTGATAGGGACTTCCAGGATGAGGAAGTCCACAGAAATTCATCTTGGACTCCCCATTGCTGAATCATAAAATTACAGGAGTGAAAGGGACCTCAAGGGTCATTTGGGCCAATTCTGTGCAAAAAATGCCCCAAAGGGAAGAGGAGCCACACACAGGACTGCCCAATTTCAAACCCACCAAACATTGATTCAGAGTTTCAACTTCAACCCAGAATTTCTTCATACTTGTGTGTTATTTGACTGACTACAAAATAAGTTACACTGTAACTATTCTGCAGTTAAACTGTGCAAGATGCATTCATTACAGCATCCAATATAAGACCAGCTTTTCACTGTGCCAAGTGCTACACAACCTACTGTTACTCTAGCTCCAACTTCATGAACACAGTACCCACCCCACAATATACTTGTGCTGGTCCTCAATGCTGGTGCCATCTTCTGCTCTGCCAGAGCAAGGTGGTATTCCAATTTCAGCCAAACTCATGGTAGATCTCTGACCTGGCTGCCCAGTGAAGACGGGTCAAAATGCAAAGCTGCAGCGCTTCAGGAAATGCAGGTCTTGCCTACGCACAAAGATCCCTCTTAACAGCAAATGCTAGAGTTGTTCTCAAACTGACAAGTCCCAGGTCTGCCCACAGGAAACTCCTTCAGTCTTTCCC
>NW_005841831.1:2391610-2402442 GCF_000455745.1 Alligator sinensis
TTCCTTGAAACAGGAGAAGATTTGCTCCCCTCCCTCCAAAAAAACAAAACAAAACAACTTGCAGGAAAGAGAAGAGCAACTACTACTTCCACATAAAAGGCAGACAGCACAAAGCTCAATTACCTTCTAGGGGAAGGACTGACTCCTCTCCAACCCTGTAAACGTAAGAGGGAGGTGAATAAATATTAGTGCTACCTGCCTCCCCTTTGAGCTGGTGTTGGGGGAGAGCGGGGGATGAAGAGGGGGAGAATACTATGGAGCTACAGAAGTAAAAGTGCCGAGGGACAGATGTAAAGCCTGGAGGTCTTGACTAATCAAAAGGCCTGGGGAGAAGGTCGAAGCTCATTGAGCAAAATGATCTCGGCCCCTGCATGATTGGGCAACACTTCATAAAGAGATGGGACAGACGAGCAATGCTGAGGAGAGTCTTCTTATCTCCAGCCAATTCCCAGCTGTTAGGATCTTTTCAGAGTGGGAGTTTGAGGCCACTTTAGTGGTTTCATTTACAGCTCTAGCCAATGTATAAGCAATATAGCATGGTCTTGGCAACAGCTGGGCACCAGACCAGGCATCCTGTTGCCTAATATCACTATCCTACATCAGTGTCCCCCTACTGTCCAAGTTGCCAATAAGCTTTAATGCCAGTCTAGAACCTGAATTTGTGTGGCAAACCTAGGTTATAGGGCCCAGGCAGAAAAGCAGTCTTCATCCTATTAAATGCCTCTAGGAATCCTGGGAAGAGGAAGTGGAACATGCAGTCTGTCAGGTCTTGCACCTGCACCTACACCACCTAAAATGTTAACTCAATCCGCTACCAGGAGTGAGCACAGCAGGGTAGCAGGGATCATGCAAGTACCAAGAGCATGCAGTGAAAACTGACCTAAACAAGCAGTTGGCTGTTCTAATCCAGTGCTTAGACTGAAACTCAGTGCAAGTGCCTGGTATTCAACTTTAAAAAAGAAAATCCAAGCTAAATGCTCCCTACAGGAAAAAAAATAGTTTGATTGCAGTTTACTGCTAAACCACTTTGAATTCCAGTGTATTGCTTTATCCTGGGTATATATGCCTACTCATGGTTTACATTGTGATATTAGGAAGAGTTCAGTTTAATTTCAAAAGTAAGTTATCAGCTTTTGTTCCCCTTTTTAACAGAACACTTGGTTCTGATCTAAAGTGCTTTCCTGTTCTAAAGCAAGTCAGTAAGCTGTGGTGCACACTTAGGAAACTAATGCTGCTTGCCTTAATAACATTTTTAGACTTAGCCGTTTTCACTTGCCCATTTCCACTGACAGGAGGCAAGTAAATCTGTCTTCTAAGTAGCATTCTAATTACTCCTTTTCAGGGTAGAGGAGAAGAAATGTAGAGTCTTCAGTTTTGTAAGTCTCCCAGCCAGAGGATTCTGGACAAGAGTGAGATGTGTCAAACAGTTTGAATTTTATTAGTAAATGTTAAGATTCATGAACCAAAAAAAAAACCCAAACCCAACTCAAAACCAAAGCCATAAGGGAAATACTGAGTGCCTGAGCAAGGGACTAACATAGAGGGATGGGGTTGAGGAGGGGAACGCAACTAGGTTACAGAAAATACAATGTTAGCCAACTGAAGTGGGGGAAGGGGAAGGAGGGGGGTCGCAATGCTGAGAGAGAAAGAAGAGAGATGCACAAAAACCCGTACAATGGTCCGCAATGGTTGAGGGGATAGGTTGAAGAAGCTGTTCAGTCTATAGAGTCCCATCGTGGGGGTCCTCTTCGGGTGGAGTGGAGTAGTCCATCGTTGAAGATTCCTCTCAGAGTCCATTAGGTGCAGAGTCGGATTCAGGCAGGCCCCTCTGGGTCCAGTCCAGTGGCAGTCGGTTTGGTAGGGTTGATGTACTGGTGATGTCCCGTGATGTGCTCGATGTAGATGCCGTGGGACCAACAGATGGTGTTGGACACCACGAAGCAATGCATCAGCTTCACATAGTGGCAGGAGAAATGGCAGGCATGCAGGACGCTGTCATTGCTGGGGTCCCAGGCTCTGAGTGTTCCCACAATGAACACGTTGACCATTAAGGCTACGCAAAGCTTTGGGTGGTGATTTGGAGGAGATTCGGCTCAATTCGGTAGCCAAATCTCCAAATCGAATCAGGGAACCAATTAAAAGATCTGAACTGATTTAAAGGTCTCCGAATCTTCGGAAAAGATTCGGAAAGCTTTGATGATTTGGGCAGTCCCCGGTGGCTGCAGCAGGGAGCTGCAGCTGACTCTGAGCTGGTAAGTACTAGGGGGAGAAGGGACCATAGGGGGACCCCTGAGAGACCACATCCCCTGCCTGCTCCCCGAGCTCCCCTTCCCCCTGCCCCCCATGGCTGGCCCACCAGTCCCAGCTCCTGGCTCTTAAAAGCCCCAGTGCTCACCTGGTGCTGCTGGGTGTGTGTATGCGGGGGGTGATCCCCGTTGCCTCACACCGCTCTATGCTGCATGGGGGGGGACGGGACCATAGGGGGACCCCTGAGAGACCACATCCCCTGCCTGCTCCCCGAGCTCCCCTTCCCCCTGCCCCCCATGGCTGCCCCACCAGTCCCAGCTCCTGGCTCTTAAAAGCCCCAGTGCTCACCTGGTGCTGCTGGGTGTGTGTATGCGGGGGGTGATCCCCGTTGCCTCACACCGCTCTATGCTGCATGGGGGGGGCTCTGCTGCGAGCCCCTCAACCCCACCTCATTCTTCCAGTCCCCCCACAGGTGCCCCCCCCAGGACAGCTCCAGCCCTTTAAGAAAAAAAACAGAGAAAAGCCCTGCACTTCCTGTTCCTGCAATAGCCTCGGGGCTTTGGGGGGCTCGTGCAGAGCCCCCGATGTGGGGTGTGCAGGGGGAGGGGCAGCGGAGATTGCCCCCACCAGCAGGAGTGGTGAGTCTGGGGGGAGGGGCAGCAGAGATTGCCCCCACCAGCAGGAGTGGTGAGTCTGGGGCTTTTCCCATTTTTTTTTTCTTAAAGGGCTGAAGCTGACCCAGGCAGGGCACCCATGGGGGAACTGGGGGAGCGAGAGGGGGAGGTCATGTGGCTCATGCAGAGCCACCCACGCAGCATGGGGCAGTGGGGATCGCCCCCCACACACCTCGCAGCACCCAGTAAATCAGGACTTTTTTTTTTTCCAAAAAGCGGGAAGCTGGGACAGACAGGGCAGCCATTGTCAGGCTGTGGGGGGATGGGTCTGGCTGAATCTCCAAATCAGATTCGACCGAATCGATTTGGGACAGTGATTCAAATCACCAAATCAAATCACTGTCCCCCGAATTGGTCAAATTCTAATCCAAAGCGAATACTAGCTACTTCGCACGGGCCTATTGACCATCCCATCATAGCCGCAGCCCCTCAGGATGTTGGCCAGTGGGGTGTACTTCTGCTGCTTGTGATCCCCGGCATCATTGAAAGCTTGACACTTGAAGGGGATAGTGACATTCATGATCAGGATTTTCTTGGCCTCCTCGTAGGTGATGAGGATAGCGGGGTGCATCTGGCGCTCTCAGCCTGAGATGCTGCAGTTCAGGGAGATCTCCCCCACTGCAGCCAGGATGGCCTTCACCAGGCAGTCCTGGACAGTGTTGTGGTGGACCTGTCAGGCTCCAGCATGAGGCTTGCAGCTGCACAACACATGGGGAAGGGTCTCTATCGCGTAGCTAAATCGCCAGCACCTCTTGTCCCAGTGGCCGAAGCAGACAGCCCCGTTCAGAGGCAGACAGTTGAGGCAGGCGCAGTGGAGGAAACGCCAGTTCATGAAGTGGGCATGAAGTGGTTGCTGGAGTCTCACTTCAAGGTGATGTTAAAGACCTTGCTCTGGTTGGGTTCGACCCTCAGGTCACCGTGACCTTTGTCCAAGAGAAGCTGAGAAGCTGATCTTAACCGACCATTAGTACAACTATTGGAATCCAGTTTAGGAGCTCATGTGTAAAGGAAAGAGATCTGGTTACAAGAAAGTCCTGTTCTTTGAAATTGGTGGGATCTGGGTTAAAACAATAAAGTAGGTGGCCATGACATTAACTTCCTCCCATCTCCTATTGTTTGCACAGTTACTTTTTCCTCTCTGGCCGATTTATACATATAGTGGAACAATCTAGACTACTAGCAACCGCGATCAGTAGTACTCCTCTCGAGGGAACTTCTTGCAGGAAGTGCAAGAATTATTGCAATAAGCTGTGGCACTGAAATTACACTGTAGGGTGGAGATGGGCAGACAGAGAAAGAAACCAACTAAAACAGCTGAGCAGCCAGGTGGGAGGGCAATTGAGTTACTTTGCATCCCTAACTGGGAGTTGTCCAAGTTAAAGTCCTTTGAGACAAATGCACATGCATCTAAAACCTCTTGATTATTAAGACCAAATATCAAAGTATGCTTATCTTGTCCAGTGATCCTTAGATATACAATAACTTTTACCAGATAATTGTGTATTCTCTATTGTTTTAAAAAGCATGAAAGTTTAACAAAACAGATGAGGAAACATGCTACAGACACTTACTGAGGAAAAAAGTACAACATATCTAAGTTTTATTGTAAAGCCACTGTAAACATTCTCTCCACAGCAACAGGTGATCTAGATAAAGAACAAACCTAAACGTTTCCAAAACCGCAGTCACAACTCTGAAAACCAAGAACTTTAGATAATTACAGACACAATATTTCCAAGACATTTGCCTCAAGGTGAGAAGGAAGAAGCAACACACTTTAGAGAAAGGTCAGGTCCTGCAGCTGTAGAGAAGTCTTCATGGGTTACAGAGATTTTTTTGTACAAGGCAGTATGCCATATGATGCTCAGGAAGTCAAATGCAATAGTACATCAGCACGCAAGAGCTCAGTGCTGATTTCAGCTTTCTATTACAGCTCAGTAATACAGGCAGTAAAAGCACATTTGTGAGAGAAGGGAAAGTTTTCTAGTTTTAGAAGGGATTAACAAAGCAAAATTTCAGTAGATATCTGGACTAGTAATCAACTCCTCAGGTAAGACAATCCCCAAGTACACTGTTCTTCCAGAAGTAAGTGCTCCTGTGCCTTGTGCAGCTTAAACCTCAGGAATATGACAGGTCACTCTGGCCCACAAACCTGCTTCTCAAAAAAAAATCTTGTATTTAGGAAGCGTCTTTTTTTTTTGTAGGTTTCACCGTTTCTCCAATTTTTTGTACTTTGCTTCTGCAGAAGAAAATCAGAATATCAATTACCACTGAGACAAAAAAAACAAAACAAACCCCAATCCTAACCCCGCTTTGATTTCAAAGTAACAGGAGGGACTCAGGGCAGTTTTTCAAAAGGCGTTTTAGGCACTTCTAGTTGCTGATAATATGTTTAAAAGTCCCCATGTTTACCCGGATTACCTAAATCCTATTTGTTTCAATGAAACTTAGGTAACCAGTGGAATTTTAAAAGCACCCATTATCTTTGAAAATCTAGTCCTAAGTGCCTTCCATGATTGTAATAAGTTGCATTAAAATAGTGTCCACACTACTGTCAACTTCTACATAAAGTAACTTCTAGAGGTGCGCTGATATATCAGTTCATATTGGATCAGCACTGATAAAAAGAAAATTGACGTTATCAGCAATTGGCTTTTTTTGGTCAGTGTAGCCAATGTCACCAATAAATGCTGTGTGCATGCACTCAAACAGGATTGCGGCCTGGCAGGTTGGAGAGCAGTGTCTGACCTGAAAGTCTGTTGAGGGGGGGAGAGGTATGGGGGAGGGAAGGGGTATCGGGGGGGAGGGGGTGTAGATTGAGGCCCCCAGGGTGGGGACAGGTTAGCTCTCCATTGCTATACGCACCCCCAAGGGAGGCATGGGGACATGTCCCCTGGATTTGTGCGCGGGGCAAGGGTGGGCTGCCTGCTGCAGGCACAGTGGGCTTCAATGTGCAGGCTGGTTGTGCCAGCCTCTCCCCGGCAGGGGGGCTGGGCCAGGGATGTGCTCGAGGTGGGTGGGGGCGAAGCGGGCGGCAGTGGCGTTGGGAGGGGGGCTACAGCCACTCCAAAATTCACCGTAACCACCCTGTAGCCCCCCTGGGGTGCACGCAGCAGCGGAGAGCCGTCCCCCACCTCAATGAGCTGCCCACAGCTCCATCCCACACCCTGCCCTGGCTGGGCAGCACCTGCTCCTGGCCCACTCCCTCCCTCCCCATGGGGCCCTGATCTACCACCCCCCATGCCCTTTCCCTTTCCCCTCTCACCCCTGTCACTTACCAGCTGGATGCTGCTCTTCAAGCTGCTAGGCTGCATATCAGTTATCAGATTGGTATTGGCTAATATGGCTGGTTATCAATCAGCCATCAGTATTGGCCAAAAAGAATCTTTATCGGTGCACCCCTAGTAACTTCTAACTTATCCAAGTTATAACACGCTTCTTGCTAGTCTTAAAAAAGTGCTACAATCCAAATTCCTTAAAGCAGAATAACCCTGTATTACATTTTCAATGTAGGCTACTCATCCCCTTTAAGGAAATTACTCTTAGCTTGTGACAACCACTCTGTATATTAGGCCACCCTGCTCAATAGTCACAGCACAGGAAAATAGTTACCAAGTCTTTTTGAATATGCATCCAGCTTATAGGCTGCCTGCTCAAGAGCTGCCACTTGCTCCTCAATGAGGTTGATCTGTTCCAGATATGGCTGAAGAGCAGCATCTTAGAAAAAGGAAGAAAGCCGTATCCATCAATTCTTATTAGTTCACCTACAAAAATTATCTCAGACCTGACAAGAGTTTTTCAGGATATTCTTTGGACAGAATATTTTAAAAAGGCAACCAAAAAAATCAAAGAAACAAGTACGAAGTTAAAAAGTAAGACTATAATAAAAAAAATGCTCATAAACTCACCACCAATGGAAAGACAATGGGAATAAATACAAAAATCATGCCCTCTTCTTATCAATTAACAGTTCATTGAAATTTCATTAACCTCCACCTCATTGATGACGCAGAAATATATTATTGTACCCCACATTCAAATGACGATGCTCGAGGACCAAGCTTAAGGGCATGAATTACCTCGTTATCCAGTTTGCCCAAGACCAGAGAAGGATCCTAAAGCAAAGGTAAAAATACAATCCAGGTTTCCTAACTCCTGTTTTGCTTACCATAAAGCCATCCTTCCTCTCCCATAGAAAAGCGAAGGGATGAATATCAATTCTATTCAGAGTGGTCCTTTCTTTAGCAACACAAAATATAACACATTATGGATTGCAAATCCATTCTGAAGGACTGTAAGACTCTACAGTCTCCTCTCCTTAGAAGTTTCATTTACTACATAACACAACTTTTACTATACTCCTTTCCAATTTGTTTAACTTACATTTTTGGTTTAAGTCTTTCAAGTTCCGACTAATGTTTATAGCAATATCTTTCATTTCCAGGTATTTCAAACTGGTCAATTTGTTCATGTTTTCCAGGAGTTTGTAGTCTTCACTTGTGGCTTTAAGAAAGGAAAATATTTACAGCTTTATTCAAAGCCCAAGCAGTTTGGATACAATGGGCAACTTATTTAGATTTCAAGATGAGAGCAGTACAAAACTAAGAACAGCTTAGCCATTAATAACACCCCTCGCAGAACGCACTCTGGAAAAAGTATTTTGAGAACTGGAATTTCCAAATGGATTGAAAAACATGGCACATTCAGCAAGAAATAGAGACCTTCTAGTTACACTCATTTCTACAGTATCTATTGTTCTAGAGATAGCTGCTTCAGAGGCCTTGAACATGAAAGCTGATCTGCATGAATAAGCACTCTGGTCTAACTATAGATGTTTAAATGAAAGCGGTGGTGATATGTGCGTCTATGCAATAGCTTGTAAGGTTAAGGCTTAAGACATCAGACTACTCCTCATTGTGCTGTGTTTTGGTAGGGAAAAAAAACCAAAAACAATCCTAGAGTCAGAACTTCTTTATTAACTTTTATATCTTTCACATCGCACAGATGCTTCAATTCCTCAAAGTATCATTAAAAAATGAGAGAGAGAGAGAGAGAGAGAGAATTAATTCTGCTCCTAGGGATATGCAAGTTCAAATGCCTGTTTTATCAGAGACTTCCTATGAATCGTAGTTCTTAGGGTCGGAAGGAACCTAAAAAGATCATCAGGTCCGACCCCCTGCCCCAGGCAGGAACGGGTGCTGGGGTCATATCACCCCAGCCAAATATCTGTCCACCCTCCTCTTGAAGGCCCCCAAGGTAGGAGAGAATACCAACTCATGTGGGAGCCCATTCCAGAGCCTGGCAGCCCTAACTGTAAAGTAATGCCTCCTGATGGTCAGCCTGAACCTTCTAACAATTTGTGGCTGTTATTCCTAGTAACCCTGGGTGGTGCCTGAGGGAACAGAGCCTCCCCTAATTCCCGCTGGTCCCCCCTGGTGAGTTTGTAAATGGCCACCGGATCCCCTCTCAGCCTTCTCTTGTGGAGGCTGAATAGGTTCAGGCCCTTTAGCCTCTCTTCGTAGGGCCTGCCCTGCCATGCGAGTGGCCCTCCTCTGGACCCTCTCAATGTTGTCCACATCCCTCTTGAAGTGCGGCACCCAGAACTGGACGCAGTACTCCAACTGTGGGCTGACTAATGCCTCAGAGAGGGGAAGGATCACCTCCCTGGACCTGTTTGTGATGCATCCGTAGATGCACGACAAGGTGCAGTTAGCTTTACTGACCGCTTCCTCACATTGGCAGCTCATGTTCATCCTGGATGAACCCTGAGCAATGTGGGTTGCCTGTGACCCACAATCCTGAGCAAATCACTTTACAAAAAGATCTGTGACCCTGAGCAAATCACTTAGGCCCAGGTCCTCAAAGGTATTTCAACATGAATTAAGTACCTAATTATTAAGTTTCTCTGCGTGTTTGCTCCTACCTGCAAAGTGAGAATAACTGAATGTCTCTACCTCTGACTGATATGATGAGGACAAATACATTAGCTTGTGAGTGCTCAGATATGACAGTAATGGGAACATTAAAAGTATCCAAGAGTCATACAAACATGATTAAGGCTTTGCTGATTCAGGGCTATATACAGTAAGTTAGGACAGAGGGATTTTCAAAACTTGCCCACCTTGGACAAGAGGATAGCTGCCAACAACATACCACAGTGGCTGTTTGCAATTTGGCAATGTTAACATAAAGACAACAAAGGTTTTAAGAGATCAGAAAACTAAGCTGCATTGGGTTGCTAGTTCTGTACTGAAGGACCATTTGAAAGATTGGCACAACTGTTTGGAGCCTTCATTAGCTTTGCTAAAATCAGATGTTCCATTATCTTAACCTATGTGGGTACCACTTTGGCAAACTAAACAGCAGATATTGTTTTTTAAACAGTTTCGCTCAAAGCTAGTAAAATGTCTGTTAGCTTCACAGTTGGCCTTACCTGTCAGTTCACCTGTTAAATACGTGGCCATTTTGCTGAACATATCCTTACAAAGCTCATTGATATCTGCTTCTGCTGGTTCCTTAGCCTCTTCTGCTGTCTCAACGGCAGGATCCTCTAATCAAGATACAGAGAGGGCAGAGGTAGTGGAAAGTAAAATAGCGGAACACATACAAGACAAAAACACATTTTTTTTTGCAATGTTTGCCTTTAGCATATGGTGTACATTGCAGACTAAAACAGCATTAATCCCATACCCTTATCTGTAAAACTGTCTGAAGGTGAAGTTAAATAGACTGGGCTTTTCAGTTACCCTTCAGGTTACAAAGAGAAAAGTAACTCTACTTCCAGCATAAAGAGGACCCAAGAGCAACATGGAGAAAGGGATCTTTCAATGTGATTTTTCCTACTGGTTATATTCAAGCTCTGCTCTACCTTTTTTATCCTTAGTCACAGACAATTGAGAACTCATCTTCTCTCCCTCCTCTCCAGAAGGCACTGCTAATCCTCCAGTGCTTGTTGGCTGAATTTCCTCTCCCCTCCCTTAAACCCCTTAACAAGCTTCTCCTGCTAAAAGTGGTTTTTACCTGGGGTTTTCACCCAATAATCTCTCCATCCTTTCCTTTACTGGAGCCTCACCTTTGCTTGCTTTTTCCTTTGCATGGCTTGACCCCTGGAAATGCCTGAACTTTAATTAATTTAATTAAATTAATTAGATTAATTCATTAATTTATTCTTTCAAGGAAAAATGTCCATATCCTAAGTCAAATCAGCCAAATCAATTACAAATCCGCGAGTCATTCAAGAACCACATGTGGCTTTGCTACCAGCCAGCATCCCCCACCTCCGCCTGGGGCTTCAGATGCTTCCAAATCCTTTGGCGGGCATCCTACATGCCTGGGGATTGGATGCCCCCGCGTTTCGCTTACCCTCAGCCGCAAGAGCAAGCTACAGAGAAGTCTCCCATTCCCACAAAGTCGGCATAGAGCCGAGATCTTCCCAATGGAAGTGAAAGCGGGAGGCCAGCTACGCCTTACGACCCTGTACCCTTGTGGGTATCCTGCAAGTGGGTTTTCCCCTGCCACTAGGAAAAGCACCATGGTGGTCTTGGTATTTCCCCTGACACGGGTTGGGGCAGCTCACAGCAAGAGCACAGAGTAACTGGCGCAGCAGGAGAGCGACCAGAGAAAAGGGAGCGACAAGAGAACCAGTGGGCAAGGGCAAAAGCAGGGGCGAGGCCGCAGCACGTCTGACTGGGGCGCCCGACTCCGGTGTTGTGCTGTGGGCGCTCTCCCACCCTCACGGGCTTTGCTGTCTGGGGCAGGGAGGAAACTCCCTGCCCACCTTCCCGCTACGTCTCCGGGCTCCGGTTTTATGCAAGGCAGGAGCGACACCCCCTGGGCAGCCTGGTCCGGGCTCGGCGGCCCCGCGGTCCCAGGAGCAGGACGCGGCCGGGCCCGGCGGGGCGGGGCGGGGCT
>NW_005841831.1:2402686-2403721 GCF_000455745.1 Alligator sinensis
CCAGAGGCGCAGGGAATCCGTTGGTGGCGCGCGGCTCAGTTCGCTGTCAGGGGTCCGGGGGCCAATCTGGTGAGGGGGCGGGGCCGGGCCCCCGGGGACCAATCCGGGGAGGGGGCGGGGCCGGTACCCCGGGAAACTCACCACCGTAGGAGGCCGGGAATGGAACTTGGTTCAAAGAAGGAACTGGACAGTCTCGTGGCAGACAGCTCCCCCGGGGCTATGAAGCATTGCAATCAGAGATACCAGTTCAGGCTTGGGACATCTTTAAACCGAAGTGGGAGGATAGGTAGGTACATGGCCAGCTCTCAAGCGGCTGCCTGCAGTAAGCACGAGTACAGCACGTGGCCACCAGGTGGCAGGGAAGCCAGACTGCATTGAACTGCTCCACCAAGATGAAATGGTCTGTGGGAGTGGGTATGTGACCAGTACATCAGTATCATTTACACCCCATTATAATGAGTCACTTGCATGGGTAAGGCGGTATGCCCAGTGTCCACTTCACTTTTACACCAGTATGAAACTGGAGATAGGCCTGTTGAAAGTCTCTAGGTTCGGGTCATTAGGGAGAGCAACAAGGGTGATGTCATGGTGGGGGGTCTGCTATAAACCATCAAATGGGGAGGATGAGGTGGATGAGGTTTTCTTCAAACAGCTGGCAGAAGTTTCCCAATCATAGGCCCTGGTTGTCAGGTGGGGGACTTCAAAATCACCCTGTCATCTGGCAAGGCAGTACTGCAGTGGACAGGCAGCCTAGGAAATTTTTGGAGAGAGATGGGGACAACATCCAGGTGCAAGTGTTGGGGAGGCCAACTAGAGGCTGTGCTCTTCTTGACCTGCTGCTCACAAACAGGGAAGAATTGGTGGGGAATGTAGTAGCAGGGCTTAGCCCCCCAAACTTTTCACAATGGCCGGCAACAGCAGCAGCACCACAGTGCTGCCGCCGCACAGTGTCCAGTGCCACTCAGCATGCAGCCACACCTCCACTGCCGCAAACAGCACAAGTCCGTGCTGGCCCTGCTACAGCCCTGTGAGAGG
>NW_005841831.1:2403731-2432232 GCF_000455745.1 Alligator sinensis
GGGTCAGGCAGGGCTCAGTCCCTACCCAAATAATATTTTCCCCCACTGTTTATGGTCTCTACCTGTCAAGGGCAAGATTCACTTAGTTGGGCTGATCATTAATCAGAACAACTGGTATAATATCTGAGGACAATCTGAGCTTTTGCCACTAGATTTGAGTCATTTTTTCTCTGTTGCCTCTGGAAGACTCCTTACTAGCATTGGCCTTTCAGAACACATTGATCCCAGCAGTTTATATATCAAAAGTGACGGCAACAAGATACCACCCAAGAAAACACTCCACACCCTCAGAACACCACATCTATGTATTGCTGTAGAGGAACTATTGGATAATATCAACTTACACAAGCATAGAATTACATTCATTTATTGTTAAACAATGAAAACATTTCCCATTCTTATATTTTAAGCTCTACAAAATACTCCCCTTAGGACTGCAAGCCTACCTTGTGAGAAGCACTGTAGTAATGGACTATTAGTCTGTAATTGGTCATCAGCACCTAACTGATCTTCTTTATTGGGGGCTGGTGAGTCCTATGCAGATGTTCTTTACTTTGTGATAGTGAGAACTGATTTTGCTCTGGGTAAAGGCTCTGATGTTGTGATGCCACTAGACGTGCAAGCTATGCTGTGCCAGATTTGCAAAGTGAGAAAATTCCAAATGTGTTTTTAAACCTCAAGTCCTGAAGTATCTCACAAAACAAGAATGTGTCCTGGCTTCACACTGATTCAGTAGGCATAATTCAAAACCCATGATGCCAGCACAGAAAACAGCTGTTACTTAGGAGTGATGGCCTTTAGTGGGCACATCTAGATGAGTGCTCATGTGTGGTTTGCAGTGCCACAGACCCATTTGCTGCACTGATCCTGGCGTCAAAAAACCCACACCAGAAAAAAGCAGGGTGGTGCATGTGGCAGCAGCAAGCACTATGTAAAACTGGACCTGGCTGGTCATAGCCATGCTCTGGCTGCCGGCCAGGCTCCACGTGCCCTGATCGCCACTGCTGGACCTCAGGGATGCCCCCACAACCCCAGGTAAGGCTGCTGGGACCAGGCCAAGTGCTGGCCCCAACTTCCCCTACCCCACCTGGGGCAACTTGCTGCTTGCCTGAGCGTGCATGCAGGGGCGTTCCCCAGGGACAATCAGTAGCAGCACAAATACGTGTTTGTCCCCGGGGAATGTATGTTCCTGCTTGTGGGGACATGCCCTATAAGGATTATTTGCCTGTCACATGCAATCAGCTAATGCAGCAGTTTACAAAATGAAACTTGTTTCACATTGATTCATCAGCTTAATTCATTTTCATGAGAGAGTTCAGATACTGACCACAGAATAATGAACAGGGTCTGAGTTTTCCGTTTCCCACAGGAAAAACATGGATTTTCCCTTTTAAAGGAGAAAAGCATGTATTTTCCCCTTTGAAGCAGGCCCGTTTTGCAAACAGCTCTCTGCAGGATGGATGGGTCTGGCCTACAAGAGCTACTAGCAAAAGGGCAGGAAACCCTAAGCCCTGTCCAGATGGAGGCAGGGGTGCAGCCTGAGAATATGAGTCAGCCTGGGCTGGCTCAGACTCAGTGTCCCTCCTGACGCCTTTGGGGTAAGTAGAGCTTTGGGGGCTGGGACCTGGGGGCAGGGAGGTAGCTGTGGGTCCCCTCCAGCAGGACTGGGGAAGGTCCTGTGGGTTGGGGAGGATCATGCTACTGGGGGGGCCTGGGGCCTGCTGGGAGAGCCAGCAGGACAGAGGTGCATGGGCGGTGATCACACTACCCTGCACTGAGGGCCAAGGCCAGGACAGGTGCGGGCTGCCTTGTCCCTGACCATGGCCTGTCCCACCGTGGCTTGTCCCCACTCAGCTTGGGCTGAGGATGAGGGCACTGCCCAGCTGGGGTGGTGGTGGTGTCTCATGTGGGAGGGAGTGTTTGCCCTTGGGGCAGGGCTGGGGGTGCTGCCCAGGGCAAGTGTTAGCTATCCCTTGCTCCTGCAACAGCTGCCCACCATGCTGCCATGCCACATCCACCGGCCTGCAGCAGCAAGCTGCTGGTGGCTCTGCCAGGGCTAGCGCTGGAAGTGGCAGCTGCGGGCACGCTGCACAGCAGGGCGCAGGGAAGGAAGAAGTGGTGTAGCCAGCCCACATGCCATCCTCCTCAGCCTGGCTCCTGCCAGCCTCTCCAGACTGCAGCCCCTGTAAGCCCAGCTGCCAGATGGGATGGGACCTGCTGGTGGGAGCCACAGCCACACAGGCAGCCACTGCACTGCTATCTGGCCCTGTGCCCACATCAGCCCCAGGATATGTGGCCCCAGCCTAGGGGGAGGCTCCTCGTCCCAGAAACCACTCAATGGGGAGTGTGATGGACCAGAGTGGGAGGGGTGGAGGTGGCAGCAGGGGATGCAGAGATGGACAAGAGGGGGATTGGGGTAGCTGCGGGAGTGAAAGATTATATATATATATATATATATATATGCGGGGGGCGGGGACGCTCTGTGTAGAACCAGCCACCAGAGCGGGGCCTTGAGCTCCCCTTACCCGCCTAGAGTAGCCTGTGCAAGGGGAGGCTGGCCTGGAAGGGAAGGGGCTTGCCCAGCTAGAAACAGGTCTAGCCCGCTCCCTGAGCCCTAGTCAAGGTCTTCCCAGAAAGGACATGGGGACAGGTAACATTGGGGTCTGGGCACAGGCACAGGGAGCAGAATAGCAGGGTTGACTCTGCTCAGAGCCACAAAGCAGCAGAAAGGACAGCTGCAGTTAGACTCATGTCCTGGTGCAGGAAGGAGCAAGTCGGGGGCTGCAGGTCAGGAGTGAGGGGCATGGGCACAGGCAGGGGCAGGACATTGGCATATCAGTCCTGCTTAGTGCCACAAAGCAGTGGTGGGGACAGCTGCAGCTGGACCCACATCCTGGTGAGTGAAAGGAGCAGGGGGAGCTTTGATTTTCCATGATTAAAAAAAAAAAAAAAAAAATTAGAATTAATTTTATTATAATGATTGAGGCAGTGGTAGGCTTCCAAATTGCTTTAAAATGGTAAATATATCAATAAAACATTATGTTCAGCAAATCCCTATATATAGATAGTGGCATTTCATTTTAAATCGTGGAAAAACATGGATTTGGGGTTTTTTGTTTTTAATCAAAGAATTTGTGATTTTTAAACAGAGAAAACCAGGATTCCTGATAATGAGGTACACAATATGCAGTATACAAAGTTATACATATGCAAGAGAACACGGTATTCTAAATGCTCCTTAAAAAAAACAACAGAGCCAACAATTCAACTACAGACAGTAATAAAACAGAATATATACACATACAGTTGCATCATGGGGACCAGTCTCAAGAAAAAAAGTGGCCTTGTTTAGCACTTAAGGCCTGATCTGATGCTTGCTGAAGTCACTGGGAATCTTCTGATCTGATGCCCATCTAGGCCCATTGAAATCTTAACGAGTATCAGTGACTACAGGTTCAGATCCCTTAAACTGACATGCTTTGCAAGTCAAAGTCCTGAGGTAAGTGGTAGATCAAGGTAATAGGTGAAGCTAGGTAAACTTCTTCATAAACCGGAGTTTTGCATAGGCTATCAGGAGGAAGATGGAAGTCATGCAGACCAGAGCCACAATGTTTCCCCACATAGCCCAGTTAGTGGGTGCAATTCCTTGGCTACACAGGTATGTTTCACCATAACACCTGCCAGGGGACATGGGACAGAAGTTAACATTTAACAGTAATAGCTGATATGTTCTGCCGTAGCTCTTCAGGTGCTTGACAAAAGGAAACCAATGTTGCACAGAGGTTAGACAGCTTCTCCAAACAGCAGTTCAACAGAGTGGAGTGATTATCACTGGACCTTCCACTTCCCATTTTCTCTAGCCTCTAGATTGCCCTTACCAGGGTTTCATCGTGTGTCATCCCAGTGCCACTTCCACGAAGGTCAAAGAGATTCAGGCATGCAACATATTATTTCAACTCTGATTTAGAGCCCATTCCTATATGCCATGCCAAGATAACTTCTTTGTGCATGTGTAGACAAAATGGGGGCCCTAAATTGACGGTGGGTTTTTAAAAACACCACTTCAATTTAGGACCCCTTAATCCCTTGTGTCATGCACACACCCAAATTTACCTGCCTCTCCAGCGGCAGGGAGGGGAGGGCGAACTGCCAGCGGGTGGAGCAGTCCCTGGGCTGTGGGGAAGTGGCTTGGTGTTTCCCTCCGCAGCAGCAACAGCCCTGCCCAGGTGGCCCCCTCCGCAGGCACCTGGCTCAGGCGGTCCTGGGGGAAGCACTGGGGCCCTGCGTAGCTCAGGCAGGCAGGCAGGCAGGCTCCAGGGCGGGGAAGAAAAAAAAAAAGATCTGGCTCACCACTTCTCTTGGGCAGAGCCCGTCTTCCCAGGCTGCTGCCAGGCTGCCTGCAGGGCTTCCTGCAGAGCCCTTGGGCCACACAGAGCCCAGTGCTTCACTCCGTGGCTATAGGGGCAGCAAATTAAAACTCCTTGGATTATGCCACCAAATTTCCTACAATGGCTGTAATGAATGCACAATACGCTGTTGACGTGCAAACACCAACACCATTACCGCTACCAATCATCCAGTAGCTGATACAAGAAAATATGATGGCGGGAGCAGTTCTCATGGGCACAAGATCTCCAATCATAACACTGGTCATTGAACGTGGTTCATTGTTAACCATAGGAATTAAGTTCAGCAAAGTGTCATTTTTTTCTTTTCAAATGGTATGTATAAAATGCAAAAGCATTTAGCCTGCTTTGAAGTGTCATGCACACAACCCCCTTGTTTCATCTACACATGGCCAATATTCCTAAACCATCTCTGAGGGCTGGGCACCTTTCCACTTCTCAGATAAGCATGAGTATAAAACCTCCAAATGTTTCTCTGGCTGCTGATACCTTATAATGAGGGACTGGATCTCAACAGTATGTTAAACAGTCCTTTACAAAGACAAGCCTGGTCCAAGATACCCAAAACTGATTTCAGAGAAGAGAAGTAGTTATTTTTTTCCTGCTGCCCTATATTGGGGAGCTGTGATATCTCAGAATAAACCTCTAAAATCCAGGATGGTAGTTTATGCCATTTTCATAAAAATACTGGCTTACTGTGAGAAATCATAGAACTGTAGAACTTGAACTTGTAAGATCATTAAGTCCAGTCCCCTGCCATGGGCAGGAAGTTATTGGGCTCAGACAAGCTCAACAAGGCTCCAGCCTCCTCTTGAACGCCTCCAAGGATGGCGACTGCATCACCTCTGCTGG
Organism: Alligator sinensis; assembly: GCF_000455745.1. Classification (NCBI taxonomy): domain Eukaryota; kingdom Metazoa; phylum Chordata; order Crocodylia; family Alligatoridae; genus Alligator; species Alligator sinensis. Next base: position 2,408,990 of record NW_005841831.1, read on the forward strand.
GAGTGTGTTCCAGATTCTGGTGACCCTTACAGAAAAGAAATTCTTCCTTATATCTTATTTACCCTTTATAAGCTTACGTCCATTGGTCCTTGTCCTCCCTTGAGGTGCCGTCCTGAAGAGTTGCTCACCTAAATCTTGGTGTTCACCCCTGATGTACTTGTAGGAGGCTATCAACGCAGTGGCTCCAAAGTAATGGTCATGGGAACTTCCCCCCAGACAATTCATTATTGTTTAAACAGGAGGCCAATGATAAGGTAAGACTTACATTTCTCCAAACTCCGAGGTATCCGGAGAACAAGCAGGGGTATCTCCTATGGATGTTGTAATATTTGAGCTATTCCCACTGCAGAAGTACAGGTCTCTAAACTCATTTACTTGCAGGGCCTGAGGAGAAAGTCAGACACCAAAATGAAGTAAAACAATGCAACACTAGTCTGAGACACTGGGACTAAACGTGAACATTTTGGCAAAAAACTATGATCTTTATATTTGCTTTCTCTTTACTTTGGCTCACTCTATCAGACATAGATGTACCATTTATTTCTCAGCTATGTTCACTGGTTTAAATCCACTATAAGTAGTGTCCAAAAGATATGGACCTAGATTTTCAAGAAGGGGTAATGATTTTGCATGACAGATGTGCAAACCCCTTGAAGAGATCTTCGTATTAGAAAATGTTAAGCACCATCACTGTAAATATCAAGCTTCTTTCAGTGGTCCCAAGCTGAGTTCTTGAAAATTAAGAAACTCCAAATCTCTGATTGCTTTGAAGCTCTTTGTCATGGCTTTCTGAGAAGTTACTTGATAGTCTTCAAGAAAGAGTTTGGTGTCTCAGTCTAGTGGTCAGAAACATAGCCAGCAGCTGGAATGAGATTCTGGAGACCCATGCTCTGCCACAAGGTACTGAACTGCCCTCTTACCCACAGTGAAGGTTTATTTAGGACCTGGATAGGGGTGTGGCCTATTGATGGTCCACAGTATAGGATAACTCCTTCCCTTGCTGGTACCAACATACTTATTTTGTGGTCCAGTGGAGCAGTTCATTCTCTGGGAATGGAAGGAACTATTTTTTAAACTTTTTTAGAATTAATTTTTTTAAAACAGAATCCTAATTAGTAACTTTCAAAAGAATTGTATATGTCTTCTTCCAGAAGTGACTCCATTGGGCATCTTATCCCTTAAAGAATAACATTATTTTCTACTCACTGTCAGGCCATATCGGGGGATGCTGAAGTACTTGAGCCAGTTCAGCCATCCCATCACAGATGGGAGGTTCACTAAAAGGCCAGAAAAGATCTGAAACAGAAAGAAATGGACTGTAATGGAGTGACACACTTATCACCTGCACACAAGAATGATGCTATACCAGTTTAACTAAAACGGCACATATCCCCTTCCCTCCCAAAGCACAGATGCAGTTATGCAGGTATAAACGCACTTTATACTGCCTATGCACTTTATTCCCATGCAGAAATAAGCTATGCTGATATAAGGCACCTTTAGACCAGGATAACTGCATCCATAATAGGTATTGTACTGGAGTAACAGTTTTAAAGCAAACCTTACTTCTTTGTATGTGAGTATGGACACACGGACACTTCACCATTGGGTAAAAGCAGGGGTAGATGGGGGGGGGGGTACAGTAGTATGGTCACAGCCCCCTTTGGCTGAGTGCCTTATGCACAGAGATCTCTGAGCTCACCCACATCAGCAATACTCCTGCCAGAGCTTGCAGGTGCTGTGAGCTCTGAGCTCACCGGCTGGTCAATGTGGAGTCTGCACAGAGCTCCTGCTTTCAAGCAGCTCTGGAGCCCAACACACCACTACTATTCACACCCCCCTCCCCCGCACCACACACTTAGTAACAGGAGAAAAGAGGGGACAACAGCACTTAGCCCTGGACTCTGGAGATGTGTGAAAGTGTCACTGGTTTCAGAAGAGGGCTGAGGTGCATGGGCAGACCCATCTGCATACCCAACAATGAGCGGTGTTGTCGGCACTAAGGGAACGGGCACTGCAGAAAGCCTGCCTGCCCTAGGATTTGCTCTGGCCCAGTCTTAATCCTTGACTTCTCCTTGCACTAAATCCATCCAAACTCCTCCTTTAAATGGGTCCTCTTCCACTACCAACAAAGCAGCATGCACAATACTTACAAGCATCAAGACAAAGCAAATTGTGATAAGCAGATTGGCAATGGCAACCACATCCATCCCAGCACTGATAGCCAGAGACATGGCTGTGGCTGTGTATGATACCAGCATCAGTGTCAGCATGAAGAAAAAGAACCGTCCTGCCACTGCCTGATAGCCTGTCAAAACAGCAAGACAGAGGTTCAGAGGATGCCTACATCACAGAACCCACAGAGATGATCTCAGGTCCCTGCACAGGCCATGTGTCAGTGAGAGACAGGGTCCAGCATTGGTTGTAATGGAGTAGTAGAAGCTGAACAAAAGCTTCCTAACTGCTTCAAAAAAGTGAAACCTTATCAGTTTATAAATGAGATGACAATGTGCTGACCCATAATACTAGGGGACTGGACTCTAGCCCAGGAGATCCTTTCTAGGCCTGTATTCCTAAGGAAAAGCGGGACAGCCACAAGTTCAGAAGATAAGAAGCAAGTGAGCAGTGTAATGCTAACTGCCCCTTGTCTTCCTGCTGGTGCTGCCATTTCCATAGCATGCCACCAGCTAGATTTCACCCCACAAATCTTTCCTAATTATCTGACTTCATTTAACATTTCATTCTATGCTTGGAGGCCTGAGACACTAAGATTCAGATCTGCCATACATTAGGTGACAAAGTATGATCTTGTTCCACCCTGTTCAAGTCACTGGAAAACTGTGAATACCCTTACTTTTGTAACAGCATCATCTTCACCCTCAGACTAAGTCACAAAAAGCAGGAGGATGTATCCATATTTTGTTGTAATTATGTTTCAGGGACTTGAGTAGAGACATATAGATGCCCAAGTCCATGAGTTTGCCTAATAGGTGGAACATTTCTTTCTACCATGTGTTTCATGTAGATACACAAATTAACCATGGGTGACTCGGATCTAAAACATCAATTGGTCTTAGACAGGACAATGCTCAAAAACAATGACAGGTTAAATGGCCATGTTGATTCTTTACCAATCATCCAGTAGCTGATACAGGAAAATACGATGGCTGGTGCAGTTCTCATGGGCACAAGATCTCCAATCATCAAGGCAAGGAAGTATGCAGATACACGATAATACCCACTGGTGTACTGATGGCTGTGATGACAGGAACACTGGTCATTGACTGTGGTTCATTGTTAACCACAGGAATTAAGTTCAGCAATGTGTCATTTTTTTCTTTTCTAATGGTATGTATAAAATCAGGGCAATTAGAGTTTATTCCCAGCTCTGTGCCTGGCTATCGAACACTAGGCACGTTTCTTATTCCCTCTGTGATTTAGTTTCCCCAAACTGTAGAACTGGGGTAAGGATGGTGACCCTAATAGGGCTTTTATTAAAGCTTATAACATGCTTTGAGATCCATAAAGGAAAGACTATGGAGGTATTAGCAGTCTGGAAAAGTACCAGTAGTAATGGAATGCTTTCACCAAGTGAAGTGATTAGTCTTGAAGACTATGCAGAGGAAAGGCTAAAGACACATTCTTACTGGAGTCAACAGCTTCCTCAACTACCTCATAAAATCTGTTTTCAATGGGCTGTGGTGACTGCCACTAGGTTGCCCACTCAGATACAACCCAGGTAGCAACTGAATCATTGCAGACCTTTGCCTCCTCACTCCACCTTGTAAAGTGGATTAGTTTCAGTAGTGGGATGCCTGGGTCACCACTAACCGTAACTACAGCACATGCTGACAGTCACTGAAAACGGGTACGACATAATCTTAAACAAACTCTTCTCTATCCTGTGGTCAGTTAAGATAGACTAAGTCCCCTTTATACCAGAGCAGCAATGCAAATTTACTTTAATGCAATCACTAAAGGGGACAACAACTGGGGATGAAATCTTGGAAAGTGACTGTACTGCTTCTATGAAGCACTGGCACGGCAGCCCTGAAGACAAGTCGTGTCCCCTACTGCTTGAACACCTACAGCCTGGGCAAAAGCCTAGCCAGCATTCCTCATGCTGCCTGCCGCGCACCTGGTGAAGACATTCTTGCAGAAAGGCTTCTGACTTACACAAACAATTTCTTGTCTCTGATAAACAGCTCAATTGCTGAAACGCTGGAAAAGCACTGGTTTGTGGTTACAAAAAACAAGGATCCAACCCTGAAATGCAAATTAAGAGTAAAAAAATAAGGCACAGACTAAAGTCTAAAATCCCCTCCACCAGAAAACTCATGCAGCAGCCAGAGTGGTCATGGGCCTATTTGATAGGCATCCTCCTGTTAGGACAGGGCACATTTCCTTGACACAAGATGCATCACATATTTACCTGCTGGGTCTTAACTGGGTAAAGCAATGTCTGCCTTTTATGGGATCTTTCATATTCTGATTGTAAAAGTGTCTGGCCTGAAGGACAGCTGCGCATTCAGGAACTCCAGCAGCGCATACAACTGCTGGCTGCAATTTGGAATTCCAAGTCCCGTTCACCCTTCATGGAGCAGAATGTAGCCCCAAATCCTCCCCGCTGCTGAAACACAGCAGCAACTGACCAGGAAATAAACAAGACCTGGTTTCCAAGGTTACCGATTCTGAATGCCACTTCGATTCAGCTTTACTCCGAAAAAGATGGCACCCACTATCAAGGCTAGTACAAGGGTCACTGCGATCTGGAAGAGGAAAGAGAAAAAAGGGATCATTTGTATGGATGAGCAGGGACAGGTAGCCAAAGACAGCACAAGGAGCACAAGGTACAGAGCCAAAGAAAGCACGTGCATCATGTGTCTTTAATGCTGGGAATGGGGTCTGAAGTTCACAAGTGACTTGGATGTTTTGAGATGGTATCTAAATACAAACAGAACCCTAGGCCAAATTCTCTATCTGCTGACCCTTTTGCAACCTTCAAAGGAAGACCAGGTGAGACAAAGCAAGAATGTGCCCCCAAATACTAGCTCTTCTTGAACAGAGCAGAGAGAGCTAATAGACAGCAGGACTGACATAACCAGCACAGGTGGCCAGCTAGGGTGACAAATTGTAGGAGGCAGACAAAAGCAGTGCTCTGGGTGAACAGGCAGTGGGCATGCTCAGTTGAGCCCAGGCTTTTGCCTAGGGCAGCAAAAATCCTTGCATATCCCGAATCCATTGCACTACACCCAGAGTGGAATACAGGCTTGGCCAGTTTCCCCAGACATTCTTCCCTGTACCATTAATAGCCATTCCATGGAACTGAGGTTGGGATTTTCAAAGGCTCTGCAGCAGTTAGGCATCCATTCAATTTTAATTCTCAACTCCTTTTGGCCTCTGGAAAATGCCAGGCCTGTGTTGACTGGGACGTGATAAATATCAGTAAATAGGAGGACATATGCAGTCTTTCAGTTCTGTAGCACTGAACAGACCGAAGGTGTCCTTTTAGAAGGCTGCCTAGTGAGCCATAAGGAATTCCACTGCTTAGGATCATGGCCTCAGAACTCCTTGGAGATCCCAGAGGTATTTTTGAAAGAAGAGTCTAATGTCTTGTCTCTGCTGGACGGGAATCCACATATTGCTCATTTGTTGAAGGTTAAATCCTGCTTTCTGTCACAGCCCTGAACAAGGGGCACTGTTTAATGTGTTTTACCCCAGCTGAAGCAATTCTACTTCAGAGGCACCCCAGTGAGCATCTGCATTCCCCTTACTTGGGTGGAGAGTTTTTGTTGGTTACCAACCACTCAGTCCACCAGACAGTCCAGCTAGACCTGTGGTTTCATATCAGTCACCACATAAAGTAGCAATGATTTCTGGACCTCAGCAGGATCAAACCAGTGACCTGGAGATCCCACAGTAAGAAGCCCTATGCTTTTAGTTCCAGTTTCTTACCTGTGCGACAGATGCCTGAGGATTCCTGATGAGATTCTTCAGGGAACGCTTGGAGACCCAATGCAGCTGGGTGAAGAATCCATTTGCATACGTGATCTGGTTCACTTGCCTCAGCTTCCTCCTCTTATTCCCCAGGCTAAGCTCCACTTTCTCCAGCGTATCCCTCATGTTGCAGTACAGGCTGGAGTTCAGATACTCCTGGTGCAGTGTGTCCACCACAGTCCTGTCCACATTCTCTTCTGCTACTTCATTTTCACCATTTATCCCTGAAGGAATGCATCCAAGACAGGGCTTGTTATGGCCTGTCCAATTTCCCTTAATAAACAAGGCTCACCGGATGTTACCAGACCCTGAGTTGGCCAAGGCCGTGAGGGTACAAACTGTGTGAGGTGAGATAATTACAGGATAGTTAAATTCGGGGATCAAAATGCCTAACTTTAATAATTAGGAAAAAACATTATAATGGAACTAAAGAAGAAAGAACATAACAGACAGGTTTAAAACACCTTGGCTAAGTACAGACAGTCAAAAAGCCCAAGGCTGAATTGATTCAATCTTCGTAGAGTTAGTTTAAACTGTGTAGATTGAACCAATAAGGAAGTGAACAGACATTCACTTTTGATTCTGGAAATGCAGCCACATGCAAAGGGTGTTTGTAGGGGAGGTGCAAAACATCCTGGGATGACTGAGAATTAACTTGGAGCTGGAGGGAATTTGGGACAGAAGTTCAATAAACCGATTTAACCCAAATCAGTTAAGTCTGATACTACATCCATCCAGGTTTACCTTAAACTGGTTTTGGCCATTTTGAAAGCAGTTTATGTGCATTGAACTTCTGTTGCGTTACAGATTTGAACCAGTTTCCAATCACTTATACCAGTTTATCTGTAATTTCTGTCCCTAGCCCTCGTCTCTTAACACTTTAATTTCACCCTTGGTTAGAGCTTACTTTACAGCCTACAGCTGGTTCCAGTGGTACACAGGAATTTTAATTATCTCTGCAATGAATTCATTGTTTTCAGAGGTTTTGGCTTCACTGTTACCCTCTGCAGGTTCTCTCTGTTTCAGGCTTTTTCGTTGCAGTCCCCATGTGATAGACTCTTTTTGTTTTTACTTTACCTGTAGGCTTTTGTGGACTTAAGCAGGCTGATAGGCACTTAACATACACACACTTGCAGGCACTCACAGGTACACGTGTATTCCAGCTCCCTAGTTTATATACCCCCACTCCTCAGCTTTTAGAAAGAGTTGGCATTCTTAAGAAAGGAGTTTTTCCTAGAGCCATCTGGAGGGCAGAGTGCAACTAGTCAGGCTACACCCAGCCCCTCTGCAATCCAACCATTAACCTTTCCCTGCCAGATCAAAACCCACCTAAAGAAACACTTTCAATATATAATATCCAAACAAACAACACAACCACATAGGCAGATGTAGAAAAAAACAAAACAAAACAGGGCTTTATTTTAACCTCAGCACGCTCTTGTGCATGCCCAGAAGAGGCAGTGCATTAGTTGCACCCAGCTTCTGCTTTCTTAACGCCTGTAAAGACTGGGTGCTTTAGTGAGGCTTTTTGGCACCTTTATCCAATAGCTGATTGAATCAGCTTTAGTTAAAAGTGTCAAAAAGCCCTGCTGAAATGCCTGATCTATCCAAACACTGTGGAGCTGGGCCAAAGCAATGTGTTGCTACTTCTGGTAGAGTGCATTTTTTCCCCCTACTTCTGTCAGTGCCCTCAGCGGTCACACTGGATTTGTCCATACTGCAACCTTAAACCTGAGGGCATGGACAGATGAAACCTTTACACCTGGGTATAAGCATTACATCAGCATAACCTTGTGTATCTCTACTATGTCTTCTATCAGTGTAAAAGCTCACAGGAAGACTATACAAATCACTAAATTAAGGTAATTTTACCTCATCCAGTGAAAAATTACTCTTGACAGACTCAGCTCGACTGGAGAAAGCTGCACAGCCTTAGATTTTGGCTGTGTACATCCATCCCAGGGTAGGTGTGTGTCTATCCACCCCCCGTATAGCCATGAAGACAAGGTAACTTGGCTGTTTAACTGAAGTTAGCAGCCCAGGTTCAAGCCTAAAGACGACCCTTAGATTGAGCTCAAGCAGGCAGCCTAAGTTAAAACTCAGGTTACACTGTCTTCCTTGCAATTCTAACATAGGTTAGTTAACCTAAGTTAAGAACTCCCTGTGTCCCCCTTTTTGTAGTACAGACTGACTGTGGCAGTGAAATCTCACCAATGTAATTCCAGGCCACAAAAACCTCTTGACACGTTTAGCTGAACTGGCTTTGGGATCAATAGATTTTGCTCCAGGTTCCATGGCTAGGGACAGACACTACACATAAACCGGTTTAAGTGATCAGAAACTGGTTTAAACCTGTAACTGAACAGATATTCAGTGCACATAAACCAGTTTGAAAATGGCTGAAACCAGCTTGAGATACATTCAGACTTAACTGATTTTGGTCAAACCAGTTTATGCAATGTCTGTCCCAGAGTCTTTGCTGGTTTAAGATAAATCAGACTCCCCCAGCGTCTTGGCATTCTCTCTGGGCTGGGTGGGGCTCTCTGCTCCACAGCAGGGCTGGCCCCTCCCCTCTGCTCCCTGGGCAGAGCTCCAGTAGAGACTTGCAAGCACAGCAGGGTCTGCTGGCTTTCCCATGCCCCCCTCACCACTCAGTGCTTACACAGAGATCCTTTCTTCCTCTCTCCCACAGCACAGACTGTAGCCAGTATGCTAGCTAATGCTGTGTAAGGCAGATAGGACAGTGTCCACTTAGGGCTTTTTGGAGGTAATCAACAGCTCAGATGGTAATGTCCCTGCATTCCTTGCTTTGGAAAAAAGCTGTTTATGAAGAGCTTGTAATGAGTGAGGCTTTGTTTTCTGATGGGGTGCTAAATGCTGGTAACAGAGCTGAGGGGGCCCCTCCCTAATCACAGCATCCTGCCCAGGCCTGGCCATGCGCCTCAGCTCAGCACTGTGGAAGGGAAGGAAGGGCTGCTCTAGCACCCCCCCAGCTTCTAGTCTGAGCCACTGCAGGCATGTACCTGCATTTCTGGGATGTCTGTCTGGTTACAAAACTGATTTAACCTAGCCAGGTTAGACTAACCTGCGAACATTGAATCAATTCAGGCTCAGGCTTTTTGAATGCCTGTCCCTAGCCCATGTGCCTAGAATACAGTCACAGGAAGGTTGGCTGGTCCTGCAAAGTGACTGCTCACACTAGCTAGCAGGAGTACATTAAAGATCGTGTGGCTTAAGCAAATTGAGTAGTGTTTTATTTACATTTAGGCAGATCCCTGGAGGCATAGGGTTCAGGCCAGTATTTTGTAATGCACAGAGCACAGGACTGGGAGTCAGCAGTCATGGGTCCTGTTTACGAGTGTTTGTTTGGGGGCTCCATATTCTGATTTACCTCCATAGAAGCTCAGTTCTCTCTGTGTAAATGAGTAACAAATAGCAGTCTCTAATGGACTCTGGCATTTTGGGGATTAAAATGCTGCCCTGGGAGAGGGTGTCTTGCCTCTGCCAGTGACATCTTGTGTGACCTTTAACAAATCACTTCACCTCTGTATGAGCCTCAGTTTCTCCTTCTGTAAAACAAGGTTAATAATATATTCATGTGATGGTCAGTCATTACCCCTAGGTCCCTTTCAGCCATGGTGCAGGTCAGGCTGTCAACACCTCTTTAGCCTAAAGAAGAGAAGGTTGCGAGGGGACTTGATAGCAGTGTGCCGTTATATCAGAGGAATGCATCAGGAGCTTGGTGAACAACTGTTCACTAGGGCACCCCAGTTGTCTTCCTGCCTAGAGCGGGGGGGCTAGACATGATGATCTGCAAGGTCCCTTCCAGCCCCTAACAACCTATGAATATCTAGTCACTTTTTAAGAGCATTTTAAGATTCTGCGAGAAGGTGCTGCAATTAAAAAACCCCCCAACTACGCAGTCACTTACTGGGAGAAAAACAACGTCATATTGAATGTAATATTTGAATGTTTGTAATAGTTCCCCATTAGCCAGTTTAGGAAGAAGACAAGATTTATCTTCTTATCTAGGCCATTGTTTTGGCCTACGTGCGGAAGGTCCTGACTTTGCTCAGTCTTAACTCTTGAATTTTATCTTTAGAGGCCTTTAACAAAGTTAACCTAAAAATGACCCTTAAGCAAACATCCCACATTCCGAGAAATCAAACCCTAGGAGCCTTTTAAAAGATTAGAAATAAAAGTAAATTCAGTGATATGGAAATTCCCCAAAGTAATTAAAATGGTCAAGAAAATAAACTGATTACCAAGCAAAAGAATCTGTTGAGTAAGATCTGAGCCCAAATTTGGGAGTAGTGACAGGTTTGCGTAGGAGGGGCCCAAGACGGCAACTCACTCAATAAAAACTGTAACCTACTGTCCCAATTTGGAGGTAACCTCACTTGCAGAACAACGAAGGAAGAATCGCAAGTGTAGGCTGGATCAGACTGATCACCTGAACCACCCTCTCCGTGAACACGAATCTCTTAGTTCACACTGAAGCCACAGAGCACCCGAAAGGGACTGAAGGAAGGGGACTTAGTCCTATCAGTATTGAGGCGAGCCCATTGAACTGCTGAGGCCAGCCCATTGAACCGTACTACTGAGGCCAACCCATTAAATTGTACTACTGAGGAATGAAACCATATCTAGGTGTTTGGATTCTCGGAATTCTAGGATTGTAAGTATATTATGAAAAATAATAGTATTGATTCAAATTTAACTTTTAGTTGTAATTGTAGTTGTTTTTGTAATACTAATTCTTATAACATTGTTTGGGAAGGAAGTGCATTTGGAGCATTGTTTCTGATATATGTAGTTATTGTGTTCTTAATGTTTGTGGTATTTCTTAAAGCTAAGCAGTGTTATATGTGTAGCAAAGAATTTAAAAATAAAAATTGTGTTGTATGAATTAAGTGTGCAATCATTGTGAAATCGTGCAAGTAGCTAAAAATTTCCCCAACCAGTGCATCAAACGAATCAGTAAGTTGTGTGGGATCTTCTCTATTCCATAACCCACTAGAGACAAACAAAAATCAAAATTTATTGTCATTTCTTAGAACTTCCCCTATAGTTCAGCCAACGATTTATTTCTTGTTTCCAGTCTTACCTGTTTGGGTCTCACCATACTCTGTGATTCTGCAGTCACTTTTGCTTGCTGCCACAGCAGTGGAGTCACCATTAATCACGTCAAGGAAGAAGTCAGCTGGATTGTTGAAGGGTTCGCATTCATACCCTTTTACAATAGCAAGAAGAACACATTTGCATTTTAGAGAGACAGTTTCTTAGGGAGGAGTGGTTAGAATAATACAGTGGCTCCTGATCTCATATTTAAGGCCCCCTTGGAAAATGCCAGCTCTTAGCTTTCATTTGTTTTTTCCTTAATCAAAAAAACAACAGAGCAATCTTCAATTCTACTGATGCAAAGAACCCAGAAAGATCACAATAGGTCAGAATGGTCATGATACTATGGATTTCTATTTGAAATCTGTTTACCTTGTGAATCACATGTAGGTGTTTGCACACCTAACAGTGCTAACATTACATGGCACCTTGCACCCTTAAAAGGATCTGTGACACCTTGGTTGAGAATTACTGGAAAAATACATTGCTTTTCCAGGATGCTTTTTTTACATGGACCTTTGGTCACTTTACACACTTTAACCAGCAACAGCAATGCTTCTGGGAAGGAAAGTTAAGTCATTATTGTTCAGGTGGGAAAACTTAGGCACACGCTTTAGTTCAAATCCAACATTTAGAAAAAAGTCTATCCTGATTTGGGTGCTTAGCCCTGGGCATTTACTTTCAGAAATGCTCAGCACTCCTAGCTCTCATTGACTATAGCCGAGTTTCCTGATGCCTTCCTTCAGCCGCCTCATCAGTGTCTGCACATCTGGTGACAGCGGCTTGCCCCAATCAGGAACTCTGATCTCCTGGAAGTTCTCCATTTGGCTCTGAAGTTCCCTCACTACAGGGATCATCTGGCTAAGGAGGGCATCGGCAGTGCTGTGGGTCTCGGCAGCCTCAAGGAAGGGCTTGAGGATGACCAAGATGTGAGAGATGGTATCCCACTCAGCTCTGTTAAGAGGGACACTGACCCCAATCTCCCCGAGTAAGGCCATCTCATGGATGGCCTTCTGTTGCTCCACCAGCCTTTTGAACATCAGGTATGTGGAGTTCCACCGAGTGTCCACATCCTGCATGATTTTGTGCTGCAGGATGCTCAGCTCTGCCCGTTTGTCCCGTAGCATCTTGCCCCACTTGACGCTCCGGTGGAAGTAGCCTGCCACCTTCCTGCATTTTGAAATGAGCTTGCTGGTGGTGCTGGCACCATCACTGGAAGCCCTCTCCCCCTCCAAGGTGTCCCTGACAATGAGGTGGAACTTGTGTGCCACACAGTAGATACCAACCAAGTTGACATCATGGACCGCCTTGACCATATTGGCCCTATTGTTGGTGACGGTTGAACCCGCGGGTGAGCTCGCCCTGCCCAATGGGCCACCCCTGCACTAAGCAGTTCATGGTCCCCATGATCTCCATTGCTGTGTGGGACTCATCCATCACCTCAGCTTGAAGGAGAGTCCACTGATAGCCTGATTGGTCGCACCAGTGCCGTGTGAGGGAGAGGTAGGCATGATCTCCACCCCGGCTGCTCCAGATGTCCGAGGTGAAGAGCAAGGCCACCTGCGGATCTGCCTTGTACAGCTCCTCCCTAAAGTACTCCCTGCATGCCTCATGTGCAGGCCGCCTCCCGATCCCATCCATGTCGCCATGTGCGGGCCAGGAACGATATGCGGACCCGTCTTTGCGCACGCGGGCTGTAGCCAGCAGTCCGGGCACGCGGGGTCGGAGAGGACCGGTGGCGAGCTAGAATTAGTCACGGACGCATAATGGTTGATATAAGGATTGTTTACTTACACCAAAGATGGTCGTGGTGTAGGCTGGACAGTTTCCAGGTTCAGCTCCGCTTAAATCCTCGTTAGAGGACTACGACAATTCATTCTTTGCCCCAGAGTTGTTGAAGCTCCGCGGGTTTGGTAGTTTCTTTGCCCCGGAGTTACTGAAACTCCGTGGGTTCGGTAGTTTCTCGTACAGGAAGGGATACGTCTAGGAATTTATCGGCGACGGGGAGAGGCTAGAGGCTGTTCGTTCTTTTCCCCGGAGTTGCTGAAGCTCCGCGGGTTCGGTTATCAGGCCTCTATTCCCTTTAAGAAAAGCGTTGGGTCCGTAAGGATCCACAGCACTTAGAGATCTTCACGCTCTCCCTCTTGAACTCCAATTGCTCTCTCTCCAACTTGGGCGGAAACCACCCAAGCTCTTTATATGGCTAGCAAGCCAATTGCTAGCCGCCACATGTGCATGTATTAGAATCGGCCAATAATGGGGCTCAAATTAGAATACAAAGGGTGGGAACTCTTTGCACCAAGCATTTCTTAGATGCAAAAGAAATGCACCATGCAAAGAAAGCTACAAATTTGGCAGGAATACTCCGTTGCACCGGGGTTCTCTTCTGCAGCAGAAAACTCCACCGTGCAAAGAAGCTGTAATTTAGCGGGAAAACAATTCAGTGGTGCCAAAGCACACACAAAAACAAAAATCACAACTTTGGGTTGTGACACCTCATACAGGGAGGGCACCATAGTCCCGCTGAAGGTGGTACATGTGGGCACTTGGTAGGATGGGGCCACAAGCACCATGAACTGCCTGAACCCTGGACACTCAACTTAGGAGAAGGGCTGGCCATTCACAGCAAGAATCTCCCCAGTACTCTGGGGGATCTCAGTTGCCTTTGCAACGCGCCCCCCTTTCTGTCCACCTTTCCCCCACTGTTCCAGGGTGGTCTGCCTCTGCTTTGTGGGGATGGGGGCTTTGGAGTGAGAGGGGGACTTCTTTTTGGGAATCCTCCCACTGGTGCCAGGCTTAGGAGGAGCAAGAGCAAGGGGGTGGTGCCTGCAATGATGCGTCAGCATCCCCATGGTTCTCATATGTTCTGTTCCCTTGCCCTGGCTGATTTTGGCTCAGCAGTGCAGGCAGATAGCATATGTGGGATCATCTGCCAGCTCAAAATGATCTCAGACTACACTACCTGCTCGCTTCTGGGGTGTGGGTGCATGTTGCAATTTCTCCCCCTTTAGGAGGCAGAAGCATGGTAACAGGAGGAGCGGACTCAGCTGAGCCACTTGCCTTCGCACCCTCTATCTCAACCTCCTCTGAAGTACCTTCTGGGGAAGGAGACCTAGTTCTAGGAGAAGCTTAAGAGGTATGGAGCACAAACTCAGATGATTCTCCCTTCTTCCCCAGAATTTCCCTTGCTATGGCACTCATCCAGATCCAGCTCCAACTCTTCCTCTGGCACTGGAAGGCTCAGCATAGGAAGTGAAATGGGGGTGGACGAGACTGTTACGCTGGTGCTGCTGCTTGTTGTCATGGTGGTGTGGGGGTGGGGGGTTATGGCTGGTGTTCTTGGAGGGGATGCAGACTCAGGCACAGGCAGCGGTACTGGCACTGCTCCTCTCTCCTTGCTGCCTGTACAACTAGTGGAAGCCTCATGCCTGCTTGTTGTAGCAAAGAGCCTGTGTCTCAGTTGAGGAAGGGGGGGGAGGAAAAGAGACTTACAGCTCTCCCTCTACCCCCTCTTCCATCCCTCCCTGAAAGCTTGCCAGCTGCCTTTCCAGCACGCTTCATGGTGTGTTTCTTTGCCTTGGTGTGCTGGAAAATCTGTCTTCTTCTGTAATGTTATCTGATAATTGTATCCATGTATGTATGTAATAAATATAATAAAAATATATAAACATATATATGAGTTCCTATATAAATTCTATATTATAATATTCAATATAATTGTGCTGTGCTTCCCTGCACAGTGAATGGAATGCACACTGTGAGAGAAAGCACAGATTTGAAAAGAATCAAAATAGACTAATAAAAACAAAAAGGATTTTGCGGGAGGAATAAATTGAAAGGAATCAATTAATATAATAATAAAATAAAAGGGTATAGAAAGCAAATCCCACTTGCAAGTAGGAAATGAATGGTATAGCCTTTGTTGTCTGACGCTGCTGAAAGACAGCTCAGTAACTGGCCCAAGGCAGAAAGTGGCCCAGTTCAGACAATGCTGCTTTTTATGCTGTTTTTCTATCCCTCCCCAAGAGCACTGGGATTGGAATGGTCCTCAGGGAAGGATTAGTCACTGGCCAGTTATGCAGTCAATATGAGAGCAGGCCTTTCCCACTCTTCCCCCTCCCTCTCCTTACTTTGTTTCCCTGCAGGCAAGCTCAGCTTCAGCTTTGAAACTCGAAATATTTCGACTGCCCTCGTTTTGTTTTGAGGCTGTTTCGAAGCTCTTAGTTTCATTTCAATTTCGCTGTTTTGAGCACAAAACAAGTTGAAACAGCATCAAAGTGAAACAGTTGGCAATATTTTGCACAGGCCTAATAGGAAGTCCATTCCCACGAGGAGGAAAGGTAGCAGAAGGGCTGGAAAGCCCTCTTTGCTTAATAGGGATATCATGGTCCTCTTGAAAAAGAAGAAAGTTGCATACAAACAATGGAATTTCAGAACAGTCGCCAAAGAGGACTATACAACAACTGTCTGTACTCGTAGGGAGCAGATTAGAAAGGCTAAGGTGGTGACTGAATTTAAACTAGCAATAGAAATCAATGACAATAAGTAGTCCTTTAGGTATATAGGGAACAGAAGGAAAACAAATGGAAGCATGGGGCCATTGCTTCACAACTCAGGACAGCTGGTTGCCAACACTCAGGACAAAACTGAATTCCTGAATGGTTATTTTGTTTCAGTATTTCACTTGACTAAAAGGAAAATCATACTAGATAATAGGGCTGTGCAAAATTTTACTGGCAGTTTCAACCAATTTCAAGGTTGAAACAGCAAAATCGGAATGAAACAAAGGCCGTTGAAATAGCCTTGAAACAAAACCAGGCTGGTTGAAACATTTCGAAAGCCGAAACTTTTCGACAACAGGCTGGGGATGGGAAGTCAGTACAGCTGGGCTGACTTCCCATTCCCAGCACAAGATCCAGCAGGGGGTGATGAGGCAGCCCAGCTGGGTTGCTGCCCCATCCCCTGCACTACATCGTGCCTCCCGCCCCTGGCGCGATGTAGTGTGTGGCATGGGATAGCAGCCCAGCTGGGCTTCCTCCCGCCCCCAGTGCAATCTAGCACTGGGGATGGGAAGTCAGCCCGGCTGACTTCCCATCCCCAGTGTCCAGACTGTGGAATAAGTTCCCTCCAGAGGTGGTGCAATCACCTACCCTGGACATCTTCAAGAGGAAACTGGACGTCCCCATTGCTGGGGTC
This sequence comes from Alligator sinensis, assembly GCF_000455745.1. Lineage (NCBI taxonomy): Eukaryota > Metazoa > Chordata > Crocodylia > Alligatoridae > Alligator > Alligator sinensis. The sequence goes on from NW_005841831.1 coordinate 2,425,304, forward strand.
ACCTGGTCCCTGTTATCTTTCCTGCCTAGTGCAGTGGGGCTGGACCCAATGATCTTGTGAAGTCCCTTCCAACTCCTTACAATCTATGAATCAATGATTCCCCCTCCCCTCGCCTCCCCCACCCACTGCAAGGGGCACACAGGACAGCAAAAGTGGCAAAGCAGAGTACAAAGATACCATCTAGCAGGTCAGCGGTAACACTGAAAACAGAATCCAGGAGTCTGTTCCATACTCCTCCCCATAAATCAAGAGAAACCATGCAAACCCTGTTGTCATTACCTGCCAAATGGCTCACAGGCAATTGCAGTATTTCTCACAATCTCTAATCTAAAAAAAATACATATATGATCTGCCCTCTCTGTCTCCATCTGTCTCAGCTAACTTCAGATCTGGGAAGCACTGGATTCATCTCTACAGATCTCAGGTGGTCTGCAAATCACTCTACACCAAGATTATACTATGTGAGATGTGCACAGCTACATAACTGCTAGAAGCTTGCTTTCTGTGGACTGCACATCTAAATGTCTCAGATTGTGCTGTCTGCCATCACTGTGTCAGGCAGAGTGGATGTGGCAATCCCTGTAGATGCACTGTGCTGTCATACAAGACATTAATTTTTTACCTTCTTGTTTTCTGTTTAAATAACATAAAAGTTAGACTAGCTGCACATGGCTGCTCTTAGTATCTGAAAAGTACAGAATTCAATTGAACAGGGCTAGAGTTAGTCCATCACCAGCAAGTATCATGAAGAGGAATTAATTTAAATGAGCTTATTAACTGATCTCTTCCCTATTCTGAGCCAAAACAATTAAAATACAACAGTGATGATCATGGATTCACCTGCATGTTAGACTTACCCACAGAACGAAAATACTCCAGTGCTTGCTGAGCTGGCCCGTGATACAGCACCTTTCCTAATGCTAGCAGTGTCAGACTGTCAAAAAGCTTGAATATGGAGTAACGAGGTTGGTGGATAGAGAAAATGATGGTTCGACCTCTTCTTGAAAGTCTGCAATGCAAGGAAATATTCCAGGCCTCAAATGTATACCTATGTCATGTTTAAGAAGAGTTCAGTAATCCCAAAGAGCTGTGGTGGTCCCATGCCAAACAACCAAATAATCTAATCTGCTGTAACTTGACAGGAGCTAAGAAAGAAAATTCTGGAGTAAATAAATCCCCCAGTAGACAAGGTATCAAGACTTCAGCTAGTCTAATCGGAGTAGTTCTACTAGAATCAACAGCATTACATAGGCTTATGTTAACTGAGGATCTGGCCATTCAGGTGGATTTTTCTTAGTTCTTGTACTGAGTTTTGTTCTTTACAGAGGTCAAACCAACCAGTATCACCTTGCTTTCCTTTATGTTTCCTGGCTGTTGTTTCATTATATTTTTCTGTTAGTTGATGCCCACTGGTGGCCCTATACAGTGAAGACTTTTCTCCCACCAAATAGTGATAGAATGGGAACAACAGAATAAAGCTTTCCCTATAACACTTAGCCAGTAGGCTGCAAACATTAGAGGGAGGGAGAGAGCCACCTCAAATAGTAAGAGAAATGCCTCAGGAATGGTTACTGGAAACAGCTGGATGGGATAGTCAGAGCCAATCAGTTTATCTGCAGCCTCAGCCACAAGAGGAAAACCTATGGATGAAATCCTCTCTCAGCCATGGTTCATGTACCTAATGTAGGGAGTATGGATGTGTGAAATGGGCCATATTCTATTTGGATTCGGCCCGAATCAGGGACAGTGATTTCATTCGTTGATTTGGATCGCTGTCCCTGATTTGATTTGGCCAAATCCGAATCTGAAGATTCAATGCCGATTCAGAGAATCGGCGATTTGGACATAGACACAGCTTTAAAAGTTTTTTCTACATACCTCGAGGTACCAGCGCGGCTCGTGATCACGGTGATGCTGGAGCACATGAAGTCTCCCACAGGAGTGCTGGGGGGGCCGTCCATGTGCTCAGTGGTGAACCTGGAAGCAGGCCAGAAGTAATTCTAGTCCACTTCTGGGTCTGCCAGGGAGCATGCTTTCCGCTGCCCCCCCCAGTACCCTCATGGCTTGGCAATCAGCTGTAGGGGGACCCCAGGTGCCTCCCCTGGACCCAGGAGGCACCAGTCACTGAGCCGGGCTGTCACGGGGGAGCCCCCCGGCACGCTCCCCAGCAGACCCGGAAATGCTTCTGGTCCATTTCTGGGTCTGCTGCTGAATGCACTGGGGAGCTCCCATGCTTCTGTGGGATGCTCCATGAGCCCCAATATCAAAGTGTTCACGAGCCCCTGCTGCCTAGAGGTACGTAGAAAAAACATTTAAAGCTGTCTCTATGTCCGAATCGGTTTGGAGGGTTCCAATTTGAGTTAGAGAGATTAAAGGGTCCTCTGATTCGATTTGGATTTGGAGATTCGGCCATGGAATCAGGCGAAATCAAATCAGGGACCAAAGCTTCGCACAGCCCTAGTAGGGAGGTCCTTAATGGCAGGCTTAGCTGAATGACCAAGAAATAATCAGCCCCTGAGAACTGGACTCCCAAATCCAACACCCACCCACCAAGCTGACTTTTGCAAGGCAGAGCAGGGAGGCATTGGTAGCAGCAAGAAGCTATTGCGGTGGTTGTCCATGCTGCCCCATTCTTTAAGGCTTTGAACCAGAGCTTAGAGTCATCCATGAAAAAGCCCACTGACTTCAAAAGTTTCTGGATCAAGCCCCAGGAAAAGAGAAGATGTCAGTCTCTGGTCTGTCAGGCCAGCCTCTTTTACCAGCATTAAATCCACATAAATGGTGGTTTTTGTTGTGCATAGGAGTGTTGTCTTTTATCATGAATTAACTGAAACAAAAATCACAGCCAACTCCTGTGTAGCCAACCCTTACTTCTTTAAGAGGATGAGTACAGCGTTGGCCGTGCTGGAGTCCAGGCCAGTGGTTGGTTCATCCAGAAAAAGGACTGGTGGCTCCGTAATGAGTTCCATCCCGATGTTGGTTCTCTTCCGCTCCCCACCTGACACGCCTCGGATTAGTTCAGTTCCTACCTACAGCAGAGAGTCTTGAGTTGGCTACGTTGTGTGCATTAAGCCTGGCAGACATCTGCAGTCCCCCACCCCCCCATTAATTTCAAGGGACCTGACCATGTCAGGTACACTCTGTCCACCAGGGTGTGGTGGAGAGCACCCTCAATGGACACAGTGGACACAGCAGTCAGATGGAGACAAGGACCAGATTTTCAAATCTTAATGCCCACAGTGATTCTCCTGATCAAAGGACGCCTGGTTTTCAGGACTGCTGAGCACCAGCACCTCATACTGAATCAAGGATAGAGCTGCTAGGTACCAGAGCCAGTTTGGAAGCACAGAGACTGCCCAGAAGGCTCTCACCTTCCAAGGATCTTCCTGGCTCTGCCAGGTTTGGAGGCAAGTCCCATGGCTTTGCCCCTGAGAGGGCATGGATATTCATAGAGATAGCAAGGTTTAAGAGACTTGCATAGAACAGGAGGGACAATTGCCCCACATCTGGGGTTTCTATCCCTAGACCTTTCTGCCCTCTCACAGACTTTGACCCAAATTTGCTCAACTGTAGCACAAAGCCAGGAAGCAATCGGTCAAATGGAAAAGCCCTACGAGTTGGTGCACTGTTAGTCTCATCCTATTCTACTCAGCACATTCACAGTAGACATGGTCCATGCATTCCCCCTTCCTATGATCAAAACATAAACCTCAGCTTTTGCTACCTCCATCACTTAACTGTTTCCCTCAGCCCCCAATACGTTCTTCACTTCCCTCAACCCCAGAGCTGTTCTCTAACTTGTACACTCCAGGGCTTGTGCCAATAGGATGCAGCTGAACCAGCTTCCAAGCAGATCAACACAATTAACTCTGCACCTCAGAGCAGGGTTCTAGCTGCTGAACTCAGAAAGGCTCATCAGAGAAACCCTGCATTCCTACTATGGTATAGGGCCAATCAACCATACACGGGCAAGGAGTCTGGGTTCTGGATTCTCCAGCTCGGTCTGGAGCTCAGGCCTCTCAAGCACTCACCTTCACATCAGCTACTTTGTTCAGCCCCAGCTCACTGATAATCTGTGTAACTCGCTCTTCCTTTTCTTTAAAGCTTATAGTGCTGGGGAGTCGCAGAGCTGCAGAGAAGAGCAGATTCTCCCTCACTGTCATTGTGCCCATAACAACATCATCCTGAAAATGATAGGAATTTGCAACTGAAGAGCTTGAAGATGGGTCTTATTTTTCTTATTTGAATGTCCATAGCGCCCAGTGACTTCAAGCTGGGATCAAGGTTGGGCACCCATCATGAGGACTAGTCCCTGGCTCAAAGACCTTGCAGGCTAAATAAACAAGGCACATGAAGGGTTACACTGAGGCAGGGAATTAACCTGCCAAGGTTGCATAGCAGGTCAGTAACTAGAACCCATGTCTCTGGGCTCCCATTCCAGGCTTTACCCATTAAACCAGTGGTGCTCAACCTTTTTGCCTTGCAGGCTAGATGGGTGGTGCCCAGTTCACCTGTGTGCTGGATCTGGCCAGGGTGGGTGTGGCGGGACCAAATTCAGCTATGTGGAGGGGGGCAGTGGAGCATCCTAGCTCCATCCATGACATGGGAGGAAGGGGGCAAGGCCCAGCCCTGACCCAGCTACGTGGGGCTTGGGAATCTGGCAGCAGGAGAGAGGTGGCAGTATTAACTGCTATTACTCCCCTGCCACCAAATTTCCCAATCCATGTGGAGCCCTGCAGTCCAGATGTGATGGCTCCACAAGCCAGGGGCTTTGAGCACCTTTGCATTGGATTTCAATAGACCCAACCAAGTCCTTCAGCTGTTTCAAGACTAGTACTTGCAATGCAGGTGATACAGCTTTGCATTGGCAGGTCACTTGTCATTTAGGTCACTGGAGGGGCTGAGAGCCCAGCAGTTCAACAAGTTAAGGAGAGCTGCAAGTTCTCAGCATCCATCTCTTGAAGAGGAGCCATTAAAAAGTCATTAGCTTATATTAGCTGAATCCCCCATTGCAAGCTGGCTCCTGCTGCATACGTTTAACTCCCACTGACTTCTGTAGAGCAAAGCAGAGAGCCAAGAGTCCCCTCCAACTCACAGCTAGTACCCATCCCACAGAGAACCAAAGCAATAGGGGCAGGATTGTCCTTAACTTTTTATCCAACCAGATTTTGTAACACATGGTCTGAAAACATCATGCCACGGGCTCTCAAAGGGCAAAGCTCCAATACAATGCTGCAAAATTAGTTGGATGGCAACCTGTCACATTTGCTAATCTCTGTGCAGCTTTTTGGGATGGATATCACTATTTCAAAAGACTGTAAACTAGATCATAAGTTTCTGCAACTCTGCAGAGGTCTATGGATTTATACCAGTTAATCATCTGACCCTTTTGAGTGTCCCTATGCATGCGTATGTAAAATATACACATACAAATATCTAATGTTTCTAAGGCAGGAAAAGAGGTCTAAAACATGGTCACCTGTAAGACCATCTTTATCCCTTTATAAACAAAAAAGGGGGCGGGGCATACCTCAATTTTTGGCCCACCGGTAAGTCATTCAGAAGTTACTCTTGACTGCTTTATTTTTAGAAACTTGAGAGCAAGGATTCCCAAACTGGGAACTCTTACAGGAAAACCACAGTTTACGGGAGCCTTTGGGGAATTTCAGGACCACTGGCCCAGTAGGCTGAGATTCAACACAGATTTGATCATATATAACCTACAATCAAGCCTCTGGCTGAGGACTTTCATAGACTGTGTAGTCAGTAGGCCTGTGCAAAGCAGCTAGTATCTGCTTCGGATTCGGATGACAGTGATTCGATTTGAGGATTTGAATCACTGTCCTGATTTGATTCAGCTGAATATGATTCGGAGATTCAGCAGCAGCTGAATCTCCAAATCAGCCAGGCCAAACCCATCCACTGCCCCCTCCCAGGCCAGCAATGGCTGCCCCGCCCAGCCCAGCTCCCAGCACTTGGTGGGGGAAAAAAGCCCTGGCTCAGCAGGTGCTGCTGGGCAGGGGGCAACCCCTGCTGCCCCCCATTGCGTGCAGAGCCCCTGAACCTCTCCCCACTCCCCCAGTCACTGCATGGGTGCCCCGCCCGGGCCAGCTCCAGCCCTTTAAGAAAAAAAAAACCTGAAGAAACCCCAGGACACACTGCTGCTTAGGACAGGGGTGATCCCTGTGCCACGTGGGGGGCTCTGCAGGAGCCCCTGAAGCCCCAAGGCCGCACCAGGAGCAGTGTGTCTCAGGGCTTTTCTATGCTTTTTTTTTTTTTTTCTTCTTTCTCCTTAAAGGGCAAGAGCTCCAGCAGGCGGGTCAGCTGTGGGGGGGCTGGGGGAAGTTGATGGGACTCATGCAGAGCTCCCCATGCAGTGTGACCCCGCCCAGCAGCACCCACTGAGGACCAGGGCTTTTTTTTAAAGCACCTGGAACTGGGGCAGGTGGGGCAGCCATGGGGGGGCTGGCAGGGGTCCCCCCACGGTCCCCTGCCCCCTCCCCTAGTACTTACGAGCTCAGAGTGGCTGCAGCTCCCTGCTGCAGCCATTGGGGACTGCCCGAATCAAAGCTCTCCAAATCTTTGCTGAAGATTCAGAGAGCTTTGAATCGATTCGGATCTTTAAATTGGTCCCCTGATTCGATTCAGAGATTCGACCACCAAATTGGGCTGAATCTCTTCCAAATTGAATCACCACCTGAAGCTTTGCACAGCCCTAGTAGTCAGCCTCTGGTTTAAATAGCATACTTGGATGGCTTTCAGACTCAGCTGTCTCTGGTTGCCAAGTCATCCAGAATGGCTCTCTTTCCCACTGCCAGCAGTCTCCCAGCTGAATTCTAAGGTCTTCACTGAAGTCCACCATGCAGATCTCTTTCCAGGATTCAGCTGTGCCTTCTTGTCTACAAAGTGCTGTTCCTTAAAAAAAAGTC
>NW_005841831.1:2432247-2441572 GCF_000455745.1 Alligator sinensis
TTCCTGCTAGAGGTTGATGAAAAGCTTTAGGAGGAGAGATGATCCTCTGACTTATTGCCAGATAACTGTCTTGATCTCCCCCTTGGAAACTGAATTTTCTGACTTAAAACTTTTTCAGGTTCAGGATGAAATTTATGGACATGAGAAGAGTGACAAAACATGAGAAGAGCGACCTATTCAACTTAGAAGGGCCAACCGTGAAGTGAGCTCAGCATTTTTCTGAACCAAGGGTCAGTTCCCTGTGCTGGAACATATCATACTGAATAATATCGTATTTAGTATGATATGATACGATACTGAGTTATTGAATCATGCTGAATTATTCAAGTCCAAAAGGAGAGGAGAGAATGAAAAAAAAAAAAAAAAAAGACAAATACACATCGTTTTCTTGGCTAGCTCTGTTGCTGACAATGTTGCCTGTACCCATAGGGCCCTGAACTACCCCCTACCTGTACTGACAGGGTTGTCATTGAGACCTCCCTGTCTGGGATTTGTTAACCAGGTTAATGTCCCATATTACCACATATGTATGTGGATGCCTCCTTTCTATTCTCCAGCAGACCCTTTAAAAAAAATTTCAGCAGCTCTTGAACATCCCTGTCTCCTCTCCAGGAACTATTACTTCTCACACCCATCATTCCTGGAGGCAGAGAGACCAGAAATGGATACTCACTTGTACCACGTATCCTGAGATGCACTTGAAATTCGGAGGCTGCAAGACACCGTCTATCAATACTTTCCCAGAGAGGCCAGCGGGGTCCTTTCTTGCTGCCAGCACATCTAGGAGACTTCAGACAAGAAACAATGTTTAGATTCTGCCCTGTGCTGCCCACAGCTAGAGAAAGGGGGAAAAATAACCAGGAATGTTTTTCTGGAACTGGGCATTATTATGGGATGCCTGTAGCGGCCTAGTTTTTTGAATGGGACAGAAGCAGCTTTTACATAAAAATTACCATTTTTTTTTTTTACATTAAAACATGATAGGCCACTTGTCTCAAATACAGAAATCTAAATGCAAACAACCGCAAATCCTAAATTCAGTAGCAGCACGGAGGCATCTGGGCATAAGATAAGAAAGGAGGCCCTTAAAAGGTTGGCCCAAATCTAAAGACTTCTGTGGTCAGAACTGATTCTACCACAACACTTGCTCTTTCTTTTGACTGGATAACCCACTCCACCAGCAGCAATTATTAGGGCCTGCCTTCTGATTGGCTCCAAGCACGTTGCAAGCTGCATGATGTTTGCTGCCCAAGATTTGGCTTTGTCTGCACTGTAATTTTAGCCATTAGTGCAAACTCATAATGTATCAGGGGTGTACTTGGTAGCCGTGTTGGTCTGAGAGAAAAAAAAAAAAACGTACAAAAAACTAGAACTCTTGGTTCTAAAATGATACCTTTTATTAGACCAACTGATAAAAGGTATCATTTTGGAATCAAGAGTTCTAGTTTTTTGTATAACTCATAATGTAGACCTATAGATCACAGGACCTCAGCCTCTGCAGAACTTAGGGTGTCACATGCCGCACCTTTGGGGAGGCCCCAGAGTGGTCCCACTATAGAAAGGCATTAAATCCCACTCTGCCTTAGCCCACACAATCCAAAGTGCCTTTCCATGCCTTGGGGATTCCAGTTTCCACCTAGAATTATTCATTCTCCATTTGAAGTGGTGTGTGCAGAGGGAATACTCACGAGGATTTACCGCTCCCTGTTGGTCCCAAGATAGCATTGAGGCCTGGCTTCATAATACCGCTGGAAGAAGGAAAAATAAGGTTACCTCTGACAGAGTTATGAGAAGCTTAGCATGCAGCTTGGGTCTCACTTTAGACGCAGACAAATGTTGCAGTTTAGGAAATAAAGTAAAATATTTTTCCACCCAAACCTTGAAATCAGTAAACTCTTTTCCTTCCTTATCCCTAGTCTCTAAGAAGTCCAAACAGAATCTTCTGATGGGGATAGTCAAGTGCCCCTCAGCTCTACCTGATTTGCACTGGGATTTAATTCTGTCTTTCCTCCACAAAAGTTTTCATGCTGCAGGAGCTTACTTTGTATTGTGAAGGATCTTCTTTTCCATTGTTTTCCGTCTGCACAAGAACCCGCTCGATTGCTTGATGGAGTACTGGATGTCGTGGAAGCTCACAACAGAGCCCCGGGGGGACCTGAGGGACTCTCGGGTGGGGAAAGAACGCAGGAAGTCTCCTGCTTCTTCTTCCTCAGGCCCCATGGTAACAACGCTGTGGGAGGATGTGCCCGGTATCGTGTCTTTATCAGTGAACTCCACTGCAGGGATGCTATTGAGGTCATTGCTGTTCTTGACAGTTTCCATCTGTTGTAATTGACTGGCTGGGAAACATCAAAGAAATGAGAATTTAAACAACTTCAGCAAGCAGAACATCAATTTTTCTTTTTTATTAAAAAATAAAAAAGAATTTGAATCTTCTTCCATGGGGTGACGGGTGGGGAAATGGAAGCTCTGAGGTCCAGAGCTGTGGACCTCAGATTTCTTTTCCAGTTAGAACAATATGTACTTGACATAGCTGGGACACAGTAGTGTATTTAGGAGCAGGCAAGCAGAGTATGAGCCCTGGATACTGACTAAAGGGGAGGGGATGCTGGAACAGGTCGGCGGGGGGGTTGCCAAAATGGAGGTAGCAGAACTTGTGGCTCCAGCAGTGGAGTGGGGATGGGAGTCCCTTCATCAGCTTCTCCCCATGGAATACACCACTGCTCTGGGTATGGCCAGCAGCCAGGGAGTTAACATCATCAGGTTAGAGACCCTCTTGGGTCCCTAGACATGCTTTTCTCATTGTGGAATCCAGCATTTCACATCACGCACTCAGGACAGGACTTACCAGCAGCAGCAGCTGCCATGTTAACCCTGCATCCATGCTAAGGAATATATCAGTAGTTATTTTGTTAGAAAAATCACTCCCTTAGCTAACATACTTACATCAGTGGAGACCAGGTCTTAGATCTCAAAGCTTCTTAATATTATGAGCTAAAATTACTGGCACCAAACATTCAATTTTCCATGTACAAGTGAACTCTCAAAAATAGTCATGTGCTGTTCACGATAGACAGCGGGCACCTGTAAGGTTGAGGTAGAGATTGTGTTTTTTAAGTTAAATAAAAATTCTGTTGCTTGCTTTGCTTTTTTAGATCTGCATCTTCTCAAATGCCAAGTCAGGTCTCACCTGGAGGGCAGTGATTACACTGAGCTCATCTGTCCAAAACCTGGCTTAATACTCTGGTAATCAATGAAATAAATTTAGCAGAATCAAGTAGACTCTCAGACTTTCAAATGTAGGTGTTCCTTGTAAATGTTACCTTTACTCTTAACATCCTTTCAGGGTTTTATAACAATGCTCTGATAAGGCTTATCTTCAAAGCACTGATAGAGGCTTTCAACCTAACCCTACTTCAACAGAACACGCAGGCAGCCTGCACGCACGGTTTAACTGAAAGTTAAATTTTAAGTTATTTTTAAATCAATTAATTTAAAATGCAAAGTAAAAAAATGCTTTATTTAAACTCAAAGTTAAGCTAAACCAATAGAATCAGTTTTCCAACTGATATACATGGGTCCACACAGGAGTTTGCATTGGCATAATGTAGCTAATTTAAGTTAAATCAGTATATTTGGGTGTATATAGACAAGCCCAAAGCAGTTTATCCAGGATATTATTTTTTCAGGTCGATTCTTTGGTCCATTCAGGAATTCTCTTATCCCATCTATTAAAAAGAAAATAGGCTGGGAGCAGGGAATGAGGTTTCTGTGATGAATAAAGAGGTCAGTTTTTCTTTGGGGAAAGAAAGAGACAGGACCATTCGTGTTCTTTAGCCCTGTGTCCAGCACACTTTGGAACACCTACAAAAATATATATTTTTATAAACTATAATACTTTCCTATAATAAACCCCTATCGCATGATTTAAATTATTGGGGCTCCATGGATCTACACCATAGCAAAATCCGAGTCAAATTTATTAAGGGAAGGGAAATAAGAATGGCCCACTTTGTCTTCAGAAACTGCTTTGGAATAAGACACTAAATGGACTCTGTCCTGCTCCAAAAACTCATTGCAATGTAGGTTTCAGTGCTAACCACAAGCTGGGGAAGAACTTACTTCCCATTTGCTTTAAGTAAAACACCTATTCAACAAAATGCTGTTCTGCCTTCCGTAAATAATATTTAGAAGCCCCTTCTACTCCCATTGAAAAGACTGAGAGAGAAGAATTAACAGCTTTTTGCATGAATAGAGAGGAAGATGATACAGCTTAATTCAGCACATGTGTTTCTGAAGTGCCCACATTTAGCCAGAAGTGTTCTGAGCATCATTTTCCCCTGCATTTAGAAGCATAGGGCTGGAAGGAAGCAGAGTCCAGTTTCCTCAAGATGTAACAGACATTTAGTTTGAATGGGACCATAGAAACATCCATTCTGGCCTCTTCAACACACCACAAAGCCCCCCTCTTCCCCTTATACACTTCCCAAAACCCACCAAGTATCACAGGAGGAGAGAGAGACCAACACCTCAAACCCCTGCAATGGCAGGGAATGAGTTAAATAAGACAGGTCCAGATAGTTCTAGGAAGTGATTCAAGCATTTTACATTCTTAAGCAGTGAAATAAATGAGTTGCACAGCATCCATGCTCCAGCCAAAGCCAAGCCACACAAAACAGCAAAGCTTTGGAAGCCCTGCGCAAGCTAACACCCTTCTCCCATTGCCTAGAAGCAACCCCCTCCCCAGAATCACTACCTCTTTGCTGTCTCTGTTTTGCTCCAGCTCAGCAGCTGTATCCAGGGCTCTGCCAGCTGCAGATCTGGCACATCTGATGTTTAGCTCAAGTTAAATAGTTACATAAAAGTCTTTCTGCTGTCAGGCCAGCAGCTGGGAGTGTCAAATTACTGCAATTCTCAGTGCAATTTACTCCAGGTCACTAGAGGAGAAGTCAGCTGCAAAGAATTAGTGCAGCCCACTGGAAGATGCCTTCTCTTTTAGAAACCACAAAGATCAGAATGTGCTGCTTTCCTCTGAAGTCAGTGGAGTCACTCCAGACTGACACCAGAATAGGATTCTCACCAGGAGCACAAACACCACAAGACTCTCCAGCAAAATCTCAGTGCTGAATCATCCCAGCCCCTTTTTGTAGTTTTTTTCCCTTGACTTTAGGACCCGCTGGAACGTTGCCAGCAAGCTCTGAATTTAGCACATGCTCTCCCACAAATCTGTGTAGTCACTACCAGTTCTATATTCAGACTTCCCAAAGTGACTGGTGTCAGTGATTGCATCCAATCCATAAAGCAGGCCTAGTTGCAAGCTACTGGCTTGGAAAGGCGGAGCAAACATGTCTGGCGCAGGCTTCACATGTCCCATTAAGGAGATAATCGGGTACTGAAGGGAATCCATCAGCATGTGAAATGACAAGGAAGGGGCAGGATTGATACGCTTCATTCCCCCAAAAGGTATAGTGCCTCAGGGCACTGTATAATCATCACATCTGGCCACTTAAGCAGAGCTGGACTGCCTGCTACAGATGCCAGCTGTGCAAAAAAACCAAAGGCTCCAAGGCAGAAGTGTTTGGGGGGATTCAGTGTTTGGGGTGGCCAACCAGTGGCACAAGCAGCCTTTTGTGGGTGGCACACTGCAGATCAGAAAAGGGATGGGCAGCACAGCAGATAGGGAAGGATGCAGAAAGCAGAGCACGAGATCAGACAAGGAGCAGAGAGGGAGCAGAAAGCAGAGCTACAGGTCTGGCAGAGGAAGGGGATCAGAGTGGCATTCTGGGAGGGTGTGGCCTAATTTGTGGCATGCCTGCCAAAACAGTTGGCTACCACTGTAGTAGAAGATGCACCAACATAAAGGAGGCCGTGCTGTAGGCTTACTGGAGTAGACAGTGCTCTTTGCTCCAAATCAGTCAATGCCCTCAGGTGGGATTAGAGAAGAGCAGTATTAGGAGTCACCATCTTTCTCTTGAGAACCAACACTGAGCATGCATGTGTAATCCCTCAAAATTCCTTGTCACCCTTTGTAAGGCTGGAGGTATTGATCCAGGCCCCTGTCCCTTTGCTACACTTCAGTGGCTAATCACATTTTGGATCCATATTTCAGTGGCTATGCTATTCTTCTCTCCTTACCTCAAAATCACTGAGGAGGGCTGCTGTGCACTGTTAAATAGTGACCATGTTATACTGCAGAGGTGGCTGCATTTCAGTAGTAGAAGGAATCTCTGTGTTTTAGACAGACGCACAGCAGTTTAAGAACATGGATTATTCCAGATTTCTCCATCAGTGGAGTCTAGCCCTTCTTTCTTTCTTACCAGGAATGATTGTCATCCTCCTTTCAGAAAGAAGCTTTTTTAAGAGCAAGTTGATCTGGCTCTTCCCTCCCTCTGGCCAACCACACCCACTTTTTGGGAAGGTTGCTAACCTACAACTCCCCTTAGGGTGGAAGATAATTGTGCCATGGCAGCCCTGTTTCCACTAGGGATTGGTACCAAACGAGCTATGTGTGAGTTTGTCCAGCTGGAAACTGACAGCTAGGTTGAATGTAGCCCAAGCTTTTTTAAACCCCCTATTTACCTTTTATTCTTCATCCCTGTCTTTACTGGTTTCTTCTGGTACAGAGAATCAACAAAAGCAAGCTAGTCAGTTTCACTGAGTTAACAGCCAATTTCACTTCCTTTTCATCATTAGGCAAATTCAGGATTACCTTGGTTTAAGCCCCAGAAGGGCCTTTACACATAATTCTTTCGCTAGTCTGTTTGGTGTCTTGATTGTAGGAAAAGTCCTTTATGACTTGCAAATGCACATTTTTACCAGACTACTATATTAAATAACTTGGGGTTTATTGTTCCACAGCAATTCTAGAGCAGGTGTTCCTATTTTTTAAGCACAAAGACCATTTTTTCATCCTAATCACCAGCATCAGAAAATCAGCCTGAATTCTGAGAGGCAAGCTGGGGTGCTTCTACTTACACCTTTATTTAGGGCCTTGAAGCTAAATGAAATGCCCAGTGACACCTGTACCACACTTACATGCCAGCTTTCAGTGCTCTTGCAGGAGTGGATCTGATGAGATAAACCATTTTGCCGATGTGTAAGAAAAAAAATAAAAGAAAGACTTGCAATTCTTTATTTCCACTGGTATTGACTCTGCATGGCTAACAGGTACCAAAGGAAGCCAGACTCACTTTAGTCACAGAAACCAGATGATTAAAAGTATTTACATGCCTAACTGTCTTTAAAAATTTGGCATTGAAGTCAGCAGCTCTGATACTGTACTAGTGAACTCATGGAGCAAATTTGCTCAGTAATGGTGTCATTTTTGCTGTCACTTCACACAGAAAAATTGGACTTTAACTTTCCACTTTGCTTTGTTTAGGATTTAACTTCCTCATTCAGTTAAAATCTGCCCTCACTGAAATTTGTTGTCCTCGTGTTTTGGCTGGATGTGTGTCACGTTTTCTGAGGAAGTTTCAAACCTAAGCAATATTGAGCCCCTTTTGTCCTGTGTCCTTTTGCATGACTTTCACAAGACTAAGGTGTAAGAAAGCTCAACTGTGGGAGTTAGAATCTCTTCCCATATGCTGAATCTACAACCATTTTGCATTGTGCTGATGAAGAGGGGAAACTGATTATAAACTAAAACAGAAATCAGCAGCTGTATCAAGCTGCTTCGTGACAGAGAACTATTCATGAAGATAAGCAGGGTTACACCCTGTTAATTGTCTTGGCCATCATTTTTATTTCACAAATTGCTCCTTTAAATACATTGTATGGGTCCCATCTTGCAAGCTGGTGTATTATTGCTGCTGCTCCATTGAGTTTCATTGGCTGCAGTGCATAATGGGAACAATAAACATTTGGGAAATTGAGTACCTTCCCCATGTGCATTTGTAAAAGGTGCTAGCTGGCTACATGCCTCATATAGCAGGGACACTGGGAGGAAAGTTCAAGTTCTCTTTTACTGGAGGCAGGAAAGTGTCAAATCTGCTACTACGGGCTTTTGGCTGGAGGCAAACAGATGGTGTATCCACAATAATTTTTATTTCATCTACATGATATTCATATGCATCTAACTCTTAGCAGCTAAAATAAATTAAACAACAAGATGAGCAACACAAAACAGACAAGACAATCTTCGTTGTTGTAGAAAAAAACATAGCTTAAGTAAGGAAGATGCTGCTTATCCTATTGGTGGTTCTGAGGCCTCACAGTTCATCAGCCTTCCTATAAAGAAATATAAAACAAAGAGCTCCCCCCTTTGATGGGGAAGTTATTGATAGCTTTCAATTAAACCTAGCTCTTCAATAATTTTATGTTTGTTATAAAATTATAGGATGGATAGCTTATAGTTAAGGTACCAATGGCTGTTAATGAATGAGCATTGGTGGGAGCTGGTAATTTTTCAATCACTTCTACCCACTGGGCATCTGGAGTTTGACTGTGCTGGCCTAAAATGATTCCCAAATATTTTAACTCCTGCTGTACTAGTTGAGCTTTTTGTCTCTTAACTTTAAATCCTGTATCTTGAATAATTTATAATATTGCACAGATAACTTTATAAATTCTTGCATGGGTCCATGAATTAAAACATCATCTACATAAACTATAACTGCAGTTTAGTATTGATCAGGCAACTGTTCCCGCATTTGATTTCAGCTTATTTTTAACCTACACCTTCAGGCCCTGGCTGGCTATTTTTTTTTAATATCCATTGTTCAGTTCTGAGGCAACTTCAAGACTTGATTTGTTTTAAAAGCTGAACACAGGTGCCCCTGAGGAATTACAAGTAAATTATTTTTTTTCTCTTCCTTTACGAAAAAAACATTTCCTTGGGTTTGGAGTTTTGGTCTCAATGGGTGCTTATATACACCATGGTGTTTCATCCGTGCATCAGCAGATGCATGACGAACAGATCCAAGGAGGTGATACTTCCTCTCTATCGGGCTCTGGTCAGACCGCAGTTGGAATACTGCATTCAATTTTGGGTGCCGCACTTCAAGAGGGATGTGGATAACCTGGAGAGGGTCCAGAGAAGGGCCGCTCGTATGGTTAAGGGCTTGCAGGCCAAGCCCTATGAGGAGAGACTGGGGAACCTGGACCTCTTCAGCCTCCGCAAGAGAAGGTTGAGAGGCGACCTTGTGGCTGCCTATAAGTTCATCACGGGGGCACAGAAGGGAATTGGTGAGGTTTTATTCACCAAGGCGCCCCCGGGGGTTACAAGAAATAATGGCCACAAGCTAGCAGAGAGCAGATTTAGACTGGACATTAAGAAGAACTTCTTCACAGTTAGAGTGGCCAAGGTCTGGAACGGGCTCCCAAG
>NW_005841831.1:2441615-2459015 GCF_000455745.1 Alligator sinensis
CAGCTAGCTGTCGTCATCTAAACCCAGCACGCTTTCCTGCCTATGCAGGGGGTCGGACTCGATGATCTATTGAGGTCCCTTCCAACCCTAGCATCTATGAATCTATGAATCTGTGAATCCTTGTTAATTTAACAAGCTTTAAAAAATTGAACCTGGGTTATTTTGGTGTGTAACATTTGTGTTTTCACACCACCGTCTTTCGAACTAATTAAATACCATGTGTAATTCCTTGCAGATTCCAGCAGGGGGAGCCAGGTACAAATCTAGCCCCAGTAATGTCTTTCCTAATGAATTACAGCAGGAGGTGTATATTTGCTGGTTAACTGGCCTCCACAGTCTCTGCCCTCTGCCCCCCTGCCTCCTGCTGGGAATCTCACGCTAAGCTACCCCTCACTCCAGGCTGTGGTCACCCCAAAACCCTGCCACTTGCACCTGCCTAGGCTTGGTCCAGTCTCCCAGTAAGTGACCCCATGGTGATCTTGATGACAAGCCATGTGAATCATACCCTCCCCTCCTTTTCCCTCTTTCCCATGTTACAAAGTAATGAAAATGTGTATATGATTTTTTTAACTGTATATATCATATCAGAAATATGTGGGGGGTATCACCATGGGTGGTTGGCAATTGTGGCTGATGGCGGTGGCAAGGTGGACCATCTGGTGTGTGGGTGTTTCGTGTTGTGTCGCCAAAGCACATGAATGCCATGAATGCTTATTAAAAAATTAACGGTGTATTAATAGTACGGTGTGTGTAGGAGCAGAAGGGTAGGTGGTGCCAAATCTGACAGCTGTTAGTTTTCTGGCTTTTATGACTACATTTTCCAGCATTCCCAAGCTGTCGGGGCTTGGAACAGTTTCCATGGGGAAGCCTTAAAGGGGCTGCTTCCTCCGCTCCCCTTCCCTGCCCACGTGACACAGTAAATACCTGTCAGCTTGTCTGTTTGTTTAGTGCAGCATACAGCTTTTGGAGGGGTGTGGTGAAATGTTGTGGAAATGGTGGGTTGTTGATAGGCTTGGAGTGGAATATTTCACCCCCACCTCCCTGCCCGCACACACTCATAAGCCGGACTCCTACAGGCTGCTCGTACCACTTGCTCCCCATCCACTGTCCCCGCAGCTGACCAAGGAGAGGTGTAATTAACCCTTTCACAGGACATGATTCAGGCTGGCTAGGTGGTGGTGTGTAGTGAGCCCCCCCACCTCCCCCAGACCAATGCTAGCCTCCAAACAAGAACCCCCTACCCCAGTCCACCTTCCCCTTGTGCCCTGCTCATCCACCACCCCACTGTCCACTACCTTATCCCATGCACCCCTGCAGACAGATGGATGTTTATGTTGTAAATAGTAAAATAATTTATTTTAAGCAAGAACAACCACTGTTGGCAGTGTCCATAAGATGAGCTGCCAGGCAATCCAGCACAAGGGCCACCCAACCATCTTCTCCTTCTGGATATGTCCTCAGTCCCTGTGCTGCTGCCTGGCTACATCTCTGTCCGGCCCCCTTCTTCAGCCCACAACTCTCTGAAAACCTCTCTGTGGGTGTCACAGATGCTATGCAGCATGTAAGCTGCCACTACAAAGGTCATGGTATTTTCTGGCTCCAGCTCAAGCTGGTAATTAAACACCCTCCATCGTGCTTTCAGTCACCCAAAAGCACATTCAGTGGCCATCCTGCATCAGCTCAGATGCAAGTTGAAAACCAGCTTCTGTGGGTTTGTAACGTGCCCTCCATAACACTTCATGAACCAGGACTTTAGCGGGTAGGCAGCATCTGCTATTACAAGCAGGGGAACAGCAACACCACGGATCACTGTCTTGGGGACTCCGGCTGCATAGTGTCCTTTCTCCACAAGGCCAGGCAGTGGAGAGTTTCTGAACATGTGCACGTCATCTGTGCTGCCGGCCCACCTGGTAAAAATGTTCATGAACCAGCCTCGGTGGTCCACCACAGTTTGCAGGATCACAGAGGCAAATCCTTTCCTGTTTGTGAAAGATATCCCCCTCCCCAAAGGGAACTGCACTGGGATGTGAGTGCAGTCTAAAGTCCCCATGCAGTTAGGGAACCCCATGGCATTGAAGTCATTAATGACTTCCTGAGGACTTCCCAGGCAGATTAAGTTGTTTGCTGCAATGTCCTGCAGCAGCTGGCATACCTCATGAGTCGCCAGCCCAGCCGTGCAGGGAGCCACGCTGAACTGGTTTGTGATTTAGTGGAGGCTGGATGGGGTGGTCAGTTTCATGATGGCCATGGCCACCCTCTTGTCCGGTGGCATGGCCTGACTCATGTTAGTGTCTTGCCTTGCAATTTGTGGCCCAGCATCAAGATGATCTAATAAAACATCTGCCTGGTCATTCGGAACATCTCCAGCCACTGCTGATCATTCCAAGTGGTCAGCATGATTTGATTCCACCAGTCCGAGCTGTTCTTGCAGGTCCAGAGCCTGAAGTTGCTGCTCCTGAGGTTTCTCCACAGTTCCCAGTCAGCTTCCATTTCTTCACATGCCTCTCCGTTGTCTCACTCTGAGACATTTTTTGCGAGGAGCCTGTACATGCAGCCATCTCCTCATCAAAAGCTTCAAGAAACGCTAACGATGCATATGCTATCATCATTTTCCAGTCCTGCATGTCTTGTATTAATTTTAAGGCCAGCATTAATTCAATCAGCAGGACTATCACCTCCTCCTCCTCCTGCTCACCCATGTCTTCCAGATTCTCCATGTTGGAAGAGTCTTCGCTCTGTTCTTCTCCATTCTCCATTTCCCATTCCTCATGCATTTCATCCTGAATCTTCATTTGGTCCTCCTCCATCATCAGCTGCTTCTCAGATCAGACGTTTCTCAGATCACCACCACCACCAAGCTGGGAGGGGGTGGAATTGTGATCTGGGGCTGTGTCTTGCTGCATTCAGTATAATGACCACTGCGTTTTAACTCTTATCTGCATTTCAGTGAGGAACCCCAGGGCTCTGGGCATTTGCACAGCCTTTGTTTGGTGAGGGGTGTTGTTGGTGTTCTACCCTGATATAAGAAAAAAGTTATAATGAAAATGTTCTGATGCATCAGGTTTTTGTTCAAGACAACTGTCAACAAGCTTTCAAAGATTTAATTCTTTGAAATAAGACTTTATTTGGCCCATGCAATGAGACAGATAAAATTTTGCCATAGTGCTCTTGTGTTGTTGCAGCAATAAAAATTGGCCTTGATTCTGTGGGACTAGAGAGAGACAGGCAAAAACACAAGCAGGTGTGCGTGGTCAATTTTTGCAACTTTACAGGACATTAACCAGTCATCTGAATGGACAATGGCTTTATTTAGTCCATGCTCAAGCCCATCGCCATGTCTTTGTTGTTAAACATGGTGCTTCATCACCTTTGGGTGCTGTGAGACACAGGTGATACCTTCACAATAGTACGTGGAATTTTCCAAAGTGCTTATGCAAGGCATGTGTATAAAGCTGACCCACAAATTTCACCAGGGACCTTTCGTGAATCTAGTTGCTGTTGGGCATGAATTGGGCACAAACTGCTTCCCAACGTCTCAGAAAACTGTAGGTGATGGAGCAGGAGGCTGATACCTCCAACACGTGTGGACCCAACTGGACCTGGGAAGAACTGCAGGACTTAATGGACATTTGGTTGGAGCTAAAGTTCATAGACAAGCTGGAAAGTGGGAGGAATAAGCCTGTGTATGCAGCCACTGCAAAAGCAATGCAGGCATGAGGGCACAACTGGGACTGCACCCCGTGCTGGTGCAAAATCAAGGCCCTGAGATGTGCATTTCACTGTGCCAAGGATGCAAATTCTCATCCTGGGGCAGGGCGCACAATTGCTTCTTTCTACGACCAGCTATCCATCATTCTCTCCAAGGATGGATGTGGCTGAGGCTCCCTGTATGCAGTCTTTTGGGACTGGCATCGTGGTAGAGAAGAGCACACTGACAGAGGCAGCTCCTCCTGAGCCAGAAACCATGAGCATGTTGCAGCAGTGGGGAGATTGCTCCGTGTTCTCGGCTGATGGGGACTGTCAAGGAGAGCAGTAAACCTTGAACTTGACCATAGTGTGCCTCTTCCCCCAACCCGATTCCGCAGACTAGCACAGATGATGAGGTGGAGGAGGACAAACAGGAAGAAACCTTTTCCGATGCATTTTCTCTTCCCCACACTCAAACATCTGTTTCTGTTCTGAGACCCAAGAAGATGCATGACCAGTGACTTGTATCTTGGAATGTGCCTCTTGACGCTGGCAGGCACTGCTCGGGTTTGTGCGGGTTGGGTTTATGTGACAGCGGGGAAAAATGCAGGTATCACTGGAGGTGGCTTGCCATGCTCTTTTAGTGGTGGATGAAGGGTATACACTATTCCATTTGGGGTTGGATAACTGGTAATGTAACAGACACAGAACTAATTGTTTTGCTTTAATTGTTTGCAGCTGGCACGGGCAATGGCATCCAGGGATGTGGCTCTGAATCAAAGACTTGTAGGTTTTGGGCAATGTGAATGGTGCCCCACTCTTGTTTTTTCCATGTCTGCAGGCATTTTATTCACTGTGGGGGTTGGGGGGGTGGAGTTTCCTCTTCTTGGGGGTAGGAAATGTCACCAAACCAGGAAGACTTTTTTTTATTTGTTCACCAGTTATCATTCCTGTTACAGGGCAAAAGGCAACCCTGTACTAGAGGGGGTAGCCCCAGGGAGCGGGCAGAGAGCGAGGTTAGGATAAGGGCAAGGATAATTAAAACATTGGTCACTGCTGCGGGGATCTGCACACTAGGGAAGAGTTAACCTGCAAGGTGCAAGGCAAAGGATAAAAGCGGCAGCATGTGAAGGTGATTTTTCCCTTTGGGGCACTTGGAGACTGAAGACGCTTGGCAGCTGGAAGCCTCACTTCAGCAACCAATCGCTCAGGTGAGGAAACCTGCAGCAAGGGGTCAGGAGAGGAAAAGGTGAGGAGAAAAGTTACTTACCTGCAGAGTCTGAAAAGCGCGGGATCACGGTGAGTGGACAGACGCCTGACACGGTCCGAAGAGCATGGGATAACAGCGAATGGACAGACGCTTGACACAGCTGAAAGATGCAGGCAGAAGCAGAGGGGAAGTCAGGTCAGGGGGAAGAACCTCTACTAAGCGAGGCAAGAGATAAGAAAGGGGAAGTATCAAGTGTAGGAGTGACGTGGATCATGATAATTGTTAACACTCAAGAAGGGAGCACAACAAAATGAAATTTCATTTATCTCATGACTTATGTGATTAACTACACTGTTTCTCAGGGATAATTAACTCTCTTATTCTCCCAACATCTTAAGGCGTGGCAGTAGAGTCCCCAAGAGAGAGTATTCATTATTCACCCCCAGCCCGGACACAGCACCCAATGCCAGCCGGGCACGTGTCCCTGAACCTTGGACTGCAGCTCACACTACAGCAGAGCATTCAAGGGATATGCACCGCAGGCAGCAACAGTCCTGAGAAAGCATGATGGAAGCTTTGGTGGAGTTGTCATAAGCCAGACTTTAAAAAGTGGGTACCGCCCCAGAAAGGGCAAAGTAGCTCTGCATGGTTTGCCTCTGTCCAGGAGATAGCCAGAAGCATTACAGCTGAGCCTGTTCCCCCAAAAGCAGTGGAGTCAGGGGAGGGGCGTATGACTGTCAGAAGAGCCAGTTGGCCACCACTGTGGTTTAGGGAGCCAGGGCTGGTTCAGGGTGATGGTGGGGTAAGGGCAAAGAAACCCAAGTAACTGAGTTTACAATATTGTGTTCCTTACAATAAAACCTCATGTTATCCTGTCTTTCTGCATCTGGCTCCATATCTTTGAAGGGCTGGAAAAATCCCTGCTCATAGTGCTGGTTTGTGGGGAGGGTTGGTTTGTTAAATGGATGGGTAGCTGGTTGGTTGGTTGGTTGGTTCAGGCTGCAAAAATCAAACCCCAGCATTCACTGAGACCATCACCAATGGTGGTGTTGGGGTGGCAGGGAGTGGAGGTTGGCAGGGACACTTTGCAAAGCCAGCCCCGTGCCAAGTCTTTTCCCACAGTTCTGCCTGGGAATCTCTCATGCAACGGTACACACAGGGGCTGGCTGCATCCCCCCTCACAGATCTGACATGCACACAAGCAGTTTGCAAAGGCACCACAAGCATTTCGCCAAGGCACCACATTGCAAAGGCACCCAAAGGGGCTGCTCCCTGCCAAATCTTTTCTTGCCTTTTTTTGCAGTGTTTTGGCACTCTTTCTTGACAGGGTTTTCATGCTGTTTTTCATTCAGGTGACAGACAGTCTGGAGTTTTTTTTACACCAAAACAAGGACAGGGGGCAGGGTTCCTGTCCCGCTCAGGGCCTATAAATTGGGGGAGCAGTGGTTGGAGTGTGTGTACACTGTCTGGACAAGAAAGAAGTTTGAGGGAGATGAGAGACAGCAGCAGCACACCAGAGGCAGAAGGACTCAGCCCAGTGGGGAAAGTTGCCCCTGGGAGGCACAGGAATGCAGATGCAGCATTTGAGAAGAGTGCAGGCTGCTGACATCAGGTGGAGTGCAGCTAGCTTACGAGTGCAGGATGAGAGCCGCTTTGCGACATGGCACTTGAAAGAGGACATTGCAATGTGCTCCACAACTGGTACCTTTACGCATTGGTAAGTGACGCCTGACACTTGGCTGTGCCCTGAGGGAGAGTGCATTGTTTACTTCAACTTTCATGTAAATTGGGTTGTTGGATTTTTTGTTGTTGTGAAGGAAGGTACACGAGGTGTATAGGAGGTCAGGGCAGGAGGCTTTGCATGATGGTTTTCCAATAAAAATTCCTATGCTCTTTCTATGCTCCCTTCCTCCTGTTTTTAGCTCCGATTGCTACGCTGCATGCTGCTCCTGCTGGTGACAACAGGCAGAAGAGAACAACCCACTTATGAAACCTGAGAAGGATGCTTGATGCCACTTCCTTCTGCATTGTCACAAGTTGCAATGCTAGCAATGTCTCACTGCCAGGTGCCTATCACTATTAGTATTATCCTTAGATTCTTAATTCTCAAAAATAATTGAGTGAGAAATGAGCATGATGATTAGTCCTGATAATGCTAGTAAACAGTGTATAAAAATTAACCCTCTCTGCTCCACGACATACAGTTTCTAAATATAGACAAAGAGGGACCTTATTCTGTGAATATAGCAGCAACTAAACATGCATGTGAAATAATGATTTTAAAAATTAATATTTCATTTTAATATTAACATGCTAGTATTTATCAATGATTAGAATGTTTTTGTCTCTGCTCAGAGTAAGAAAAATCTATGCTCTGTGTGTGTGCCTTGCTTCCTTTTACAATCTCAAAGTCTAAGTGTGAAGACAGTGAATGCAGTGGGCCAGCTAAGAAGAAAGCTGCTCAAGATTCAAAGAAGACTGGATGCAGGAGATGTTCGAAACCGACATGCCACATGCATCCAGTCAGCAGTGTATAAGTCTTGGAGATATTTTCTAGTATTGTGAAAGTGGGGATGTCCTGTGTACCATTTGCATGCATGCAGGTGCCAATAGCAAATGGACAACTGGAAAAAAAATGGGGTGACTACTGGAAATTAGACTATTTGAAATGCCATTTGACCCACAAGATTCACACAGATTCTGTGATGAAACTCGCAACCAAAGCAGAGAAATCCTGAAAAGTTTATTTTCTGAAACACATGAGACACGGGAAAATAGGATAGAACTGTCTGAAAGGAAGCGATCAAATGCTGACAAAGTCAAAATCTTAATTGATAATGTTCTCATAGTAAAATTAAACTCATCAGTGGTATCAGTGCAGGAAATCCACAGTCAAGTTGGCAAATATGTTAAAA
The DNA here is from genome assembly GCF_000455745.1 of Alligator sinensis. Taxonomy (NCBI): domain Eukaryota; kingdom Metazoa; phylum Chordata; order Crocodylia; family Alligatoridae; genus Alligator; species Alligator sinensis. Next base: position 2,449,428 of record NW_005841831.1, read on the forward strand.
TTCCTGAAAGCTGGAAAAGTAAGAATTATGCATTTGAATGTATTGAATTTATAAACTCTGTAATTCATCAGGAAGTATTGGATGAAATGCATACATCGCCATTCCACACTTTGATAGTTGACGAGAGCACAGATATTTCTGCTGGCAAAATGTTAATTCTGTATGTAAAATTCTGAACTATGGATGATTCCACTCATTGGACCAGGTTTGCTGTAATTTTAAAGCTGATAGCTTGTGATAGCTCCGCCATTGTAGCAGCAATTAGACAATTTTATGTTTACAGCAACTTCGATATTCAAAAGATTGTAATATTCACCTCCGATGGTGCTTCAGTAATGCTTGGAAAGTGCAATGGTGTGGCTGCAGTACTTTACCAGTCTATTCCGCATCTGCTCGAGCAGCACTGCGTGGCACTCCGGGAAGACTTGGGGATTGATGATGCTTGGAAAGAGATACCTTTGATGAGGTGCATTGAAACTCTACTATGGACCATATACACAGTTTTTAGTAGGTCTTCAGTGAAAAAATCTAAGTTTGAAGAACTATCTAAGGCTGCTGAGTGTGTCATTTAGGCCACTGAATGAGGTCAGGTGGCTCTCTAGACATTTTGCTGTTAGTGCTGTAATGAAGAATTATACCGTGTCAATGGACTACTACGCAAAACAAGTGGCTGAAGACAATGCCCCAATTCACAAATATTGCTTGGACAAACTGTGGAAACCAGAGTATCTTGTTGCACTGGCCCTACTAAGTGATGTCTTAGGTGAACTGGCTGAGTTGTGCAGAATGCTTCAACAAAGTTCACTAACAACAGTAGAAGCATTTCAGTTTGCCACAGCTAGAATTGCCAGACTTCGTTCACAGTATATTGGTGAGACTGTACATTTTTCTAAAACTGTTCAAACCTTGCTGTCTATTGAGGTCCCTTCCGACCCCAACATCTATGAATCACTTGAATCACTCGTTGACGCTACATCAGTTATTCAGTTCATTGAGTGTACATGCGACCACATGGACAACAGATTTCCAGAAGGCGAGTTGAAAGAATGGTTAATTTTCAATAAGGATTCTTTTTCCTTTTTATCAAACAGGAATGATTTTGTGTTTGGGCATGAGGAGCTGAAAACATTGGCAACAAGATATAGCACCTTGCTAAACAAACCTGTAGAAACTTTTATGAAGGACCTATGCAAACAATATGTTAGTGAGAAAATGAAAACTGGGGCAATAAAGGCCTTTGAAGATACGGTCACCTACATACTACAACAGGAACAATTTAGTGAACTGTCATTACTTGTTGACATCTGTGCCACTTTTCAGGCATCTAGTGCAGATTGTGAGAGGGTTTAGCCTCATGAACGCAATGAAAACAAAGTCTAGAAATTGTTTAGAAGTTAATATTCTGGACAAGCTGATGAGAATTAAACGTCATTTAGCCTCAGGAATGACTGTTAACATGGACACTGTATATTCTGTTTGGAAAACAGAAAAAAGTAAACGGGAGTTACTCTGGTAAATAAAAAGGTATAGTATCATCTTTTGTTGTTATACTGTGTTATACTGTGGGGTGGACTGAAGCAGTGAGCACCAAAAGGGGGAGGCGGGACCAATTTGGGAATGGACCAAAGAGGCATGCTCACAGACTGAAGCGGCACACTCACAGACCGAAGCAGCACTACACTTTAGAGGGAACATTGTAAGTAACTAGAGAATTTCAGCTCTTTTTGCTACACTTCTAAAAGTATTCAGCTGCTATTGGCTCATTTTATGAAAATGTTAGTGACTTATTCTAATCCCCTTTCTCCCTCTCTTCCCAAGTGCCTGGTGGCTCTGGTCTACACACTATACAATACACTATACCATGAATGACTCATGCCTCCTGAGGCTGGGGGGCATGGCAACCACCCGCAGGCAGTGGCAGAGGCGTAGCAGTGGCAAGCAGAGACCGCCCGCAGACAGCTATGGTGAAGTCTGCGATGAGGGCAACCTGAGCAGGGACCACCTGCAGGCAGCTGTGGCAGTGTTGGTGGTGAGGGGGAAGGGGGTGGTAAGCAGCGGGCAGCAGACAGTGAGCAGGGACCACCCACAGCTGCCATCCATGCTGTTGGCATCAGTGAGCAGGGACAGCCCGGAGCCGTCGGTGGCCGCATCGGCAGTGGGAGGGGGGATGACTGCCTGCTGAAGCTGGTGGTGGCCAATCTCAGGGGGGCACATGTCCCACTGAGCCCCCCATACACATCACCTATGCACTATACACTATTACACTCCCTACCTCACTCAAGGAGTGATTCAAGGAGAAATGCTTCCAGTGAATCAAATTAACTAAACAAAAAAGAAAAAAAAAAACAAAGAAACCAAAGAAAAATAATCTCTGATGCTGTAGTTGAAATATTCTAAGTAGTCCATGTTACCTATTAAGTTACGTAAATGTGAATGTAGAATAAAAGTTGGTTGGGTCGAGGTTGCCTGCTCAAAAAATCCTCACTATTTTTTGTCTCTGCCCTGCAGGGGTGGGTGGGTTCTCACTGAATGCTTGGATTCATACAAATGTAATGTAAAAGTAAATGTAAATAAAAACATTAAAGGATTGTTATATAAAAGAGAATTAATCATTTGCCTCCTATCTTTTGTGAAATCAGCAGAGCAGCAGCCTTGGGTGGGTGGGTAGCGCCATTGTGGTGTACAGGTGAATTAATATTCCTTGGGTACAGGGGCTCCCCCTTCCCAGCAGAGCTGCACCCCACCTGATGGGGACCCTGAGCCCCCTACTCCACCCCCCAGTTGGGAACCACTACATTGCCCAGCAGCATGCATGCACATAGCTGGCCCACCGGCCCAGGTGGGGGAACCACACATGGAAGGGAGGGAGGGTGTGGATGAGGTGATGCAAAAAACAAAAGCCAAGCATTAGGCTCATAATAGACGGAAGAGTTGCTAATTGCCCTCTTTCAAATGTTAAGGAAGGCTCTCCCTTGCTTGGCCCAGTATTGCCGCTTTTTCTTGTCTTGTCAGGTTTGGGGTGGGGTGCTCTGTGGGGGACACAACAAGCATTGGGCCTCCCATAACAGTCCACCCTGCAACTCTTTCCAGTAATCCCATTCTAATATTATAAAAGCCTAAGTCTGTCTGTCAGTCTGTCTGTGATGCTTCATTCATGCTCTGATTGGCTGACAAACAGTCAATCAGAGCGCGAAGAAGCGTTCCGACAGAAAGCAACTCATCGCCATGATGGTGGGGACACAGGGGACAGAGCAGGGGGGAAAGAGGCCAGCTGTGCTGCTCGTTGGCATGCCTGACCCATGACTCTCTCTCTCTCTCTTTCCCCTGGGTCTTACACCCCACTGGACTCAGGTGCCAATCATGGGCGTGCTTGGCCCTACTACCCACTCTCCAGGGTCTTGCACCCCCAGGACTCAGGTGGCCATAACCATGTCTTACCTTCTCTCTCCCTCCAATGTAAAGTGCCCCACCTGAAGGCGAGGGCTAGGATTAAGGTGCCCCTCCTTGCCTTTCACTGGGGCGGTAACTGGCCTGACATTTCTCGAGGGCTCCCACACCACTAGGAGCCACCCGTCCCTGGCAGGGTGCAGCTACAAGTCATACCCAGGACCAGAAGCCTCCTGGCCACCCCAGTAGCTCCTTCCCTTACCTCCAGATTGTCCCTGAAGCAGCAGCTCTGCCCAGAGATGTTGATTCCATGGCATCACGCAGCAACTGCTGCTTCTAGTCCTGCTGGCCTGAGACTTAAAATGGCTGCTCATCAGGGCTGGGCCACACCTGCTTACTGCCTGATCTAGGGCATAAAATTGCAGAGCACTTGAAGTGCTCCGACACCCACCTTCCCCCTTACAGTGCTCTGACACCCACCTTCCCCCTCCATAATGGAGCCACTGACACAACTGTTTGAGCACTTGTGGTGCTCAGGACAGGTCCCGGAGTATTGGAAAAGGGCCAATGTGGTCCCTATTTTCAAGAAGGGGAGGAAGGGGGAACCGGGTAACTATAGGCTGGTTAGTCTCACCTCTATCCTTGGCAAGACCTTTGAGAAAATGGTTAAGGATCACATTTGTGGGGGACCAGTAGGTAAAATAATGTTAAGGAACAATCAGCATGGATTCATAGGAGGCAGATCCTGCCTAACTAACTTGGTTTCATTTTACAACTGGGTCGCAAAATGGTTGGATGAAACAAAAGAGGCAGATGTTATTTACTTAGATTTTAAAGAGGCCTTTGACACAGTGTCACACCCAATTCTTATAAATAAACAGTTGCAAAGTAGTTGCAATGCACAGTCCAGTGGGTAGAAAATTGGCTTAGGGGATGCACCCAGACAGTGGTGGTGGATGGGTTGGTTTCTACCTGGAGAAATATAGGTAGCAGAATCCCCCAAGGCTCTGTCCTGGGACTGGTACTATTCAATATCTTCATTAGTGACTTGGACAAGGGATAGAAAGCACCCTGTCCCAGTTTGCTGATGACACAAAACTATGGGAGGGAGGAAGTACACAAACTAGACAGCAGGGAGCTAATCCAGGCTGATTTGGACAGGCTGGGGAAGTGGGCAGAACAGAATAGGATGCAGTTTAACAAAGATAAGTGTCATGTGTTGCACCTGGGGAGCAAGAATCATCAACACTCCTATAGCCTGGGAGGTACCATTCTAAGTAGCACAACTGCGGAAAGGGATCTTGGAGTAGTAGTTGACTTCAAAATGAACGAGTCACCAGTGTGATGTCATAATAAGTAAAGCTAATTGCACCCTTTCTTGCATAAGTAGGTGCATCACAAACAGTTCTAGGGAGGTGATACTTCCCCTCTATATCGCATTGGTCAGGCTGCAGCTGGAGTACTGCAACCAGTTTTGGGCACTGCACTTCAGGAGGGATGTGGACGGCCTGGAAAGCGAGCAGAGGAGGGTCACGTGTCTGGCTAAAGGCCTACAGAAAAAACACTATGTGGACCAATTGGGAGACCTAAACCTCTTCAGCCTCCACAAGAGGAGGTTGAGAGGTGATCTTATGGCTGCCTACAAACTCATCAGGGGTGTCAGCAAGAAATAGGGGATACAATGTTTACCAGGGCGCCCATTGGTGTAACTGTAAATAATGGCCACAAACTGGAAGAGAGAAAATTCAGATTGGACATCAGGAAAAAATTCTTTACAGTGATGGTTGCCAAAATATGGAATACGCTTCCAAGGGAGGTGGTGCTATCCCCTTCCTTGGAGGTATTTAAGAGGAGATTGGACAGACACCTGGCTGGGGTCATCTGACCCTAGCACTCTTTTCTGTCCAGGGCAGGGGGTTGGACTCGATGATCTAATAGGGACCTTCCACCCTAACATCTATGAAACTATCTATGAAACTATGAAATGTTTAGCAGGGAAGGCTTTTTCCTGCTGCTCCTTTTCTTGGACCCATTATTCTAACAGGGTCCAGTTCTCTACCAGTGTCTGGTCCCCACCGGCAGGAGGATACTGTGGGGTGGTCATTCTTGGCAACAGGATACAACCCTAGTATGAAAAAGACTTACCGGGAGAGACGGGGAGGTGGCGGGATACCATGCTGGAAGCCAATGGCAGCAAAAGTGAAACCATGGAGGCCAGAGTTGCCGTGGGAAGTGATCAAAAGAAAAAAAAAAAAAAAAGCGTCTTAGCCAAGAGGAGCCAGGAACAGCTCTCATGTCCAGCTCTCGTGGGCACCCTTTATAAAACTGTACCAGGGCCAATTGGTCGGCCAGACGCTGGGATAAAAGACCCAGCGGAAGACAAGCCTGGGAGACCAGAAGTGGAGTCCCCAACCAGCCCGGAGGGGCCAGAGCTCTTGAGCAGTCCCAGTGAGGGTACCTGGTGGATACACCAGAAAGGGGTCACAGCGAGAGTGCAGGGACAGAGAGGGCCCAAGGATCTATTCACAGGGTCGTCATGGACCAAGGAAGTCGACAGCAGTGACTGGAGTACAGCAGGACCCAGCGGGGCCAGGATTCAGATGCAACAGATGGATGGCAGGTACTGAACCCAGTGAAGAGTTGATGTGCCATGGGACAGAACAGTGCCGAGACCAGACTCCATGTAAGCAGAGAGAAGTGGGGGGTCGTAGGAGACCCTCGGCATAGAAGTATCATCATTAGCCTGCGGCCGAAGATCCCGAGAGACCAAGTGACAACAAGGTTCAGAACATCAACCTCGATGATGCAGGTGACAACATCATGGTTGGCGTTAGGCAGGGTGTAGGGGAGGCAGAGCCCCACAAAGATGGAACAACGGGAACGACCAAGGGAAGGCACCAGGGGAAGCAGAACCAAACTTCGTCCTCCCGATCCAAACATAACCATCATCAAAGATGTGGCAGGTGAAGCTGCTGGGGAACCAACCCAAAGTCACCCTGTCTCAGGGGCGTTCGAACAAAAGACCCCCGAGCCATGCCCTGGGGGCTCTGGGGCCAAGGGCCAGATGTAAAAACACAGAAACAAGAAGCTTGCTTACCTGCAATAGGACGCACGGTGCCATTGAAACAGAGAGGGGAACCCATACAGGTTTCAAGCCCGCTTTTATTCATCTGAGACTGGCTGGTGATATCACGAGCAATCACCAGCTGGCAGAAATAAAAAGGATTGCTGCAGGGAGAGCGGGGGAGGCAGGAGAGCTGACAGAGGCCCCCCGCACTACTGCCGGCAATGCTGAGGGAGTGTGGCACCGCAAGCCTCACTCAGCGGCAGGAAGGAAGTGACTGCCCAGAAGTAGGGGCTGTAGCAGACCCAGGGGAGACAATGGGTTATCTCCCCAAACACGCACAGGTACCAGGTGTGGAAGGCAGGTTGGTAATGGTAGAGCTGAAGAAACTCCCAAGGTGGGGCGACGAGGGGACCCCATCGACTCTGGGTGGTAGGGCCGGTGGAACAGCCCCATAGGCCACCCATATCCTTATTTTGTTTCGGTCCATTTTTTTTCTTTTCTCTCTGTTGGAGGGACCGCGGTGATGGGACCGCATGATGGGGCTGCATGAATTGAGTCCCCTAGCCTTATAAGGAGCCCCCGGCACAGGGAGGTGAATGCGGCAGAGGAACACAGGTGTGGTGGCTTCCTTCCTTTTTTTCTTTCTTTTGCCTTGTTCGCATTTTGTCTTTTGTTTCCCCCTATCTTGGGTATCCCAGAGGGCGCTGAGGCCCGGACGGCATAACTAGTAGGTCTGTGGGCCCCTGCAGACATAGAACGCGTGGCACATGGAGCCCAAGACAGGCATCGGAGTTCAGAACACACCTGCACCGGAGGAACAGCCGCCACAAGATCTGGTGTCCCACCGGAGGTTGGCGTGAGGTTGGGGTGTAGGGTGGGTTCACCTCCCCCACTGGTAGTACATTCAAAGTCATGGCAGATGAGTTTGGGGGCGGCCAAAGAGATACTATAGACCTACCTTAGGGGCCACAAGACACAGCAGTACATCCGTCACTAGCGCTCAGGCCAAGGCAGCACATGAACTGCCCAGCTTGGGACTCTTTTGGTCCCATCACAGCCCCACACTGGGGCCTCATCCCCTGTCTGACACTGGGCTTTAATCTCCTTGCCTGACACTGGGCCTTAATCACCTTGCCCCAGGAGCTTCACACCCAGCTTCTTCATGCACTCAGGGTCCCACCCTTCTGGAGCCTCACACCTGACTCCTTCATACACTTCAGGACTTGCTGTGCACCTGGGCTCTGCCTTAGGTCCCTTCACACAACTAGGGCCCTGCCTCAGGCCTCACTGTGAGCCTGGGACCTTGCTTTGTCTTTGGGGTGGGCTCCCCTAGCCTTTCCCCTCCACAGGGTCACCCGCAAGGCAGTGGAGACTGAGGCTTTCTGGTGCCCCATACTTGCCCTTCACTGGGGAGGCACAGGTGTGGTATTTCCTGGAGACTGGCCCACCACCAGCAGTCCCACCTCACCATCCAGTCCCAGCAGGGTGTAATTTTAGATCATGCCCCAGGACCAGGAATCTCCACCTTCCCCATAGCTCCTTCCCTGTACCTCCAAGATGTTCTGATCAGCAACTCCAGCTAGATGATGCTCTCTCTTTGGCTGCTAGCAGCAAACTGCTAGCTTCACTGCTCAGAGCCCTGTTTTTATAATAAACAGCTGGGGCCTGTTCCCAATCAGGCACAATTGCCTGATTGGGAATGCAACCACCTGCAGGTTGTGCTGCTGCTTGCTCACCCCCTTTGAGTAACAGAGCACAGCTTGTGCTCTGTTACATAATCCCACATGTTCATGAGTCAGGCATCCTTTCATGTTAATTGTTTCCCATGCACCCACTCTTTATATGCCCACTGGTGGTGGTATCATGGGTACATGACAACACTCTCACTAACTTCAAGACCCACCATCACCAAGGGGTATATAGTACTTTGAGAATTAGAACTAACAGTGATTATATGAGCAACAATTTGTTGTTGTGCTTCCTCATATACAAAAGAGATCAATTTCCACTAAACAGAAAGGTCCCTTTTCTGCCTCAGAAGCGTGATCCCATATACTTTTTTCAGTTTGATAGGAAGGTGACCCTGAAGGCCTGAACAAATTATTTGAATAACTATACTTTGATTTAGGGCCTATGCCAGGATGCAAGCTACAGCCAGGGAGACATTGTACCAAGTCCGAACAGATCTTTGCCCCCAACCCACTGCTCTTCCAGGAGCTGCTCCTCCTGGCCCATTGAGGAGCATCCTGACTCCCAGCATCTGGCCCCTCCCTCAGAGGCTGTGCAGGGGCAAAGAGGGATGTAGGCACAGCCTCATACTGATTGTGGGTGGCCTCAAAGCACCAGTTTTTCAGTGACCACCTCAATGCTCTAAGACAGTGATGCTCAACCTTTTGGCCACAGGGCCCAGAAGAATAGTCTAGGGCCAGTGTGCAGGCAGTATCAGACCCTGTGCATGAGGATCAGGCACTCTTATGTGCTGATATCAGGCCCTACCACCCCCACCCCCACCCCCACCCCCACCCCATCCCATGTGCTGGGATCTGGCTCTGGGTCTGTGTTCTCAAAAGAACAAGGAATTAAACTTATAGAACAATAAAGCTTGTTTAGTCAGAGAGCCCTCTTAGCCTGCTCATCTGCTGTTCCAAGGATTCCCTCCTGTCTCTCCTGGGGGAATGTAACAACTTATACCTAACACTCTTAAAAGTATACATACACAGTAGGCCTGTGTGAGTTGGCAGCGATCCAATCTGGCTTCGGATCCAGTCGCTTCGGATGGCCATGATCAGATCTGGAGGTCCAGACAGGGTTTCTGCCTTGATTTGGCCGGAGCGGCTCCGAAGCTTCGGAGCCACATCAGAGATCTGGCCATAGGGTATAATGGGGAAATCAATGAAATATCTATAACTTTGTTGTCTTTTTTGTCTGATTTGGATGAAACTTGCAGAGATGGTAGCCTCTGTTGAGAGCATGAAACCTGCTAAGTTTCAAGAAGATCGGTGCAGGAGTTTGGGGGGAACTGTACTCCAAATTCTTGAAAGCCAAATTCATGTAACACACAGCTGTGTGTTACAACACAGGGGGGTCAAAACTGCAGGGCTGGTAGCTCTTACTGAGGCCACAAAGCCTGCCAA
>NW_005841831.1:2465150-2465800 GCF_000455745.1 Alligator sinensis
AGTGGGCGGGGGCCAAGTGGTCGGCCAGAAACCTGGAGCCGGGATAAAAGACTAGGTGTAAGATGATCCTGGGGGACCAGAAGTGGAGTCTCCAACCAGCCCGGAGGGGCCAGAGCTCTTGAGCAGTCCCAGTGAGGGTACCTGGTGGATACACCAGAAAGGGGTCACAGCGAGAGTGCAGGGACAGAGAGGGCCCAAGGATCTATTCACAGGGTCGTCATGGACCAAGGAAGTCGACAGCAGTGACTGGAGTACAGCAGGACCCAGCGGGGCCAGGATTCAGATGCAACAGATGGATGGCAGGTACTGAACCCAGTGAAGAGTTGATGTGCCATGGGACAGAACAGTGCCGAGACCAGACTCCATGTAAGCAGAGAGAAGTGGGGGGTCGTAGGAGACCCTCGGCATAGAAGTATCATCATTAGCCTGCGGCCGAAGATCCCGAGAGACCAAGTGACAACAAGGTTCAGAACATCAACCTCGATGATGCAGGTGACAACATCATGGTTGGCGTTAGGCAGGGTGTAGGGGAGGCAGAGCCCCACAAAGATGGAACAACGGGAACGACCAAGGGAAGGCACCAGGGGAAGCAGAACCAAACTTCGTCCTCCCGATCCAAACATAACCATCATCAAAGATGTGGCAGGGGG
>NW_005841831.1:2466177-2513454 GCF_000455745.1 Alligator sinensis
GAGGAGCGGGGGAGGCAGGAGAGCTGACAGAGGCTCTCGACACTGGTGGCGGCCGGTGCTTGCACAGCATAGGAAAGTCCGGACGGGGAACAGTGATAGAGGCAGCAGGGGCTCCTGGCATGGGCAGAGGAGGACTCGAACCCCAAGGACCAAGGGGTGACAGGAGCAAGATACTGCCGGCAATGCTGAGGGAGTGTGGCACCGCAAGCCTCACTCAGCGGCAGGAAGGAAGTGACTGCCCAGAAGTAGGGGCTGTAGCAGACCCAGGGGAGACAATGGGTTATCTCCCCAAACACGCACAGGTACCAGGTGTGGAAGGCAGGTTGGTAATGGTAGAGCTGAAGAAACTCCCAAGGTGGGGCGACGAGGGGACCCCATCGACTCTGGGTGGTAGGGCCGGTGGAACAGCCCCATAGGCCACCCATATCCTTATTTTGTTTCGGTCCATTTTTTTTCTTTTCTCTCTGTTGGAGGGACCGCGGTGATGGGACCGCATGATGGGGCTGCATGAATTGAGTCCCCTAGCCTTATAAGGAGCCCCCGGCACAGGGAGGTGAATGCGGCAGAGGAACACAGGTGTGGTGGCTTCCTTCCTTTTTTTCTTTCTTTTGCCTTGTTCGCATTTTGTCTTTTGTTTCCCCCTATCTTGGGTATCCCAGAGGGCGCTGAGGCCCGGACGGCATAACTAGTAGGTCTGTGGGCCCCTGCAGACATAGAACGCGTGGCACATGGAGCCCAAGACAGGCATCGGAGTTCAGAACACACCTGCACCGGAGGAACAGCCGCCACAAGATCTGGTGTCCCACCGGAGGTTGGCGTGAGGTTGGGGTGTAGGGTGGGTTCACCTCCCCCACTGGTAGTACATTCAAAGTCATGGCAGATGAGTTTGGGGGCGGCCAAAGAGATACTATAGACCTACCTTAGGGGCCACAAGACACAGCAGTACATCCGTCACTAGCGCTCAGGCCAAGGCAGCACATGAACTGCCCAGCTTGGGACTCTTTTGGTCCCATCACAGCCCCACACTGGGGCCTCATCCCCTGTCTGACACTGGGCTTTAATCTCCTTGCCTGACACTGGGCCTTAATCACCTTGCCCCAGGAGCTTCACACCCAGCTTCTTCATGCACTCAGGGTCCCACCCTTCTGGAGCCTCACACCTGACTCCTTCATACACTTCAGGACTTGCTGTGCACCTGGGCTCTGCCTTAGGTCCCTTCACACAACTAGGGCCCTGCCTCAGGCCTCACTGTGAGCCTGGGACCTTGCTTTGTCTTTGGGGTGGGCTCCCCTAGCCTTTCCCCTCCACAGGGTCACCCGCAAGGCAGTGGAGACTGAGGCTTTCTGGTGCCAGCTACTTGCCCTTCACTGGGGAGGCACAGGTGTGGTATTTCCTGGAGACTGGCCCACCACCAGCAGTCCCACCTCACCATCCAGTCCCAGCAGGGTGTAATTTTAGATCATGCCCCAGGACCAGGAATCTCCACCTTCCCCATAGCTCCTTCCCTGTACCTCCAAGATGTTCTGATCAGCAACTCCAGCTAGATGATGCTCTCTCTTTGGCTGCTAGCAGCAAACTGCTAGCTTCACTGCTCAGAGCCCTGTTTTTATAATAAACAGCTGGGGCCTGTTCCCAATCAGGCACAATTGCCTGATTGGGAATGCAACCACCTGCAGGTTGTGCTGCTGCTTGCTCACCCCCTTTGAGTAACAGAGCACAGCTTGTGCTCTGTTACATAATCCCACATGTTCATGAGTCAGGCATCCTTTCATGTTAATTGTTTCCCATGCACCCACTCTTTATATGCCCACTGGTGGTGGTATCATGGGTACATGACAACACTCTCACTAACTTCAAGACCCACCATCACCAAGGGGTATATAGTACTTTGAGAATTAGAACTAACAGTGATTATATGAGCAACAATTTGTTGTTGTGCTTCCTCATATACAAAAGAGATCAATTTCCACTAAACAGAAAGGTCCCTTTTCTGCCTCAGAAGCGTGATCCCATATACTTTTTTCAGTTTGATAGGAAGGTGACCCTGAAGGCCTGAACAAATTATTTGAATAACTATACTTTGATTTAGGGCCTATGCCAGGATGCAAGCTACAGCCAGGGAGACATTGTACCAAGTCCGAACAGATCTTTGCCCCCAACCCACTGCTCTTCCAGGAGCTGCTCCTCCTGGCCCATTGAGGAGCATCCTGACTCCCAGCATCTGGCCCCTCCCTCAGAGGCTGTGCAGGGGCAAAGAGGGATGTAGGCACAGCCTCATACTGATTGTGGGTGGCCTCAAAGCACCAGTTTTTCAGTGACCACCTCAATGCTCTAAGACAGTGATGCTCAACCTTTTGGCCACAGGGCCCAGAAGAATAGTCTAGGGCCAGTGTGCAGGCAGTATCAGACCCTGTGCATGAGGATCAGGCACTCTTATGTGCTGGTATCAGGCCCTACCACCCCCACCCCCACCCCCACCCCCACCCCATCCCATGTGCTGGGATCTGGCTCTGGGTCTGTGTTCTCAAAAGAACAAGGAATTAAACTTATAGAACAATAAAGCTTGTTTAGTCAGAGAGCCCTCTTAGCCTGCTCATCTGCTGTTCCAAGGATTCCCTCCTGTCTCTCCTGGGGGAATGTAACAACTTATACCTAACACTCTTAAAAGTATACATACACAGTAGGCCTGTGTGAGTTGGCAGCGATCCAATCTGGCTTCGGATCCAGTCGCTTCGGATGGCCATGATCAGATCTGGAGGTCCAGACAGGGTTTCTGCCTTGATTTGGCCGGAGCGGCTCCGAAGCTTCGGAGCCACATCAGAGATCTGGCCATAGGGTATAATGGGGAAATCAATGAAATATCTATAACTTTGTTGTCTTTTTTGTCTGATTTGGATGAAACTTGCAGAGATGGTAGCCTCTGTTGAGAGCATGAAACCTGCTAAGTTTCAAGAAGATCGGTGCAGGAGTTTGGGGGGAACTGTACTCCAAATTCTTGAAAGCCAAATTCATGTAACACACAGCTGTGTGTTACAACACAGGGGGGTCAAAACTGCAGGGCTGGTAGCTCTTACTGAGGCCACAAAGCCTGCCAAGTTTCAAGGAGATGGGTGCAGGGGTTTGGGGCAAACTACACCTCAAGCTGCAGACAAGCAAAACTCGTGACATGGGTGACACCGCGTGTGTTCAGGCACAGCAGGATGACAGCTGCAGGGATGGTGGCCCCTGCTGAGGCAATGACACTTGCAAGCTGTGGAGGAGATCGGTGCAGGGGGGGTCTGGGGCCCTGCACCCCTAGCTGCTGACAGGCAAAACTCATGCCAAGACTGTGCTTGGGGCAGTTGATTGTCTGTATTAATTCTTTCCTCTCCTTAGCCTGATTTTGTAGGTGCTAATTGATGCTCGTTAAGTCATTATGTAGTAGCTAGGTCCTGTGAGCTAGTCCCTGAGTCCCTGGGTGAATCATGATTGATTGATTGGTAACTGGGAACACAGCAGCTTAGCAGCCAGCCCTGCAGTAGTGTCTCCCCTCCGCGCCCCAAGACAGACACAGTCAGTCCCACAAGCACCCATGGCACCAGTTTTGCTTGTCTGCAGCTTGAGGGGCAGTTCCCCCCAAACCCCTGCACCAATCTTCTTGAAACTTGAAAGGTTTGTGGCCTCAGTAAGAGCTACCACCCCTGCAGTTTTCACCCTATGTTGTAATGTCTAGATGTGACGTGAGTTTTACTTTCAAGAATTTGAGGTGCTGTTCCCCCCAAACTCCTCCACCTATCTTCTTGAAACTTGGAAGGCTTTATGCCCTCTACAGTGTCTACCACCCCAGAAAAGTTAATCCAAATCTGACAAAAAACAACAAAGTTATAGATATTTTATTGTTTCCCCATTATACCCTATGGCTGGATCTCCGAGGCAGCTCCGAAGCTCATTGGGATGCTCCAAACCGCTTCGGGAAGCCGAATGAGGCCAGTGCTTCGACCCGGATGTGCTGCCTTGGACCCTGAAGTGTCCGAAGCTTCTCTGGATCCAAAGCTCTGTCCGAAGCCTTTCACAGACCTAATACACACATCTTCCCCCTTTACATGGCCCCATGTAATACTAACATTGGAAGTTTAGTTCAACCATCGTTAAAGCACATTTTAACAGGTCTCTATTAGTCTTTGTGTTGGCTTTTTAAGTGACCTTTTCAGTTTTTCTGCATTCTCAATTCTTATTGATTCAGTTCTTGTTTGGTCTCCTTGTTCAAATGTCTCTACTTCTATGCCATTTTTAAGCTCCTCTGTCTTTTCTTCTTGCATTGTTGTTAGCTGTGTTGTTAGCTCTGTTTTCTTTGGGGAATCTCGTGATGCTGCTTCTTTTCTTCCTTTTATGAGCTGCAAGTGTCTGTCTGTTCCTTCTTAACACCTGTCCTTCCACTGTGACTACTTTATAGGATCTGGGAGCTACTTGATGGGAAACTAGTGCTTTTTGTTTTCAAAGTTTTCCATCTGACACAAGCACCACATCATTGTTATGCATTTGTGGTAACTCCCTGGAACTCGTGTCATAGTACCATTTTTTGTTTGAGTTTGTGGAATTTTTTTAATGTTTTTCACATTTTGCTTTTCATTCTGATGAGCATCATCCACAAGATTTGGCAGCTTGGTTTTGAGTTCCCTGTTAAATAGCATTTCTGCTGGGAACAATCCATGTTTCATGGGTGTTACCCTGTAATTTAAGAGTGACAGGTAAACATCAGTATGTGAATCTAGCTCTTCACAACAAGAGGCTGATCCCAGAGAGTTGTAATCAATGGGATGGCCTTGTCTCCAGTGGTGTCCCCCAGGGGTTGGTGCTTAGACCCGTGCTATTTACCATATTTATCAATGACTTGGATGAGGGGGTGGAAAGCTCAATGATTAAGTTTGTGGATGACACCAAGCTGTGTGGAAATGCGGGCACATCAGAGGATAGGTTAAGGACACAGGTTGACCTTGACAGGTTCTATAGGCTGAACAGAATCAGATGAGGTTCAACAGGGAAGTGCCAGGTTCTTCATCTGGGTAGGAAGAACCTTCACCATAAATACATGATGGGTGGTGGTCCACTGGCACAGTGTCTGAAAGAGACCTGGGGGCCACAATCAACTGGAAGATGAACACAAGCCAACAGTGCGATAGTCACCAGAAGGGCGAACAGAACTCTGGCATGCATCAGCCAATGTGTTGCCAATAGATCCAGGGAAGTGATTCTCTCTCTCTATTCAGCGTTGGTGAGGCCACACCTGGAGTACTATGTCCAGTTCTAGGCACTGCACTTCAGGAAGAATGTGGATAAGCTCAAGAGGGTACAGAGAAGGGCCACCCATATGATTAGGGGCCTGGAGGATAGGTCCTATGAGGAGAGCCTCCAGGAACTGGGCCTGTTCAGTCTGAGTAAGAGAAGTCTGAGAGGTGACTTGATAGCTGCCTACAAGTATGCTGGGATGAGCATCAAGATCTAGGGGAGCAACTCTTCAGGAAGGCACACCTTCGGAGGACAAGGACCAATGGGCACAAGCCAATTGAGGGAAAATTTAGGTTCAACATAAGGAAAACTTTTTTTCCGTAAGGGTAACCAGAATCTGGAACACACTACCAGCAGAGGTGGTGCAGTCGCCATCCTTGGAGGTGTTCAAGAGGAGGCTGGATAAGCACCTCATTCAGCTCATTTAAGCGCAATAACCTCCTGCTCATGGCAGGGGACCAGACTTGATGATCTTGCAGGTCCCTTCTGGTCCTTTGATTCTATGAATTTCTTCATTATTTGTACTCCATTTTCCATCAGACCATTGGATTGTGGGTATTTAGGACTTGAAGTGTTGTGATGGAATCCATATTTGTTTTCAAACTCTTTAAAATCAATACAGTTGAACTAAGGACTGTTGTCTGTTCTCACAATTTGTGGAATCCCATGTCTAGCAAAAATTGATTTGATCTGAGTTATGACATGGGTTGCTGTTGTGCTTTCGAGCAATGCAATTTCAGGATAGTGAAAATAATAATCCAGCACTAATACATAATTTTTTCTTGAATGCATGACTATGCCAATGCCCATTTGATACTACGGAGCTATGGGCTCCCCCATGACTATCTTTTCTTTGCACTGATCTGTACTTTAGGCACATTGTACAGGCCTTTACAGAATCTTCTGTGTCATTATTTATGTTGGACTGATATAGAGCACCCCTTGCTCTCTTTTTGTATTTTTCAATGCCTAGATGCCCCTCGTGTATTCTGTTTAACACGCCTTTCTTTAGCACTGCTGAAACAACAAGCCACGAGCCTTTGAACAAAATGCCATCCAGTACTGACAGCTCTTCCTTGAACTAAGAGTAGGGGCTAGGGCCAACCCGCACAAATGTTTTCTGGGCCAACCCGCACAAATAGCTATTATTCCTTTTTGTGATATGGTGTCCCGAGCGGTAGCTTCTGCAGTTAGTGTCCACATTTTATCTATGACAGGAATCACTCTTTTAATTAGATTAACATGTACTATGTCTGAGTGTGGAATTTTGTCATTTTCCATTGTGCCATATGCTCTGGACAACGAATCTGCAATAAGAACCATATTTCACGGTGTACAAGTTGATATGGTTTATAAGACAACCCTATTTTTCTGATTCAAAAAGTTAGGATTTCCATAGATCTGGTGTATAAGAAGACCTAACTTTTTGGATCACAAATACGGGGCCAACTTATACTAGCCCCAGCGCAACATCACTGCCAGCTGAGCACCCGGGGGGTGGACATGTGCCGCAGCACCACTTACAGGGGACTCAGCTGGGTTTAGCGCTTGGTTGGCATGGCCCAGGCTGTGTTGTTTGCAGGGGATGGGTCCAGGCTCGGTGCTTGGTTGGTGTGGCCTAGGCAGCACCACTTGCAGGGTACAGGGCTGGGTTCGGCACTTGGCTGAGCTGTTACCTGTCAGCTCTGTGTTGCTGAGGGAACCCTGGCACCCAACTTGTTGGACTTAAAAAGGAATTTTTCTTCTCTTCCCCACCACCCCCCACCCCACACTTAACCAGAACTAAGCAAAAGAAAAGTTTAATTGGCATCTCGGGCCATACATTCCCCGGTCTCAGTATGGGAGGCCTGTTTAAATTTGATTGACTAAAACTTGGTTGCCAGGTTAGGGATTTCTGAGGCAAGAGACCAAATCAGAGGGGGTATGGGCAACATTTGAACAATGGTTAAGGGTTCATCACAATGTCTAGCCTGTTGAAACCCTGACCACAAATGCTGTCATACTTTTCCCAGGATGACCAGTGGAAGTCCTCCCCACAAAGTTTATGAGCACTCCAAGTAATCCCCTGAAGTCTGTTCCATGTGCCCTTGGGATTTCCTGTTTTAGAAAACAGACTAAATCAAGCCACCAGTAAAAGACTACAGTAAGATCTGAAAGTCATGCTAAGCTGAGGCTTATTCACAACAGGTAAAATACAAAACACTGGACAACATGGAACAAGCTAATTTCACAGTACAAGCATAGCTAGGCCATCTGAGAAGAAACAATGTGGTATCCCTTCCAGTATATCTTCTATATTCATAATAATTTCAATCTGGCTCCTAGGTGTCTGGTTACTCCTTAAAACTTGATGTTTTTCCTGGTTGTTAATCATTTTCTTGAGCTGTCCCCTTGTCACTGAAAAGGTAATTCATTTAAATTGAAACTGTTTATATAACAGGATTTTCCCTGTCAGCTATAGCTTGGGACCCTCTCGATTTACACAATTAAAAGAATGCTTTGAAGAGGTTGGACTAAGGGTATAAGAAAGCTGTAAAGCAGCAAACAGTGTGCTTCAAGAGGGAGAAATCTCTCTGACACCATCCACTGTTGTTCTCAAGAAGTTGGGATAAACAGATCGTCTCTTTTTATTGCCTGTTTAACTTTCAACAATCCTGCTAGGAACTTTGCCTGTCAACAAAACACCCGAGTACCTTGGAATGGTGAGATCCCAGCTCTCTCTCTCTCTCTTTTTCTCTCTACGCATAGCTTTTTGAACCTGAATTTTATTAGTTAAGCTTGAGCTAGGTTTCCCCAAATACTCAACTGAACCAGGGTAATATTGTAATTGTTTTTGTTTGTTTTTCCTTGCATGGCTATTACTACTAGTACCATCATAAGTTTTATATAGTTAGCAATAAATAACATTTATAGTCAAACTGGTGGTAACCAGGTGTATTTTTCCTTCTCTATTTCCCTTTCCCAACCTGCTCTGCAGCAGTGCGTCTTTTACCTAAGCCAAAGTTCCCTTTAATGCCCCAAAATACCGTGGGGTTTGCTCATCAAGAGACTACCTCTACTAGAACAGTTAGGGCAAAAGGTTGGGACATGCTGAGTTTGAGACACAGGGGGATCAGCTTGTATAGGCTGATTGACCCAGTTTGGCTCAGACGTGCCCTAATAAACTGAATGTTGGCCCATGAGGGTGTCAGCTGGACACCCAGCCTGATTCAGAGGTATTCTGTTCACCTGTGAGCTTGTCTGACTGCATTTTATTGTTGCCCTAATGAACTGATTCCTGGCATATGAGGGTGTCAGGCTGTCCATGCTGATCAACTCAGCTGGGTCAGGCATGTCACATTAATCTGTGTGTGTGTGTGTGTGTGTGTGTGTGTGTGTGTGTGTGTGTGTGTGTATTTGACTGATTTGGTGGCTTGGGGCACCCAGCCTCACGGAAACTGAGTTCCACAAGATAGCTTCATTGGGGGCGAGGACTTACAGGAGGGAGAAATACAGTTCCATATAGAAACACAAGTAACAAAAGCAGCACAATGATAGAATTACA
Organism: Alligator sinensis; assembly: GCF_000455745.1. Classification (NCBI taxonomy): domain Eukaryota; kingdom Metazoa; phylum Chordata; order Crocodylia; family Alligatoridae; genus Alligator; species Alligator sinensis. The sequence goes on from NW_005841831.1 coordinate 2,474,987, forward strand.
GAGACCCCAGAAATGTACCTCTAATAAATGAGTGCACCCCAAAATGATGGGCAAATCTGACAACAGAGGGGCATCTCCAAGGTAACAGCAAGGCCTGCAGGCTGTGTTTGGGCCAGGCCAAGGCCCCATGGCCTCCAGTGGCAGAGATGCCATCTTGTGGTAGGTGAAGAAGGTTGGGTCAGGTCGGGGCCGAGCTGGGGTTTGGCTGGGGCTGGGGCCAGGGGCAGGTTGGGGCATCCCTGGGGTGATAATCAAAAGTATTGATATGGTGTATGAGTCGAGATAGAAAATTTAAAAAGGTAAATATTTTGGCTTCAAACCTTGACTTATCCACTGTGAAATATGGTAGATATTTTCTTGGTGCATGCTGTATGTCTAGATCATACATCTGCAGTTGAAAGAAAAGTCTCTGTAATCTAGGCAGCATGTCTGATAACCCTTTCTTTTCTATAATTACCAAAGGTTTATGATCAGTTTTAGCTATCACAGGCTTCCCGTAGATGAATACATGAAATTCCTTACAGCCATATACCAGAGCTAAACTTTCTTTCTCAATTTGTGCATACAGACACTCTGACTTGGAGAGTGCCCTAGATGTGTATCTCCAGCTATCTCCAAGTTTTTGAAGCAAAGCTGCTTCAATGCCTTCTTTAGAAGCACCTGTTGACAAATGAATGTGTCTTTTAGGGTCATAGTATTTTAGTACCAGAGCTTTCATTATTTTTTCCTTCACGTTTTTAAATTCAGCTTCATGTTCATATTCCCATATCCACTGAGCATTCTTTTGTAGGAGTGATCTAAGGTGTTCGGTCTGCTCTGCTAAGTTAGGTAGATACTTCCCTACAAAACTGATAATTCCCAGTAATCTTTGTACTCCTTTCTTATCTGTAGGGAGTGGCATGTTTGTAATGGTTTTAACCCTTGCAGGATCAATTTGCACCCCTTTCTCAGAGAGCGTTTTCCCAGCTACGTTATTTCTTTGACCCTGATCTTGCATGTTCTTTCAGTTTCAAACCTGCTCTGTGAGCTCTTTCTATGTCTTTCTTAGCCTCAAGTCATGCTATTCCATAGTATTTCCCCGAACTAATACATCATCAGTATAAACCATAGTTCCATCAAGACCTTCAAAAATTTGTTGCACTTTTCGGTCAAATACTTCAGATGTAGAACACAGTCCAAAAAGAAGCCTGCAAAAGCAATACCTTCCTGTAGCAGGGCACTAAGGTGCCTGCTATTCTAGGAGTAGAGATAAGAACCCAGGTGCAGGTTGCCGGGACAACTAGTTAATGAGGGAATTGGCTGCACTTGTACCTGGTCAGCTGGCTGGAGGAGGCAGGGCCCTAGGCCTATATAAACCCCAGAGCTGGGACCAGGGAAGGGGGCTGCCAGCAGCCAAGGAGGAAGGAGCACTCCCTGAGTAGGCAAAGGGGAGAGGCATGAGTGCAAGTACAGCCCCTGAGACCGGTGAAGGATGGAGTATCCCTGGTGTGGATGGAATAATGTTATAGCCAGGTAGCTAGAATTTACGTTATAGCCCAGGGGCTTGTGTTTTGTTTGCTGTTAACCAGTGGCTTGGGTGAGGCTATTAGGAGAAGGAAGAGGCCTCATAGGGGACCCACAGCAGTGTGGGGACCCCAGCGCCAGAGGGGGTGCAGCATTTCAGGTGCACCAACCCCGGCGCCAGAGAGGGCACAGCATTTGGGGTGCACCGAACCCCGAGTGCCAGGAAGGCGCAGAGCGAGACGGGGCTGCAGAGAACCCGAGCACCAGAGAGGGTGCAGAGTGAGATAGGGCCACAGAGAACCCGAGCGCCAAAGGGTGCAGAGTGAGACAGGGCCACGGAGAGCCCAGGGAGGACAAGGGGGCCAAATTATAACAAGGCCCAGACTGAACAACGTCAGTTCCATCTGCAAGGCTTGGGGTGTGGTAAAGGGGTGGTTGGAGCCACGCATAGCCCATAAGGCTGGGGTGCCCTGAAACACCCAATACAGAACGGGGCCCACAAGAGATTCAGGAGCCTGGGGCCAGTGTACAGCAAGAAACCGTGTTCAAGATGACGGAAAGGCAGCCTCCCTATTATATATTTTCCATCAAAGATGTGGTGGGCGAGAATTGAGGGTGCCCTTTAGGTCAACTTGGCATGGGGAGGGGGGTTAGGGGAGATCACGGCAACCCCAAGGACCCCACGCTGTTACACTTCTAAAGGGTTCATTGAAGGTATATAATCCAGTGCTATTCTTTTTCATGGGGAACTTGCCAAAATCCAGAAGAGGCATCCAAAGTGGAGAAATATTTAGCTTGTTTCATGTTGCCAAAAACCTCTTCCTTGGTGGGAATGGGATAATACTCCCTTTTAATGTACCTGTTCACTTGCTTAGGATCCAGACACAATCTTAAGGATCCATCTTTTTTTTTTTTTTTTTTCCTATTATGACTAGTGAATGAACCCAAATAGTTGGTGTTGGCGAAGTATAAGATAGGGTTGCAGGGCCTACTGGCCCTGCACCCAGTGAGACTGTGCTGTGGAGACACAAGCTCACCCACTCTTTACACTCAGCCATGATTACCTGATTCTCGCCTGCCATGTCCTGGTGTTGTACTTGTTTTCACTGGGAGATGAGCTACTCCTGCTGTGTGTAATTATAGGTAAGTTGGGTCCAGATTTTATTTGGGGCTCCAACCTCCCCTACACCCAATCCTAGTACCACCCTGTTGGTATCACATCTGTTGCACCCTCATTCTCAATGGGTTGTTGTTTTTTGTCCAAGGTTCCTATGGGACCACCGTCACCTCGGACCTGGCTTATGAGGACCATACTTGAGCTGGTCCTCCAAGTGGTCAGTCACAGTCCAATCCACAGAGAAGAAAATGGTGTGCAACTTAAGTGGTGAAACAGAACTCACATAAGTCTCAGCAGGTAGAGTCCTTGCTTCTGCAAATGGAGCCTACCAGCCAAGAGACAGCTCAGTCCTGGGGCTGCAGGCCTTACTCCATTTCCCAACCCTCATGAAGGAAATAAAAGAGACAAAAAGAAAACAGGCAGGCCCCCCCGGGACCCTGTCACCTGCAACTTGAGTACTTCTGTGTCTACTCACTGAGTACTTAATGGCACCTACCACCATCCCCAGTGCATTGGGGCCATCCGCCCGCCATCCTCAAGTATGTTCCTAGCAAGCCTGAAGCCTGACCCCCTTATCGGCTAACTATTGCCAGTGGTGAGCCCTTAGCTTCCCTTTTCCTGGGCTTTCACACAGCCTCCAGGGTTTTAAATAAATAAAAGAAAAAAAACCTGAAACCAAACTAGACCGCATGGGGTGCTGCTGGCTCCTCCGATGTCTGTTTCTTCTGGTGCATCTCCCTGCTGATGTTCCCTGCCTTTCCTTCCACCCCAGCTTTCTTGGCAGCTTTTCAAGCTATTGCAGCCCCTCTGGGACCCTGGGACTTAACTCCACTGGCTCTCTGCAGTCCAGAGCTGCTTCGCCAGCGTCCTCATGTTCCCAGCTCTCCTCCTCCACCTGGTGTTGGTCTTTTGCTCCCTCCAGCCCTGGCAATGGGCCAGACATATCCACGCTGCCCCAGGTGGTGCCAAGCTTGATTGGGCAGCTGCTGGTGAACTGCACTGGCCCCTGGTTGCTCACTGTTCTTGGCTCCAGCTGTGCTGGCGAGTTTCCCCTTTCTGCAAACTCGGAGAGGTTTTTCCTTATTACTTTACAGTTAGTTGCTCTACTTTTTCTATTATGTCCATATTAACTAATCTATTGAATTCCTTTTATAGTTTCTTCCTTAGAACAAGGGGAACATTTCTTGGAGCATGTATAGTGAAAGTATTTGGTTCTTTTAATTCTATTTTGTTCTCAGTTGACAGTTTCCTTATGCCTTGGAACACATCCTAAAAGTCTTCTTTCATGTTCTTGCCTTCTAGTCCCTCCATGCATAGGTGAGGCATTGGGGGGGGGGGGGGGGAAAAATGTGCCCCTCCTGAGATTGGCCCAACTGGGGAATGGGGAGGGCCAGTCAGTGCCCCCTCCCCTGAAAAGAACCAGTGGCACTTCCAATTTTGCCACTGGCACTTCCAAGGTCAGTGATAGGCTGCTGAGGGGCCCTCCCCCCCGGCCGGTGATTGGCCGCTGGTGTCCCCCAGAGTCAGGAGGCACCAGTTGCCCATGCCTCAATGGTATCCATTCTCTTAATCAAATATGGAGTTTTACATGTTTGCAACCCAATTATGCACTGCATGTTAGACACAAGAGAAATATAGTAAAAGTTCAGTTTGTAATAGTCCCAGGAAAGCTAGTGCCAAACGGCTTTGATTGCAATCATGTTGTGACAGGTATCCGCTCTGGGCCGACCTTAATGTGGCCCACACACCTGTTCCTGGGGCAACCGCCCGCCTACTTGCCTGCCATGCCTTGTTGTTAATTAATTAATTGCTGTTAATTAGCAGGAGGCTGCCCTTGTACTGCCCCGCTGCCAGGGGGCGCTATCTGCAGCTCCATTTCCTCCCCTACACCGCAGTCCACATCTCACCGATGGAATAGATGTTTCTAATTATGCCCTTTTTGTCCTCTCTGAGCCTCCTCAGTTATGCCGCCCCCTCTCTGGGGCTCCCCAATAATGCCCCCTCCTCTGAAGCTTCTCGGCAACTGCCCCCTCTCTGGGGCTCCCTGGTAGTGCCACCCCCTCTCCGGGGCTCATCACACCTGCACTGGGGCTTCTAGTAACTGCCCCCTTCCCTGGGGCTTTTGCCCCCTCTCAGGGCACTCCTCAATACTGCTGCCCCCTCTCAGGGCCTTCTCTGTCAGGCCGCCCTCTCTGGGCTCAATATGCCCGCACTGGGCTTCTCAATAAGGCTGCCCCCTCTCTGGGGCTCACCAGGCCCTCACTGGGGCCTCTCAGTAATGCCCCCTCTCTGGGGATTCTCAACTGCCCTTCTCTAGGGCTGGGGTCTATGCACCCTAAATGCTGCGCCCTCACTGGCACTGGGGTCCTCACACTCCTCTGTGAGTTCCCTATGAGGCCTCCTCCAACCCCTAATAGCCTCTCCCAAACCACCGGTCACAAACAACATAAACGCAATCTCTTCGGCTATACCATAAACAGAAGCCAACCAGCCCAAACAACATTCGGTCCTACCAGTGACCCTTTAACTCTCAGCAATGTTGGATGCAGCTCCTGTATCAGGTTTCCCCTCTCTCTCAGGACAGATTGCTCCTTCCTCTTTGGCAGCTGGCAGGGAACTGCCTCTAGCCCCAGTCCCTAGGGTTTATAAGGGAGCCAGGCCCTGCCCCTTCTGGTCAGCTGACCTTCCCTATCTAAGCAACAAAACCTGGTTGCCCTGGCAACCCACAGCTGGGCTCCTTATTTCCTGCTAAGGCTTCCTCCCTAGCAATTTTCCCCTCTTTGGGAGCAGGGCACCTCAGTGCTCTGTGACACATGTATTCTGGTATTACCTTGACCTGTGCCCCTATATGTAATTTGAAAGTTACCATTAGTCCACTGGTGTGCAGGGTGATTGTCCAGTCCTCAGAGGATTGAACTTCTTCTTGCATTGTGCCAATGGCGAATTATTCCTCTTTCTTCATTGCATAGAAAAGGGGGTTTCAACCTTTTAAAATAAGTGTATCCCCAACAACCAGACATGGAGTGGGTGTGGTGGCATGCAGCTGGACACAGAGCAGCAGCATGGGGTAGTGGGTGGCAGCAGTAACTGCCACATGCAAGCTTCCCACCCTCTGTGTCCGGGCAGCAAGGTGGTGCCTATGTGGCCCACAGAGGGTCACTGCTACCCTCCCCCCGCCCCGGCCCTGCTCCTGGGAAGTGGCAGCACGGGGTGGTGGGTGGAGGCTCTCCATCCCCGCCCACCCACATGTACCCCCTAGGGTGTTCCCAAGTACCCCCGGTGGTACGTGTACCCCTGGTTGACAACCCCTGGTAGAACATGCACCTGCTGTTTCTTGTGTAGTGCATCCTGCGCCTTTCTGTAAACTCTTGCAAAGTGTTTGAATCTTTTGCATTTGTTGCAGTGCTTACCAATTGCAGGGCATTTCATGGGTTTGTGGTAACCCCCACATCCATTTGCAGCTGACCATTGTTTCTTCAAGCAATTCTATTTGGCCTCTGCTTGCCTACATCATAGTGAGGTGCTCCTTTCTATATATTGTTTGTGTGTTGCTGTAACAAGGAACCCTAGCCCTGTCACCAGAAGACAGGTTGGCCCTTTTAAGGCCAGAACTTTCTGGGCACAGAGTGCCAGTAAGGTGGGGGTTGAGCCTGGGGGCTGAGCCTGGCCAGCTAGTCAGCTGACCAGAAAGGGCAGGCCAGGATTATAAAAACCCTGGGCTGAGCAGCAGTAGGGACCAGCAGCCAAGGGGGAAGGAATGCGTCCCAGAGCTCTATGGAGAGGCCTGGTGAACTACGGAGGACCCTGGAGAGATGGCAGCAACCCCAGAGAAAGGACTGTAGCCGATGGTGGGGAGCTGAAGCACAAACCCTGCATAAATGTAAGCCGGCATGCTGCCTTCTTTAATCACATTTCTCTTGGTGGTGGTTATTGCCAAGTGACCCCCCGCCCCAACCCTGCACACCCTCCTTACCAACCTCCACCCCACCCCCTGCAAACCACCATGGTTTTCCAGAGCATTTACCTCGGTGTTTCTTCCCACCTCGCTGCTCCTCCAGGTCCCACTGCTTGCACATGCTTCCTTGGTCCCCGGGAGATTTGGGAGAAGTGTCTCTGGTCAAACAAGAAGTCTATTGAGCTCCCACCACCCCCTGCCTTATTGCTATTGCATAACACCAGTGGTTTGGGTGAGGCTATTGGGGAAGGAGGAGGCCTCATTGGGACCCCACTACAGTGTGGGTGCATGATTTTAGGGTATACAGACCCCAGCGCCAGAGGGCATGATCCTAAAAGTCCACGGTGGTCTGGTGCACCAGAGATGCAGCTTTTGTTTTTCTCTGGACTGGGGCAGTGTGGGTCTGGGGCCATTTCCCAGCCTTGAACTTGCAATCTCCTAGGTGGGGGGCTGGTAACCAGGCCTCTAGGCCAGGGAGGCTAGACTCCAGAGTAGAGCAGAATGGAGGGCCATGAGCCTCAAGACAAGAAAAGAAAAGGCTAGGCCTAGGAGTCGGACCCTGTTTGGTGGGTTTAGACGGGGAGGCCTAGCTAGAGAAAGACTGGGGTCAAGGTCCGTGGAGGGGGAAGACCCCAACATACAAAATATAATAGGCAGTCTCCCACTTACAAGAACATCAGTATAATAATTTCCATCAAGATGTGGCAGGTGAGTAGAGAGTGGGACACAAGAACCTTAAAGGAGACTCCAAGGGTGCCCCGTGTAAGGCATAGATAACAAGGAAGATGGCACTGGGGAGGGCGACCTGTTACAGTTGCCTTAAAGCATTTTTACATATTCAAGCGCTGCAGTGCTGGGCACTTTGAAAAGCACCCAGCACTGCATTGCTTGCAGTTGTATAAGTGGTGAAATGCATGTCAATGCTGACAAAATGGTGGTGGCGTACTTTTGAACTAAAACACATAGATGGTGTTTTAGTTCAAAAGTGCACCGCTGCCATTTTCTGCATGCTGACACGCATTTCACCACTTATACAACTGCACCCAGTGCAGCACAGTTTGCATCAGCTTGCGTGCAGAGCAGATTTGATTGAGTCTGCTCTGAACTGGCAGACCTCCGGCACATCATGGGACAAAAAGGTATGTGTATAAATGCCCTCAGGATTTTGCAGTCTTGTAATCCTATCTAGTTCAGCTTGTTTTGTTTTTTTCCTCCACCTTCTGCGCCTGGCATTTGTTATTTCAGTCTCTTGGCACATTCTAACTGCCTTTTCCAAGTTAAGCTCAGGATCCTCTAGCAGTCTTTTCCCGAGGCTTGTATCCCTTATACCTAATACTATTTGGTCTCTGTTCATGGACTATATTAGTTCTCCAAAGTTGTATGTCTGGCTTAACAGTCTGACATCTTTGACAAACTCCTCTATCATCTCACATTCTTTCTTCTCACATTCTTTCTTCTGGCTCATGTGGAAATTTTACTGTTCAAAGGTTTCATTTTGTTTAGATATACATTATTCTTGAAACTTTTCTATCACTGTGACACAGCTTTTCTGTTCTGCTTCAGATAGCTGTTTGTAGGCTATTATAAAGAAAAAGAGCTTCTGGGCCTGCTATATTAAAAAAAAAAATAGCTACCTTGAGTAGATCTTCCTTTTCTGTAGCTCCACTGGCTGTATATACAGTGAAGCTCTGCTTAAATTTCTTCTGGTTTTTTGTTGCATTGCTGCACAGCTTTAACTCATCTGGATTTCAGAGATGCTCAGTTTTTTTTTCTTCAGACCCCAACCAGGTTCCATGAGTTCCATCTTATCTTTCTCGGGCAAGTGTAACAACTTATACATAACAGTCTTAAACATATCCACACAGGATCCACAAGCTGCCTCTATCCCATCTCACATGCTGGGATCTGGGCTCTACACCACCTCTGTCTAGGCTCATGAGCTGGGATCAGGACCTCACTCCCATGCTAGATTTAGCACACTGGGTCACATCCCATAAGGCTCCCCACAAGACCTGTGGGAGCTCTAGGGAATGGCTGACATGGCTCCAGATATCAGATCTGGCCTGCATGTAGGGACTAAGCACCCCTGCTCTAAGAGGTATATCCACAGAGCTAGTGCAGAAGCATCTCCACTCATGGCCAAGGCTCTTGGGGAATCTTGTGTACCAAAGCCCCCTCTTCCCCCTCCCCTGCAGATTCATAGATATTGGGGACTGGAAGGGACCTCGTGAGATCATCGAGTCCAGACCCCCACCATAGGCAGGAAGTCATCTGGGATCAAGTGATCCCAGCAAGAAAAATATCCAGATTTTTTTTTAAAGAGTCCAGAATAGGTGCTTGCACCACATCTGGGGGGGAGTTTGTTCCAGACCCTGGACACTTTCACTCGTGTTGCTAGCGAGTGTAGCATTGCCAAGCTTGTAAGTATGTTGAGGGTTCTTCCTACCAAGGTGCAGCACCTTACACTTCTCTACACTAAAGGCCATTAGGTTTTGGCCAGCCCACCTTGAGAGTGTGTCTAAGTCAGCCTATATCCCCAGCCTGTCCTGTGGTGTTACCACCCTCCCCCAAAATTTGGTGTAATCTATGAACTTTGCCAGTTCGCATTTGACTCCCAACTCCAGATCATTAATGAAGATTATGAAGAGTACTGGCCCAAGTACCAAGCCCAGAAGGACTCCACTGGTCACCGTGTGCCATGTTGATTTGCTCCCGTCAACTAGTACTCTTTGAGTCCAACCCTGTAGTCAGTTACCTAGCCCTTGGACCATAAGATGATCGAGGCCACAGTTCCCCAGCTTGGATATGAGGACATTGTGGGGAACTAGGTCAAAGGCTTTCTTGAAATCCATATATATGACATCCACGCCATCTCCCTTGTCCAGGGTTTGTGTCACCTGGTCGTAGAAGAAGATGAGGTTGGTCAGGAAAGACCTGCCAGTCACAAAGCCATGTTGCCTGGTCTTCAGAAGATTACCTTCTGCTAGTCTGGTGTTGATGGATCCCTTGACAATTTTTTCTCCAGGGTTTTTCCAGGGACGGATGTCAGACTGATTGGTCCATAATTCCCCGGGTCATCCCTCCTCCCTTTCTTGAAGATAGGTACCATGTTGGCTCTTTTCCAGTCTTCCAGGACCATCCATTTACTATTTGCATAATTTACTTTATGCTGGGGCTTCCACTGCTTCCAATGGCACATAAATAAATATATTCTCCTTCCACTCCCATTTTCTCTCTTTATGGGGCTGCTGCTTCCATTGCCCCCTGCCACTGGCCTTAGGGCCTTGTTACATGGTCATTTTGGGCAGTTCCTGGAGCTATTAACACCTGGATTGTCTGCACATTAACACCTGAAACTGGTTTTAAGAACTTGTTAGGCAGCTCAAAGTTATGCAGTCCAGGGCAGGATTATTTCTGATCCATTACCCAGGTCATGTTATACTAAGGTGCAGCTAGTCTAGGCAATGCTTTAGTTAGTGTAAACAGCAGACCTGCACCTCTCCCCTGCTGGCCTGGATCAGGTCCACTGCCCTGTCCCCACTTTAGCACCCCAGTTCCCTGCTCGCTCCCCGCTTCCTCCTGTCCCCACTTACTTGTGGCTTCCTACTGTCTGTCCCAGGAGAGCAAGCAGGGAAGGGTACAACTGCCTTCCCAGCTGCTGCTGCTGCTGAGGCTGAAGCTATTGCTGTGTCTCTTTGGTTACCCCCAATTGTCCTATAGTTGGCATGTTTGTTACTCTTTCTTCTAGGCACCTTGGTTCATACAAAGCAATAGGATGTGGAGCAGAAAACAACTGCCCCAACTACCTGCTAAGAGGAGGGGTTTGAATGGCAGCCACTGCTGCTGCTGGCACAGCTGCCACAGCTGCCCTGGCCCATGCTACCACCCTGACACCTTGAACATGGAGCCTGGCTGTTATATCTCTACTGTGAGGACATGATGGATCGAGGAAAAAATTCTGATTTTAGACGGGTTTAGAATTTCAACAGTCAATATAGTCCCTTGTTTTCTCTGTACAGATATCAGTCCCTGAGTTCATCTCTTGCCCTGGGTGTGTATGTTGATAAACCACTCAGGGTTATTGCTCATACAACCTTCACTTTTAGGAACGAAGTCCAGATTAACCCTGGCACAAGGTGTCCAAATCCAGGATCAAAGCCCCAGCTGCAGGCTTTCAGAAAAAGCTCTTTGACTTTGATCCACTCGGAGGGCCTAATCCTGAACACTGGAGTAAAGCTGAAATGGTTATTATTAGTCATGCTTATTACAGACTTATTGTACTTGGAGCTGTACAAACCCAGAGCAGCAGATGCTTCCTGATCCAAAAACTGACAACTGACACAGAGCACAGGGTGGGGGAAGGGGTGTAAAGCATTAGCAGAAAAAACAATGTGATAGCAGCAAACAGTATGTGAGATCAATTATAGGGGGTGGGGAAGAGTTAGGGGGATCTCTGGTCTGCAGCCCTCAGTCTTGTCATGTCTTTTGCACCCACCAGCTTGCACAGCTGGCCCACAGCTGTTATATGGCACTAGTGTAGAATCGCAGAGCCCCTCTCTAATAAGTGAGACATTTTATTAGGCTAAGGGAGGCAGTAAACTGGGACAGGGAAAGCAGCATTATAATTCAGAGTGGGAATGAGAACAGCTCAGCTCTTCCCTGCCCTGCGTCACACCTTGGTTAAACCACTGTGTCCTTTCCCAAGGGTTTTCTCGGGTGAAGCTTTAGAGGGTTTGCCTCATGCTAGTAGATTTGCTCCACCACCAGACACGTGGAGCAGGACCTATGCTTGTAATGGCCCTAGACCTTCCACAACAACCCTAGTTACATGAACTCATTTGTCCACCCATTGCTGCATTCTCCAAGGCTCTGAATGGGGGGAAATTGCATAACTCCTCTTAGCTGGTACTCCTAGTTTCATAGGATTCTGACTAATAAGTCCATGCCATGATGGATGGTACTTCATGTCAGATGGGGAAATTAGGACCCCTGGTGGGATGATTTTGGAGGAAAATTCCACATCTTTCCTATGACAGGCACATACTAAGTTTACAGCATGGAAAGACCCCTGAGTGCTTTTCCAAGCTGTTGGATCACCGTTTTGGATATAATTGACAGGTGTCTTCTAATGGGGACAATATATTTCCTCTTCTATCTGTGGACTGCACTAGTTTCAACCGCCATGGAAAGCCGACCTGAAATCAAGAGCAGGGTCCTTTGCTTCTTTCCACTTGCATGCTGTACTTGTCACATCATCTTAGGCTGTCTCAGTGACATCCTGTGATAAAGCTACAAGAAACGCAAACTTGCTTCTTGTGCTCAGGACATGGACAGTGTTAGAAGGTCTCCTAGGGGTTGAGTGGTAAATAGAATAACAAAAGATGTTATAAATGGACTTACTGAATGTGTTGGAAGCTAGTAACCTGCCAGGTCAATGTTACTCATTCAAATTCAGCCCAGGTGAGTAGCTGTGGAGAGTTCCTCTTGTCTGATGGCCAGATGGTAGCATGTGTGATAGAAAGTAATGGTCTCTGATTTGTTTTTGTAAAGTGGACTGAGAACCAAAATCTTGGGTCTTAAACTAGCAGCCCTTTGGAGAGTTCATTAACGGGGCTTGAATCTCAGGTCTAAATGTAAAGTGTGAGCCTCTCCTACTCGAAATAAAGGGTGTATGACATCACTTATCTACCTATGTCACTTGGGAGACCAATTTGCATCTTCAGAAGTGACTTCAGAGCCCAAGTCCCACTGCAAATGAACAGGGCTTGGGTGCCTTTGAAAATGTTTACCCCCAACTCCCTTAGCCAGAGGCACCAGTGAACTCGGAGCACTCACCTGGTACATAGACCAGCCCCAGGAGGGACATGAAAACACCTCTTTGAACAAACACCTGGAATTTTAGGCCTGGACTGGGTCCACCTGCAAGTTTTTGTAGCTCAAATGTCCAACATTGCAAAACCCATTTCCACAAATGGCATTTTTCAGCCATCTCAGCAGAGGTCAACAACGGGAGAGGGAGGGAGACCAGACAGACTCCCTTCTGCTTTCAGATATGTCCCTTCCAAACCTCTTTCTTCTGTGACTAAAAGTCTTCACCCTTCAGAACTGTGAATCTGGCAAATTCTTCCAGCACTAGACTGACTTCTAAAAGGCACAACAGCACTGAGGGAGAAGCTAGTGAAGTGTCAGCCAATCTAGAAGTGCTGAACACAAGGGAATACAGTTTATCTCTAATTACTAGCTCATCACATACATCAGCTGTTTGGGGTCACTGCAAGAATGAGGATGGTCATATTTAGGATATCGATCCTTTTGCTTGGTCTGGTTTGTGTTGTGTTATTCTGATGCAGGTTTTGTCTCTCTCCCATGTGTTAAATTGTTCTCATGCCTTCCCTCTGCACAAGTCTGAAGAGGAAAAGATCAGAGCTGGTGAATGTGCCATTGTCAGCTTTTTGATGCTTTTTCTTACAGGACAGAGAGGAGCTCTTTTTGCTAAGTCACAGTTAGTCTTCAGTAGAACTCTTATGGTAAAAAATATAGAACTCAGGGTACTTCCCCTCACATACAACCACATTCATCATCTTCCCCTCACATACAACCACATTCATCATCTATTCTAGAAGATGTGTCATCATCTCTTAGAGAGTGGAGCAAGCATGTTTGACTTCAGAAGCTTTCCAGCCTGGCACATTGCCCTGACACGATGCTGGTTAGGCTACTGTCTTTTGGCTCCTAGAGCAAGAGCTGGGCATATAGGCTGAGAGATGACTGTTGTCTTCATGGAGTCTTTGGGGCTTGGGTATTGTGCATGAATATTTTAATTGTTCTTTATTAAGCATCTCCCACCAAAAAACAAGGACCACTGAAGGTTATCCCATCCCCTGTGGCCTGCTCTGTAGATCTCTACAGCCCTGGGAGCAGAAGCCAGCTTGTGGATAGATGTCACGTGTTGCTGTGCAGTTATGGCATGCCAAAATGATCGATGGCTTTGCTTGTTGACCTTAAGCCTACTGCAACTGTATTATTGTATCAGTGTAATTAAATACCTTTCTTTTTCTACCATAGCAGCTCACCATTGGCTTGCCACACCCTTTATACTTACAGGGTTCAGATGTCACCTACTATGGGATGTGATATCTGCCAATTGAAGAGGCACTGCTGGTTGCCTATTAATAGTACCTGGGCATTTGACCTACTACCACAAAGAACAGGGGACAGATCTTTAGGGCTTGTGATTGGGCATTGACTTTGAATGCAGCTACGTCAGTTTACAACAGTAGAAGCTCTGGCTCAGTCTGGCTAAAGCTTACACATTTATTTAATTATCCTCACATAAGACCTTAGGACTGAGACAGGAAGAATTATATCCAGCAAAATACCTGTCTGCTGATACCTACCTTTCTCCTTCTCACTGCAACCTTCTTTCAGTGAGGAGGGGTGAGTCCATAATGTGAAGGACATGCTTAATTTCCTTCCTGACTTGTAGTCTTTGTATGAGTTGCCTGAAGGAAGGTCTCTGCAGCACCTGCTCATGGCAGCTGACTGGTCACATGATGCTGACTTCTCTTTGTCAGCTACTAATAGTATTTAAACAGGTCATAAATGTATTGAGCTTATCCCCAAAGCTTTTTTTTTTTCATTTTAAGTGATTGTATAGTCGTTATGGGTGGAATGTACGCATGTGTAATGTAATTCATTGTGTGCACTGAAAATGCGATATGAGTGTGTGACAGAAGGGGAGCAACCTTGTGGAGTCCTGCTGACTATGACCATGGACTTACAAATCCCAGAGGCACCTGGAAGCAAGAAGAGGAAGTGATGAGCAACCCTGCAGGGCCCTGCTGCTGGACTGCAAATCCCAGACAGCCTTGAGGGCAGCAGGAAGAAGAAGCCATCTCTGTGCCCAGACTGGCTATGTGTGGGGTGGGGACGGGTAGGGGGGTGCTATGGTGTCTGTTGTGAGATGGACTGAAGGGGAGGGAAACCTCTGCCCAGTACAGATGAACCACAGACCAACTGCACATCATCCCCACCCTAGATGCCCATGTACTTCTATCTGTCATTTCCCGTTGGCTAGGGGGGCACCGATAGAGAATTTTTTAGCCAATACCAATGGCCGATTTTTAAGGAACCATATGGGCTGATACCGATCCAATTCTGATATGTAGCTGGGCAGCTTGGAGACCAGCATCAGGCTGGTAAGTCTGGTGTGGGAAAAGGGGTGGGGGTCAGAGGGGCAGATTGAGGCCCCGGTGAAGAGGGAGGGAGTGGGGCTGGGGCAGGTGCTGCTGAGCTGGGGTGGAGCATGGGATGGAACCGCGAGCGGCTTATCTGGGGTGGGGGGCAGCTCCTGCTGATGCACACACCCTGGATGGGCTGCCGCTGCGGGCTGGGCCTGGGGATGCGTTGGGCTTTTCCCAGCATGGGGCTGGGCCAGGCTGTGCTCGTGGCCCCCCACCCCTTCCTCCACATCCTAACCCTCATTAAAGTGGTGCTGGCCTCTATAGCAGTAGGATCATTAAAAAGAACCAATAATATTAATAGCTATAGTGCCTGAGTTTTAGTGTTGCCTAGACCAGGGGTGCTCAACTTCCACTCCTCAAAGTCTAGTCATCCAGCCTGCTGGGCTCCCCACGGGTCCAAAAATTTGGTGGCAGGGCGGGTGGCACCAGCGTTAGCTGCTGCTTCCCTGCTGCTAAATGTCTGGGCCTGTGGGGAGCCCATGGGGTAGACAGCAAGGCCCTGTAAACTACGTTGGGTGTGTGGGGCTGGGAGCATGTCCCAGTACATGGGGCCAGGCTGAGACTGCACAGGGCCTGATCTGGATATGCAAGGCCTGATGTGGGCGTGTGGAGCCAGGCTGAGGCATGGAGGGCCTGGTCCAGTCATACAGGATCCAGTCTGTGGACCAGCCCTGTGCCATGCATCCAGCCTACGGAGCCAAAAAATTGTGTACCACTGGCTTAACGGATATAGTATTCATGTTGAATCCTGGAGCCCAGGATTCCTGTCTCTGCCAGTGACTTGGTTTGCCACTGACTTCTTTGCTGCTCTGTGCTTCAGTTTACCCACTGGTAAAATGGGGATGATGATACTGACTTCCTCTAGAAAGCATTTCAAAGCCTTCTGATATAACTGCTCCTCTGGCCTCCCTACTATTATTTGTGAATGTACTGGTGACATCTTGTGGTTAGTTCAAGAACTGCTTTGATAGGATAAAGAGGGACTCACAAGTGCAGATGCCAGTGGCTTTTCATCCAGGAGCTGAAGTGAGATTCCCAGATGGAGTGAGTTTGACAGATACAGCTTTCTGTCTCTGAAAGAAGGATACCGAAACAGGGCCTTCTATGTAGAGATCAGCTACCGAGCAAAAGGATGTTCTTTTGGCTGAGACACTGGCCTGGGTTTCAGAGATCTGTTCGGTTCCCAGCTGTGCTACAGACTTCTTGTGTCACCCTGACTAGGAAACTAATCTCTGTGTCTGTGCCTCATTTGTTCTGTGTCTGTGCCTAATCTTTGTGCCCCATTTGTGAGGTGAGAATAATACTTTTTCTACCACCCTGGTCTTTGGGGCAGGGATTATAGACGTTCATAGTGCACCTGATCTTGATGAGTTCTCCTGTAACAAAAACAACAGTGGTGATGGCATCTCATTAGAGCAGTCTTGTTTTGAACCACCCAACTGGGGATTAACTGGCTTGATGGATGGCCATCACTGAAAAATCACGTACTACAAGCTAAATGCCACCAGGTGGAATACTGCTTTGTAAAACATCCTCTGCTAGAAAATAAAGCCCTCTTCCCATGATGCTTGTATCACAATGGCAGTACCATCACTCCACAGGAATCTGAAAAGATTTGACAATTGAGAACACAGCAGAAATGTTTTGCAATTCAGTTCGTGTATATTTCAGCCAGCCTGTAGATATAGTCTACACATTAAACACACATCGTCGCTGGGAACAGACATAGGAAATGTGCAGTGGGTTTGATCCAGCCTAGTCTAAGGAACAGGACTTTTGGGGATATTTGTCACATGTGCTGTATACATGATTGTGTATTTGACGAGATACAGACAAGACACGGTAGCATGGAGACATGCAGGTGATGGATATCATACCAGGGCAGACAGAGACATACGAGCTATGTGGACTGGTTGCCACCAGGTGTGAAATTCACACGCACAACACCACCGTGCAGGGCAGGAGTGGTCTTTCTGCTGGGGACTACTCAGGGACTGAGGTGAAAGGAATCCACCAGCCAGTTTACAGCCAGGACCTGGGGAATTTTTGCAGCTCTTTTGTAACAGGGACTCCCCTTTCCAATTAAAATAGAGGGAATATTTCCCATAAGCTTCCATTACCTGGAACTTGGTGCTTTGGCTGTGTGTGGCCATACAATCAGCCTCCTGCTGTGTGTTTTATGTGGAGCCAGCTCTACAAGGAAAAAGAGGTCAGGGTCCTCCTCCACAGCTTCCCAGGACCTACTGTGCAGTGGAGCCATATTCATTTGGGAGCACACAGATGTCCTCCACGTCCCTCTGCTGCTGAGTGAATTTCCAAGTGGGGAGAACAGTGATGGATGAAATCAGAATGAAAAATGAATGACTTTATAGAACAAAGCTTTGGAAAAATCTGTTTTTTCTTTCTCTTTCCTATCCAGAGTTGAATTCAAGATTCTATATTCCTCCCTCAGTATTAGTTGCATTGAGGGTCTCAACATGCTTTCAAAGAAACCAACTGTATAGATACCAGTGATTTTAGCACTGAGGATTGAGCCCTTAAAACTGATCTTTTGGCTTTATCTGCTGGGGCATGTGCTCTACCAGCAAGGTACATTTTCCACTGCATTCCCTTGAACTCAGGAAGATTGATCCAAGGTCTGACCCTGGATCCTAAGCTCAGGAGAAGACAGGCACCCAAAAGAGATCTTTTAAGAAAAGACTTGTTCTGATTTGAGTTTCCAGAAATGCAGTCTGAATCTCATCTGAGAGATTAAAATACCTTTTTCTAAAGAATGATTTAAAGCATTTTATTTCTATGCTACTTTGGACAAACAGCTCCAAATTGCTATGGTTGGGCCTTGCATCACCTCTAACTGACACAGTGAAGATGCTTCATTTGTGATTAGGGCTACTCCTTAAGAAGCACATGTGTCATCTCTCTGATTGCAATTTGGTACAAAAACCTGCTGAATTTCAAGTCTTAGAAAACTCTAATTCCCTGACATGATCCCTTTGTTCTATAACAATAGAAGAATGATTTCATTCTGGTACGGTTTTACCCAGTATAACAAAC
Source organism: Alligator sinensis (assembly GCF_000455745.1). NCBI lineage: Eukaryota > Metazoa > Chordata > Crocodylia > Alligatoridae > Alligator > Alligator sinensis. The sequence goes on from NW_005841831.1 coordinate 2,492,859, forward strand.
ACTACTAGATTGTGATGACTGAATAACACTAATCCAAAAGTCTTCAAAGAGACATCAATCAGAGATGATTTTTGACAGTTTAACTTTTCATTGGACATCTGTGATTAGGTATTTAAAATCCCTTTAAATAGACCCCTGCCCTAAATTTCTATGTAATATTGCTATGAAACAACTGGTCTGTTCTGCCCTAGAGGTGGCTGGCTGCACTTTTCTGATGGAACAAAGAGATTCCTGCATATTATATATGAGAAAAAATCTGTAAAGTACTCTGGGATGTAAAAGTGCCTATAGACTTAATTAATGGAGTCTGTGCCGTAGTCTAATTAGAACACTCCAATGTCACCTCAGCATCATGCGTATTAAGCCCCCCATGTTTCAAAATGGCCATACGGGTGCTTGAACTAAAGTTTGTCTAGTGAACTTTAAAGCACCCCCCCCAGGGCCATTTTGAAACACAGGACTGGGGGTGGGGGGACCTTAATATATGTGATGGTGAGCCATTTTAATTAGAGCAGCTGTTACTCTGATTAACACAGCCCCTCCCCACCAGCGAGCTGTGTATTGGCAGCCTTATACGTTACTAAGCAAGTAGAAATAATTGTTGTTAAAGTCTAAAAATCTCATACCAGCCAATTCCATTGACTATTGTATTTCAGTGCTGCTTATTAAAGAAATGTGACTGCTGGTATGTGTATGTGTGTATCTTCTGCAGGAATCTGAAACATACAAAATAATGTAACTGATGATCTGGAATGCATAGAAGGCCAGATGCTTGTTGGTGTAAATCAGTATAACTTCACTGAGTTCAATGCTGCCTTACACCAGCCAAGAATGAATCAGCATCCGTAGCTGGTGGCATCAATGACATCCAAGTGAAAAAGTCTCAACAAAAATATCAAATGCTCAGAAGAGGGGCATTTTCACCCTTCAATGAGAAATAGAACTCAGTCCTGTTTTCCCAACACAAGAAGGCCATATTTGCCCCGACCTCAAAGGAAATGGTTTCCTTTGCAAAACACGCAAAAATGTCATAATTTCATGGCTACATTTCCAGCACTATGAATTTTCATAAAAGGGAAATTTGGGGCATGAAAATAGACAACAGAAGAACTGCAGAAATTCCAGGATCAACAGCTAGGTTAGAAACCTTGTGAATGGCAGCTCTGATAGCTCCAATAAGCTGCCAATGAACAAATGACCACCACCCCACTTCCATTTCTTAGCGTAAATAAGGGGGGTATGGAGGTGTGACAGAGGCACCAGCTCTGAGTGCTGACTGAGGGAGGACTCAAAAACAGCAACCACTGGTGCTGCTCTGCTGGTCACTGTCCCACTGTTGGTAGCCTGGCAGCAGCTGCTGTGCCATGCACTGCAGTCCAGGGCATAGAGCTACCTAATTATGCCTTTGTTTCCATTGTCTCCAATTTCTTCCTTATTTATTTTAGAGACACTCAAATCATTTTAATTGTCCTGGCCTGGTGTCCTTTTGTCTCTGGTTCTGTACCTGCTATGGAAGGGATAAAGACACAGATACTATAGCAGGGTGGAGACAGACCAAGAGAGGAAAAGTGGGAATAACCAAGCAGTTAAAATGAGCAAAATTTCTCCTTTCCAAATTAAGCTGCCTTGTTTACTTAATTCCCACACATCTATCCTGCAAATAACTCTGTATGTCGGGGGGGAGGGGTAGAGCCAGCTGCAAAGGTCCTTTCTGGATCTAAACTTTCTCACTGTTCTGGAGTGTTTATAGCTTGTAGTGGAGACACTGATTCAGCTGATTTGGAGAGAGGAGCCTGTTTAGATCCAGTTAGATCCAAATAAGACTTTCCACTGATTTCTAGTGTTTGTTTCTGAAGTTCTAGTTCTACGGTATTACACAACTGGTCACTTATATTGGCAAGCAAAATCAAGATAAACCATGATTCTGTACATTGCCAGTGTGACAGAAGTCTCTCTGGTGGTGCCTGCCTTCAGCTTCCCTGGCTAGTCTAACAATGGGACACAACTGACACTGACTTAGTCACGTCTACACATGCAATTAGCACAGAGGAATAAATTCCAGCACATATTGCATTGGAGTTTATTGCTCCTAGGTGCACTGTTTGCATGTGCGCCCAAGACCACAGCATGTTGAGCCAGGTTAGAGCATCCCCAGCAGGCAGAAGGCCCGTGGGGTCAGCCTGCCGGCTGCTCCAACCTGGCTCAACATGCTGCAGTGGGGCTGGCTGGAATACGAGGGTGCTTCAGTGTGGGGGCTAGCTGGTAGGCAGCCCCCACAGTGAAGCACCCTTGTGCCCCAGCCAGCCCCATCAGTGTGTACACATGCATTGCTGTGGAGTAAAGAACTCCGTCACAGAATAGTACTTGTGAATACTAGTAAATACAAGTACTATCCTGTGGCGGAGTTAATTAGTTTAGCTTCCTAATAGCACCGCATGTGTAAACAGTGACATTTTACTATGGAGCTAATTAGGCAGCTCCACAGTAAAAGTCTCATGTAGATGTGCCCAGGGGGGAGCATTCTAGCCAGCTAGAAGTGCACATTAGATTGAGGCCGGGTGTTCTTAGACACCTGAGAGCCTGGCAGCCCTGATCTGGGCAGATTTGTATAGATGCTATTACCACTTCGGGAAGAGCTCCCATTGAGGTTGTTCCCCAACATATGCCCGGTCTCCCAGTCTTCTTGGTCCTCCTGTACTGGCTGGTCTAGATTCCTATGGAGCAGTTCTTCTTGGCTGGACTCTTCTTCCTAGTTACAAGCACAAGAAAGGGACATCTGCTTTGTTAGCAGTTTGCAAAGAAAACTAGCAAGGGTCAAAAGGCAGCAATACAACAGGCTATATGATGCATGGGCCACTGACTCCATCAAAATATCTCCCCAAATCCCTGTGCACCTTCTTTGGATTATGAGGGACTTTTTTCAACAAGGGTCAAAGGTGTCTCTTTAGAAAGGTGCTAGTGGAAACACTTGCACCATCACAGTTTAAAGTACTAGTGTGGACTGGATAGTTGCAATCCATTTTTGTAAATTGTTGTTTGCAAGAAAGTTCCCGAAAGCAATACATGTCATTGTATATTTGCAAAGGTGTATACATAGAAGTGTATACTTGCAAGAGCATAGCAGCACCCTATGGCCCTATTGAATGTTCTTGGTTGATTTTGAATAGTTACAGGAGTGCTCTGTACCCCTGCAATAAACAGTTAATAGGCCTATAGCTGGGGCAGTATTGTTCATGGCCTTTGTAGGACCTATAAAAGTTAGTGTTACTGCACAGCTATTCATATGCAAATTTGAATTGAAGTTATCCAATCAGAAACCAAAACCACTATCATGCGATATAGGTGAGCAATTTTACCTTGCAAATTCCACGCAAAGAATTCTCAGAGTAGTAGTCACTCCAAGCAATCAAGCAGCTGAAATGTAGTTACCAGTTTTGCTGGTAATAGGCAACTGGGATTGGATGGGAGGAGGAAGAGGGTAAGAATTATTCACTGTCACTAGTTTGCCCAACCACTCAACTTCCAAACTCTTTAATAAGGCTGACCATCTGATCCTTCCAACACAATGTATGGCTTGCAAGCAGTGGTGGATTAAGTTTTATTGGGGCCCTGGGCAAACAGAAAATTGGAGGCCCCCCCCACCCCATTATAAACATGAATGTGTCAAAACGCATTAAGAAATAGACCCGTTAACCATTTGTTGTGCACAACAGCCCCAATAAACTTTTTTTACTACTGAAAAACTGTAAGACAATGCTATATAGTCAGGTACCATCTATTAACACACTATTAAAATATGCACAGGCATATTTCCTAACTGGCTATGAGCATTTAGACACACACTTTTTTCCTATGACACACCAGAGATCTGCTGCTTTGGAGCAGACTCAATTAATCGAGTCTGTGCTGCACGTGAGCTGAGGCAAACTGCACTGTGCCACATGCAGTAGTATAAGTGGCGAAACGCGGGTCAGCGTGCAGAAAATGGTGGCAAGGTGTTTTAGTTCAAAAGCGCGCAACCACCATTTTCTCAGCACTGATGGACATTTTGCCACTTATTAGGGGTGTGCAAAGCGAGCCCTATTCGATTTGGATTTGGCCCAAATCAGGGACAATGATTTGATTCATTGATTTGAATCACTGTCCCTGATTTGATTCAGCCAAATCCGAATCTGAAGATTCGATGCTGATTCAGAGAATCAGTGATTTGGACACAGACGCAGTTTTAAATTTCTTCTCTACATACCTTGAGGTACCAGCATGGCTCGTGATCGCTGCAATCCTGGGGCACATGGAACGTCCCACAGGACTGGGGCGGGGGGGCCTCCACGTGCTCGGCGGTGAACCCAGAAGTGGACTGGAATTATTTCTGGTCCACTTTCAGGTCTGCTGGGAAGCGCGCTGGGGGGTCCCCCCACAGCTCCCTGGCTTGGTGATCAGCTGCAGGGGGACTCCGGGTCGTCCCCCCCCAGCAGACCCAGGAAGCACCAGTCGCCGAGCTGGAGGCGCCCCAGCACACTCCCCAGTGGACCTGGAAGTGGACCGGAGGTGCTTCTGGTCCACTTCTGGGTCTGCTGTTGAGTGCACTGGGGAGCCCCTCATGCTTCTGTGGAATGCTCTTTGTGCCCTACCACTGCAGCACCCACGAGCCACCTGCTACCTAGAGGTATATAGAAAAAACATTTAACACTGTGTCTATGTCCAAATGTCTGAGTCTTTCTGAATCTCTTTGAATCAATTTGGAGGGTTCTGATTCGATTCGGAGAGATTTGTGGGTCCTCTGATTAGATTCGTATTCAGAGATTCGGCCACTGAATTGGGCTGAATCTCCACCGAATCGAATCAGGGACCAAAGCTTTGCACAGCCCTACCGCTGATATAACTGGCATCGCAGCGCCAGGTGCTTTTTAAAGCACGCACTTGCATGTGTAAAAAAGCCCTATGCTCCTGAGGCCAGGGTAGACTGATACATGCGTACAGCCATTGCTTTGTCCAGTCACCATGACAATCTGACTGTGTGTGGAGCAAGGCATATGCTAAACCATCTCAAAGGGGTATAGTAAATTATTCCCCCCACTCTGGGCAAGTGGGAATCCTAAGTTAGAATTAGCTTCTAGAAGCCTTTCTGGGACAGAAGGTCTGTACTCCAGGCTGAAATTGAGAGCCTTAAGGAGAGGAATTACTGAAGCAGTCTTCCTAGGAAAGAATTTTAGCCCATAGGTCCTATATATTAAAGCAAAAAATATACTGTGAAATGTGGAAAAAAGCTTCCTAGTAGGTAGAGCTTTGAGGAGATGAAAGGAGCAAAAATCCCATTATTTGAGACATTTAAAACAAGAGTGTGAAAGACTCGAAATGCAAGAGTGAAATAATCCTATATTGACAGGGAGGTGGAATGGATCTACTGGGTCTACTCCATCACGAATATCTTCTGTGATTCACCCTATCTTCAGTCTATCATAGGAAATCTACTTTAATCCAGACTCCTTGTTTGCCATTATACAGTATTATACAGCAGTCCTTGTCAAAGTGCATAAAACAAGAACACCACAAATGCATAAAAACATACGCTGAGGTTTAGAAGAAAAATTAAAAGGGAAACCCCCACAGCTTCTTTGAGCAAGTCAGACTCATCCCTGCTGACAATTATAATACTGAATGATAATACTTATGCCATCAAACAAGTCCATTCAACTCACAAATAGTTACCTTTAGAAAGGGTTGAGAAGGAAGCATAAAACAATTTTCACATGATGTAAGATAAAAATAGCTCACATGACAAAGACTTTAAAACAAGGCCCTTCCAGAGCTAGGGCACAGTCTCTCTCCTTAAAGCAAGAGAGATGTGTGAAAGATAGAGCCACCTTACTCAGCAAGCCAGAAAGAAAAATATCAGTCTTCTTTAGCAAATGAGAAATGCAACATGCCATTCCATCACCCAGGTGAAACGACTAATAAACCTGACAACTACTTTATAGAAAAATGGGCCAAATTAATCCCTGGTACAAATCCTCTGCAAAGATGGTATTAGCATATGTCCTCCTATTTCTAACACCTCAATCCACCATTCTAGATTTTTGATAAATGTCCAAAAAACCGCTTGAAATGCATATCAGCAAGGCCTGGTTGACTATAATGAAAATACAAGATTCCTATGATTTTCAACAGAAGTCTTCGATTTCATAAACTCTTTCTTGCTAATCTTCTCCCTGTGCCCTGCCCCCTCCCCCTGCCACAGCTGGAGCAGAGCAGAGTGGGGCGAGGGTGGATGTGAGCTTCCTGCTGCAGGCTTGGGGCTCTCTGCTCTGCTGCTTTTGCCCTGGAAGCCCCACACTGGCTGCATGTCCACTGTCTGTCCAGCAGTGGGAGGCACAACTCGCCGCCCCCACTGCTGCTGGGTGGGCAAGGGGTGTGTAGCTGGTACGGGGCTCTCGAGTCCTGAGGAAAAAGGGAGCAGAGCAGAGAGCCCCAATCCCACAGCCTGCATCTTCCCTGTGCACAAATCTGGGGGAGGGGGGCAAATGCCCCCTCATGCCTCCCCTGGGGGAGTGCATGCAGCAGTAGGGAACCCCCCTCCCCCCAACATCCCCTGGATGAGCTATCCATGGCTTTGTCCTGCTTCCTCCCCTGGGCCCAGATCCCATGTACCACCCTGGTGCAGGAGTCTACACTGCACTTACTTGTTTTAAACTAAGTATCTTACATGTCTTTTACAATCTAACCACAGTAACTTGATGCTTACTGTGTGCTGCAGGGTGAACACTTCATGGTCTGCCATGTGGATATACACACTCATTACCAAAGGAACTGGTTTTATCTTCTGGATTACTCAGGAGATCCAGGCTGCTGGCACTATGCTCAGACCAGAATGCTATTAATTTTATCCTCATAAAATCATCTTGCATGCTTTAGTTCAACAGACATGGAGTATAAAGATTGCTGTATGGGTCTTTGCAAGCACAGGTCCAATTCCAAGACTATAGTAGCAACAGACAACCTCACCGAGAAGGAAGATAGAGGCTTCCTTAGTGTTATAGGACACAGGGGCAAACTCAGACTTGGTATAAGCAGGTACAATTCCAATTGTAGCCACCTAACCAGGTCTGATTTTGGCTTCAAAAGAATTTGAGAGTCACGTTCTGCTCCTGTGTGTCTTGGATAAGCTGCTGGATATTGTCTGACTGTTAGGATGGGAAGACTAGATGCAACAGATCTGGTATCACATGAACCCATATAGTAAAATGGCTTGGTCTTGGAAAAGAAAAAGCACCCTTAACTCTCATTGTCTTATACAGAAAGATGGAAGCAGATAATTGACACAATCCACTGAAGAAGGTAAAAAGCATAGTCCCTCAGGCAAGGGATGGGTCTGCAATGGCATCTGGCAGAGGGCTACTGACCTTGCTAATGTTGTCGAGTAGCTTGCCTACCAGATCCTTCCTCTTCAGTTTGTTCCTCTCCAGAGCTTCCAGCTTAGTGACCACAGAGTCAATCTTGGATGCGATGCTGCCAATGGACTGCTCCAGCTGCAGCACCCGTCTCAGGAGGCTGTGAAAGAGAGTGTTGCTAACCTTCCAGTGGGACATGCTCTGGGACTTGCAGAAGTTTGTACAAACTCAGGGCCTGATCCTCCATTGGTGTAAATTGAATAAATCAAGTCAACTATATTGTTTTACACTTGGGGGCATTGGGATCCCTGGCTACACTGGGTTTCCCGCTGCAGTTTCTGACTGGTCCTGCTAAAGGCAGGCTGCTTCCCAACCAGGTTATCTACTGACCACCAGGGATCCTGGTTTTCTCTGTTCAAAAATTGCAAATTCTCTGATTAAAAACCCCCAAATTTGCATTTTTCCATGATTAAAATGAAATGCCATTATATACATAGGTATCAGCTTAACACAATGTTTTATTGATATATTTACAAATTTAAAGCAATTTGGAAGCCTACCAGTGCCTCAATCATTATAATAAAATAAATTCTAAATACCCATATATTTTGGCATTTGATTTTAGTTTTTTTTATCATGGAAAATCAGAGCTTCTCCTTCCCCCTTCACTCACCAGGATGCAGGTCCAGCTGCTTATGTCCCCCTGCTGCTTTGTGGCATTGAGCAGACCTGATATCTCCATGCCCTGCCCCTGCCCATGCTGCTGCCCCTCACTCCAAAGCCACAGCCCCATCCCCAGCCCTGCCAGTGCCCCTCACTTAGGCTGCATAGTCCCCTGGCCTCCCCCAGCTATGCCAGTGCCCCTCACTCCTTACCCACAGCCCCCTGACCCTGCCGATGCCCCTCACTCCTCACCCACAGTCCTGCGCGCCCCTGGGCCATGCTGGTGCCCCACACTTTCAACCCACAGCCCCCCCATCCCTGCTGTTGCCCCTTGCTCCTGACCCAGAGCCCTCTGGCCCTCCCAGTGCCCCTCACTCTAGACCCACAGTCCCCCCCCCCCCCCCCCCCCGCCCACCCCCCTCCCTCACATGCAGCCCCTTGCCCCCCAAGCCTTTCCAGAGGGGGCCCCCAGCTTCCCCCTGCCCCACCCAGCTCCACATGGACTCACAGGATGGTGGTCTGTGGGAACATGGTGGGGACAGCCTCCAGCATGAGGTGCATGCAGCATACCTCTCGCAGAACCACAGGGAGCAGCTGGGGCACCACACACTGTGTCGCACTGCCAGCTGGGGCTGGGGCTCCAGTGAGGCAGGGAGGACCAGTGCCTTTCTCCATGGCAGCAGCATGAAGCAGAGCATGGCTCTGGCCCGGCCATACTGCAGGCAGCAGAAGGAGGGTGAAGGGCTCCAAGCCCCATCCTGCCCAGGCCAGAGTATGCTGGCTCCAGCTTGCGGAAGCAATGGCGAAGGGAGTCTGTACGGTTGCCAACCCTCCTGGATTGGCTGGGAGTCTACCGGGATTGGCATCAAACTCCTGGTGACTACTGAAAGCAATCCAGGAGACTGATATTGTGAACGGGTTGAACAGTACAATTAATGACTAGAGGTGTGCCAATAAATTGGTCCCATATGGATCAGCACCGACATAAGGAAAATTGCCAGTATCAGCAATCAGCTTTTTTTGTTTAACGTGGCTGATAATGTTGCTGATAAATGCCCCATGCATGTGCACAGCCGTAGCGCAGCACACGGGCAGCTAGGAGTGCAGCCCACGCTCTGTCCCGGCTGTGCAGCCCCAGCCCCAGCCCCACTCCCTCCCTCACTGCAGGGGCCTCAGTCTGCCCCCCTCCCCCCCACAATGCCACTTCCTTTCCCCCTTCCTCCACAACAGACTTAGCAGCCAGACACTGCTGTCCAAGCTGCCTGGCTGCCTATTGGCAATTGGATTGGTATTGGCCGATATGGCTCGTTAAGAATCAGCCATCAGCATCAGCCCAAAACATTTCTATCGGTGCACCTGTATTAATAACATTATGTCATGTTGGAAAACAAATTTTTCAGAATAGCTTCAGTCAGAGTTGGCAACCACAGGAGTCTGGCCTAGGCACAGGCTGGAGGGGGGAGGAGACGACAACTGTAATGCCCCCGGCCCTGGGCTGGGGCTCCTGCACCGCACCAGGCAGTCTGGCCATAGCCTCCCTGGGCAGTGTCTCCTGGCCACCTCACTCCTGAGAGCACAGGTACTGGTTGCTGGCCCAGCCATGCAGCTCCCTGCTTCCCCCAAAGGATTCCCTCTGTCCCCATCTCGTGCTGGAGGGGCAGGTGCCTCCAGGTGGGCCCTGCTGGCAGCAGTGTGGAGCTGGGCTCACCAGGAGCACCAAGCACTGCCTCAGACCCACTGCCCCCCCCGCTGCATCCCCAGTGCCCTGACACCTTCCCCCAGCAGGCACCTGCCCCCACTCGCACACCAATTACCTCCGCACACCTCTGCCACACACACACACACACACACACACACACACACACACACACAGACACACACTCCACAGCCCCCCAGATAGTCCCCAAGCCCTGTCCCTCCAAACCCTACCCAACCTAGGCTTACTTGCATGCAGCTGCCGGGGCTGCATGCCAGCCATGCACAGGATGCCCTCTGCCTCCAATCGCACTCCTCCTGCTCCCCCAAGTCCCAAGCAGCTCCTTGAAGGCTGGAAGGCTGCCAGCCTGCAAGGGGAAACCCATCATTTCCTGCAGTTTTCTCCTTTAAAAAGGAAAATCTACATTTTCACACAGCGAAACTGAAAACCTGGATCCCTGCTGACCACTAATATGGATATAGCCAAACTATATTCTCAGCCTGTTAGCACCTAGTACAGGTCAGGCTCCCAATGTGTCTTGCTTCTTAGGGTCCCTCCAGCTGCCTTTCAGTATGGCCCTAGCTGTCTTGCTCTGATGCCCCATTCTATGTTTTAAGCTCTGACTTCCACTCCCTCTTTGAAAGAAACAGCTTAACTGTCCTCGTGCTCAAACTCAACGTGTAAGGGAAAATCCTGCAGCTGACATAAATCGGGGTAGCTCCTCTAGGGACTCTTCTGCAATGTGCCAACTTCCAGTGGCCTTGTGTGCCCATTTCAACCTCTGACCTGATCTAGAGCAGGCTACATTACCAGAAGAGACAGCTGAAGAGAGATGATGCCAGATGCACAATGTATAATTTCCCAGACAGTCTTTTCAAGAAAATGCAAAATATGTGGTAAAAAGGGCCTGCCTCTCTATACTGCCTTGTCCCTTTATGCACTCATGAGGAGGGATCTGGAAGGGACAGATCACATTGGTGAGATTTCAAATTTGCTTTCAACCAGAGCAACAAGGGGGTGGACACCAGCAATGGCTTTAATAGTGACTCCAGACTAATATCAGCAATGACGCACATTTGGAATTCCTCCTCAGAGACCCAGTTGGACTTGTTGGTGTGATTATTCTTTGCCTCTGCAACAGTGAGGTTCTCATCCAAGTTGTTTCCCCCATAGGATTTCCCCAAGTTTTCAATCTCTGTATTCAAAGCAACCTGGAAGACAAAGCAAAGACACCTGGAAGGTTGGATCTTAGCACTCTCAAGGCTTGACTTGGAGATTTGCTGTATAGGCCTGAACAGAAACACTTGAATTCACAGGTCCTCAAACTCATCTACAGCTGCTGTGCATGCAGAGATGGTGACACAGCACTAACTTTGCCCACACCCCCACTCTATATCTGGACACAAGGAATTATAGAGCGTTCCCATTCTAGCCCCATTCACTCCTCCTTTACCCTTTTCTCCTCTAAGTCCCGCCTCATTCGCTTCTGCTCTTCTTCATCAAGGATCTGGTTGCCATCCTTGTCAAATCTGGAAAAAGCTGCTGTGATCTCATGGTCAGCATGACCCAGCCTAGAGTAAGAGGGAAACACAATGTCTGAGAAGACAGAAGCCATCGCATTTCAGTAGGTGATCGGAATCTAATTTAATAGAAGTGGTGGGGTAAAAGTGGTGCCTTGAGGGTAACTTTGGGTCAGAACCAAAAATCCCAGATCACCCAAACATCAATGAGTTGGTAACACAATCTTGCTTCACTACAAGGGTGAATGGAGGGGGAAGGGAAGGGTTTGAAAGGTTGGAATTACTGGTTTAGAATTTTACAGGACTAAGAAATGTGTTAGTGGCTTTACACATGGGATGGACAACATTTCTGTTTTAAATGTGTTCATGTTTTTATAATGTTGCCTACCTTAGTGGAGTAAATTAGCTTGTACATAAGGAAAGAAGAGTTAATTGAGCCCCTGCTGTTAAGAGATCTGCCTACCTATCTCCATAATGTGGACCTCTAGCATCAATAGGGACTTGAATAGCTTTGTTGTCAAGTCAACAAAGGTGGAATTGGAAGTGACATCCAGGCAGCTTCCAAGGGAGAGAGGTAAATAAATGCAACAACTACCACAGCAGCGAGGGACAAACAGGGTGCTCCCTGAAGGAGAATCTGAAGAACGGGAGCAGGGGCAGCTTTGGGGCTTGGAGGGAGCCAGGCAGATTGGAAAGGGAACAGCTGAGTAACTCCACGGTGCTCAGGGTTGTCCAGGCTGGATTGGGGACAGAGAGGCTGCTTAACCAGTGAAGGGGGGCAGAAAACACCTGGCTACATGGTCTTGGCCCTAATAAATGCTTTTATCAAAGAAGAGTTGTTTCATTGCTTGGAACTTTGTGTTGAACTTATTCTTTCCACCAAGAGATAAGGGTCCTCTCATGGGAGTGGAACTGGATGATAGCTCCTTGAGTCAGGGCCATGGACATAGAGGGTGAGGGACCAAAAGGCCTGGGTCTCAGAGTGGGAAGAAGCCAGGGCTCCCTCCTGCTTTAGAAGCCACACCTGGGCTGGCTTCAGAGAGCCACTCTCTGAGATCAGACAAGGCTGCAGTGGTCCAATACAAGTGCCTGCCCCCACCCCGGGGGGAAGGTCGGGGGCGGGGGGGAACTCCATTACAACAGGTAACAGGCTACCACCCCAAAGATCTTGACATCTAAATTAATTACACTAGTCTACATTAATTAAAGGAAGTAAATGTGGCAAGAGCTAAACAGGGTGGTAGCAGTGGATTACGTGGATAGAAGTGTGAGCACACAGAGTGAAGATAATCCACCTGGAGAGCCCTGAAAACTGACCCAGGCACTTGGAACTAGATGCTACTTTGGTTGGGAACCAAACGAGTTGGGGTAGATGTGCCATCAAATATTGGGTGTTATGGGTCCCATACACAAGACAGACAATAACTAGCTCTTCGTTAAATGGTTAGATCAGACTGAGGAAAACAACAGAGGAAAAAGGAACAAACATTTTACAAGAGGAGGAAACTATGACTCATTCTCTGGCATCCTGCAGCTGCAACAAAACACAAACTAGGAGTGGCAAGACAGCTGCTTCTTCCCTGACCTGCCAGTCATCCCAGTAGGGAGACTCCTTAACTGGTACAGGGCAGAGGTGGCTGCATACACTAGAGGATACTCCTCATCTCTGGAAGAAGGGACATGTCTAGCTACATTGTGCTGAACTACCCAAATTTTAGGACTGGACTCTCAGCTGGTACGAAACAGAGTGTCTCCACTGGTCGCAGCATAGCTATGGTGATTTATATCAGATGAACCACAGTTCCTTAAATGAGAAGGGAAAACCCCATAAGACCCAACAGAGTGTAATGCAAAGTGTACGTCCATAATGCAACTGGAGATGTGACTGCAGCCTACCTAGATAGACTTGAACCAGGTTGAATTTAGTTTACTCAAGTGCCAATAGAATTATTGATGTGGCATCACTGATTTCAGCATGAATCAGCCACCTGAGAAGTATACAGACCTCCAGGTGAGCTCATAAATTCCCATTCATTTGCTGCTACCGGTACCCAAGCCAGCTAGAAGAAAGTTAGCTGGGGCATGACCAGATGGGCTGCAATCGTATCATGGATTGCAGCAATGATGATTCCAAAGTCAATGGAAGGTGAGAATGCTTTGGGCAGAACTAAGACCTGCAGCAGAAATGTGAGGAGGGCTTGGTGGTTCTCCAAAGAGATGTGTACTCCATTGCAGCATGCTTTGTCCTCCCTGAGGAAATAAGCTGTGCCCACACTCCCACTCCATGTACCTCAATCCTGGAAATGAGGTTAGGAAAATGTTATAATGGGCATTGTGCTCTGTGCTCATGACCTGACACTGTGCTTGTGTCCTGGGTTTCCTGCATGCTCCAGTGGCTTGGGGGATTCTCAGGGCACGACCCTCATTACCTCATTTTTGGAGGTGACCCATGCAAAGCAGAATGGGTTGGGTGGGGCTTATTCCCTCAGCAGCATGACCCTCTTGCTTCAGTGTAGATACATCTCAAGAAAAAAGAAGCATCCTTATGGGAAAACAGGGTTGTTTTCAAGCTGGTCCACTTACTCTTTCAAGCTATTCTTAAAATCCTCAAACTCTAGTTCCTTCGTCCCATTCTGTAGAGCTTTCTGCACATCAGAAATACGCTCTTTCTTCAACTTCAGCCTCATCAGTGTCTTGTTATAGCCCTGGGATTAAAGATGCAAACAACATAGAGCTGTGTGTGCAGGACATGCAGAAGCAAAGCAGAGCTAGTACTGAAACACAGTGTACTTTAGCTTTACCAAAGCCAAGTACATTGCTTTATGGATGTAATTCCCTTCCTTTTAACATCAGGAATGTGATGTTAAACACAGGGCTATAAAGAGTGATCCCTGCTTAATTTCAGTGCTGGTTGGCTCAACTAGAAGAGATACAGAACTGTACCTGCCACTGGGTGACAGTCGCATGCACAGACAGACACCAATGTAAATTATGGAAGAAGCAGGGGGACAGACAGGCATGCAGATATCCTGGGGTTCCTTGCACAGTGGCACTAATTTCTATTCTACCTATTCAGAGTTGGGGACCTAGGCACCTAAGTGCAGTCTTATTCTACCCCTTTAAAGACCTTAAAAACTCATTAATGCATCTGCTTTTGTCAAACACCCTCTACGAATGCTTAAGATTGAGTCACAGAAAAGCAGTGATGAGAAAGACCCACCCACCTGTTCCATTAACTGGTTTTAGGATCTCAGGCAGCATGAAATAGAAACACACTTAGAAGCCTAAGCCCAGTTACACACCTATGCATGGAGAAACCTGATCTGCAGAATTTGCCCCCAGGGAAGTGCTCAGCTCAGCTACTCCTTCAGCAGGTACTGATCAGACGGCACCACTTTGCAGTGGTGCACTGTCCACAGCCTACCACTAGAGGGAAGGTGGTTTTAATGTACTCATGCCTGCAGGTATTTGAGGAGCAAGCTTCCTCCATCCCCTTGCTCTATTTCCTGTTTTTTTGGGTTCTTCCATTATTAAATATTTTCTTATACATAACAAACACGTGTTATGGACTTTGGGCTTGGCACTGAGTGCATTTTGAAAGAGATCAACACTGGTAAGGGGTGCTGCAGATGACTGTAAGTCTGGAAGGGGAGGAGTAGGGATAATGGATATGGGCAGATTCAAGCTACAAAGTTCACAGACAGATCTCAATGACTAAACATTCAGAGCTGTGTTGTGGGCGAGGCTTGACTATACTGGGATCCAGATTCAAAACTTCTCTTGCTGCCCAGCATACTGGGGAGGGGGTTGAGCTGGAGCTTGGATCCAGATGCATCCCCCATAATTTGTGGATGAATTAGGGAACTATGACAGTGTCTGTGACAATTTTAAAATGAGGAAGGCTTGAGCAGTGGCTGATCCAGAGCAGGTGCAGTGAGGCAGCTGCACCCCCGCTTTGGATTGCACTGTACCACAGGAGCCTCCGGGGACTTTTTTTAAGCCCTTAAAGGAAGTGAAAATTCTTCTCTCCTCCTCTTCCCCACCTCCCCCGCCTGCCAGTGTTGCTTTCCCCACTGCCCTGGGCAGGGAAAGAACAGAGCTGTTCCTGCCCACCCCAGCCAGGCTTCATGTGGGCTGGGCTCAACTGGGGACTGGGAAAGCAGCAGTGGGGATGGACAGGGGGGAACCGCAGATGACCCCAGCCTTGGCACAGCTCAGCTCTGGTGCTTTCCTTGCCTCTGAAACAGTGGGGAAAGCAACAATGGCAGGTGGGGAGGGGGAGGTGAAGGGAAGGAGAGGGGAAATTAAATCACCTGCTTTAGGGACTTGAAAAAAGTCCCTGGAGGCTAGCAGCAGGGGATGCAGCCACACCCACTTCCCGCACCCCAATTTAGGAAATCCTGGATCTGCCCCTGGACCCGAGTATAACGGGGATCTCTATATAACCTGTTTCAAGATGTCCGAGATCTGCAGCTCATTTTTCTGGTTTGAGAGCTCCTCTTTGACTTCAGAGTAAGTGTCGTTGATGATGGCCAGGAACATGTTCTAAAAGAGAAGAAAGGAAGCACATTGAGTATCTGGCTTCCCCAGCAGAGTCTAAAGGGTGAGGCTGCCAGAAACAGGTTGCACAGCCATACTATTGGGTGAGCCCCACCACTGCCTTTGACAGGGATCAAATAAACAGGGGGGCTGTTCCCAGCCTGCCTATCTGTGCTTGGAAAATCCCTCTGCAAACACAGAGGGGAAGGGGACAGGGCACTCAGACCAGCACCATTCTTTCCAGAGAGGAAAAATGGGTTTGTACTTGATGCACTGGATTAGAACCAGGCCTGTGAGTTTGAAGCTCTGCCACTGATTTCCTGTGTGATTTTGGACAAGCCACTTAATCTGTCTGGGGCTCCAATTCCTTTTACAATTGTATGCCCTTTCCTGCTATGCACTTTTATGCTATAAAGATGTTGTAGCTGGAGAATCTCTCGCTGTGTGTGCATACAATGCACAAAGGCTCTAAGAGCCCTTAAACTGTAATCTAAACAATAGGAAGAAACCATTTTTGCTTACCAGCAGCACAAAGAAAACAAAGAACACGTAGGTAACAAAGTAAACGGGTCCCAGGACTCTGTTGGCATTGTCAATAGCATTGTAGTCAAAGTCACCAAGAATGATTCGAAACTGGGTAAAGCTGGGAAGTAGAAAGAACATTGTCAGCAGTAGGCAGGTGTTTGCTGACAATAGGGAGATGCAGGTATTATTCATGTGTTTTACAATGTTTGTTCATTTGTTGAGAACTGACCTTAGGCAATGTCATAAACTGGGCCAGTTCCATGATATGCTGATCACATTGCTAGTCCATGCCCATGTTGCCTTTAGTTTGTGGCAAGAGACTCATCTAGCATATTTTACAAGGGTTGAGCAAACAGTTTGTTCAGTCAATATATTAGCTGCCAAATCTAGCATCTTTATTTGAGATCAGACTGAGCTGTGCTTTTTAATAAGTGGACAAAGCCTTAAAACACAGGATTACAATTTTCAAGCTAACTAACAGGTTATGACATGTGCTTCCCTTTGCTTTCCTTGGATAGCTGTGACATTTCTGCCTTGGTAAACGTAGGGTTCTTGTGCCTCTAGCTCCAACCTTCTGTGGTCAGAAGGGTATAATTGGCAGTAGTCAAGGTATGCTTGAGCTATAGCCTTTGAATCATAGATTTTGTATATCAGCTAAAATACAGTGCAGACCAGACTTGGGAGTCAGTGTGTGGCTCAGTGATCAGGATGCTGCACTAGTCCTGATTCTACTGGCTTTTTGCATCTTCCATTTAATATTAATTGTGTAAAATGAGTGAACAGTACTAAGATAATTTCCAGCCCATGGGCATCTCCATCTCACTGAGTGACCATCCTTCTAGCTGACTGCTCTTGGGAAATATGGAGGAGACTGATTAATCTGGCCATGAGAAGTCTACACAGCCCTACAAATGAAAGCTAGAACCTGAACATTCAGCTGTTTCTTAACACATTACTGGCAATAAAGACCATGCAAGCCAAATCCACTCCTCTTTTTCCACTGCATAGTCCTATTGTCTTGTTTCCTTTTGCCTATAAATACATTGTTCAATTTTAATTGTCAGCTGGATTTGGCACATGAGGACTTAATTTGAAGTAACTTAGAAATAAGTAGTTGGACATGTTAGTCTGAAGTCAGGCAGAAAGCAGGGCAAATTGGCACCGTGGAATAACTAGTTCAGAAAGGCATACATTTTTGCAAAAGATATCTGCTCTGATTCTACCAGCTGGGCTGCATACTTTAAGTCTCTGGAGCAGGGCTTCCTACACTTACAATACAATCCCCAAACTGTAGCCACTCGTATCAACAAAGCCAGATTCAGACCCAACTCCAGCCTGCTACAATACTGGCCCTGGGACAAGAATAACAAAACACCTTTGGTTGTCACCTACAGCCACATCACTAATGACTTCTAACCACTTCTGGAAAATGATGACCGTCTCAAGGCAGCCTTGGGAGACAAGCCTATTTTGGTTTACAAGTAGCCCCTCAACCACAAATGACATCTATCTAGCAACAGACTACCTAACTCGTATTCTCACCAAGGCACCAGGCCTTGCTCTCGACCTAGATGACAGCTGTGTCCCCACATGACAGAGACCACACCATCGCTAGACCAAACAAAAAGGATTTTGACATCCAGGGTTTATTCACCTGCTTCTTTCACAATATCGGCTTACAGTGCCCCTCTGCTGTCTGCACTAGACAGATGGAGCAACCCTTACATGAAAAAAATGAGCGGACACCCATTTGACATCCATTCCAGAAAGATACATAAGCCTTTAACCTCCCTGGACATGTGATCACTGATCTCAGAGCAACAAAATTGTTAAAACTGATTTGAATGCAAAATTATGCAACAAGAAAACATCCACAGACTGGACTGTGTTAATTGTTCTCTCAGCAGAGACTCTGGATTCTTAGCCCATTATCTGGACTAGCTTTTATAACCCTTATGTCCCCCAGTGGGTTAACTGGTTTGCTTATCCCTTTTGAGCTCTTCAGCTCACATTTGTCTCTCTCACCAGAGCCCTCTTCCAATCTCCCCCCCCCACGCTTTTCCCTATCCTTTCTATTTAAATTACTTTATTCTTTTCTATTTAGTACCCTTGCTCTCAGCAAGCCCATTCACAGTATGCAACAAAGTAGGCTGTAGTTTACAAAAGATTATATCTTTCTGAACAAGTTGCTCTAAAGCACCACCCTGGTTTGCCTTGTGCACTAACTTAGAAAGGAAGCAGCATTCTAGATTCCAAGCTAGCTGTTGCTGGAATGTAATGCAACATGAAGGCATGGACTCTACGTCCCTTTCACATCCCCATACAGAATAAAACACAGGAGTGATTTCTGTGGGTCATTAAAGTGAACAGTTCTCCTTAAATTCAGGAACAAATCAGCTTACAAGATGGTGCCCACTTAAGCCTACTCAATTTGCAAGGAAAAATGGAAACTTCAAGTCTGAGAAGGAGAATAACAGAAGAGAATAATAGATGCAGGAGAAAGAGGAGACAGGAAAAAAAACCCACTTACATGCATTTAACAAAGGTGCTAAAGTTCTCCACTTGGGTCCCAAAGAGCAGGTAGCCCAGCTGTGCATAGGCAAAGAACACAATAAAGAACATGATGGCAAAGCCCAGGATATCCTTGGCACAGCGGGCCAGTGTGGAGGAAAGCTGGGTCATCGTTTTGTTAAAGCTAATGTACTTGAATATCTGTATGGAAGAGACAGGTGCAAGGTGAGCGGTGACCATCAACCAGTTTATTTTCTTTCACACACACATACACTCCTGAATTACTAGCATCATTACCAGAAACATGGTGAGAGTAGAAATGAGTAAGCAGAAGGGAAGGAAGCTCCAGTGGTTGCAGTGCTAGTCTGGGCCCTGAGCAATGTGAGTTAAATTCCAACTCTGTCCAGACTTCCTGAGGGACTTTGAGAAAGTGGATACTGCTCTTTTTGTTTCATTAAATGGAGACTTCCTACTTCACATGGGTGATGTAAGGATAAGAGCACCTGGCCGCTCCCCATTCCTCATGGAAAGATGGTGGGAGCCACATGAATGTAGAAGGCAGCATAAAGCCTGCACTTGGCTAATCAAGCCTGAACAGCAAGTTCAGCACTGGCCAGTAGTAATCTGTGGGGGTGGGAGTGTATGCGTCTCATCCCAGTGCACCATGAGTCCACACCATGAAAACTACCACCATAGTGGGTTTTGGTTGTCATCCTCCTGGACTGTGCTAGTCAAGGGGACAAGATGACAAAGGTCTGGAAGCTGCCATTCTTTTTTGCCTTTCAAAGGGGGTGCTAGTCAGGTATATAGATAAGAGGGGACATATGGAGCAATTACCCCAGGCCAGTATTTGCTTAGTGGCTGCCAAACAGACCGATGTGACCTATGTAAGGTAGATGCTTCTCACAGGGCACACTCCCCAGGACAGAGTGTATACCTTGCATCAAGGGAGCCTTTGCAGGGTGCTCCGCTCATTGGAGGGGGTACCTAAAGATTTTACCCTACCTCTGCTGAAGCTTATCTATGCCACTGGTCTTGTTAGAGTAAGAGTGGGGCAGCCCATGGAGATCTCCCATGCTGTGCTGCACTTACCTGTTGAGTAGACCAAAAAAGACTTCCCACTCTAGGGCTGCCACATTACTGAGTCCTTATTGAGCGCCATGTTTGGATGGGTGGGTTCTAGTTTCTCCAGTCAACTCTTAGAAGTGGGAACTGGCTTTTCTAATAGGCCAGCAACTTCTCTGTCACAAAAACTGTTTATTATGATGGATGCATCTCTTTAGCATCGAGTGCATCAGGGACTCAACCCTGGTCAAGATTAGCTACATATAAATAATCAGCAATCAGTTCTGGGCACTGAAACCCAGCAGAACCATCAATACACATTGCATGGGGCTTGGCTCTGGGCTCTGGCCAAGGTCCAGCTCCAAATTCTGCACATGATGCAGCTGACTATCATGAGCTGTCTGCAAAACCCTGTAATCTGTGAATCATCCTTGGGCTGGTTTGTCCTGCTGACCAGTGTCCATGGCTGAGGTGATGAAATGTACTCATACAGCCATAGAGAAATCAGGCTGGAAGCGACCTCCAGAGGCCGTCCAGTCCAACCCTCTTTGGAAAAGATTCGGAGAGCTTTGATGATTCGTCAGCTGGAGCTGACTCCGAATTAGTAAGTACTAGGGGTGGGAGAAGGGGGCTGGAGAAGGGGACCATGGGGGGACCCCTGCTAGCCCCCCCAAACCCCACTGCTCCCC
>NW_005841831.1:2513512-2516099 GCF_000455745.1 Alligator sinensis
TGCTGCCCCCCACTTCCCCACACTGCATAGGGGGCTCTGCACAAGCCCCCTGACCTCCCCCCTCACTCCCCCAGTCCCCCCACAAGTGCCCCGCCTGGACCAGCTGCAGCCCTTTAAGAAAAAAAAGCCGAGAAAAGCCCTGGGACTCACCACTCCTGCAGCGGCCTCAGGGCTTCAGGGGCTCGTGCAGAGACCCCCATGACCTCCTCCCATGACCTCCTCCCCAGTAGTCCTTCCATGACCTCCAGAACAGTCTAGAAAGAGGATCCTGTCTACACATCCTCCTTGTCATACCTATTTTCTCATCTCCAAGGGAGGTGGTGCTCTCCCCTACCTTGGGGGTCTTTAAGAGAAGGCTGGATAGGTATCTGGCTGGGGTATTATGATCCCAGCACTCGTTCCTGCCCAGGGCAGGGGGTCAGGCTTGATGATCTGTTCAGGTTCCTTCCGACCCTAGAAACTATGAAACTATGTTCTTCAGCTACTAGGAAGGAGAGATCAATGGATCAATATGGTTCGCAGCTCCACTGGCCGTATCCACTTTCATCCCTGACCTTCAGTTCCCATTTTACTCTTTAAATCTTTCTAAACACCCCACTCTTTGTGTCCTAGATGTTGTACACCCATGGAGCATAGTAAGCCAATGTGTGCCCAATTACCACTTGGTTCCTAAAACATAGTAGCTTTCCCTTGCTTCTATTCTGTCATTTTCACAGGAAGGGGATGGATTCCAGGAAATATTACAAGTTTGTAATAAATATCCTTCTTAAAATGGAGAGGGATAAAATATCCCTCTTTACACCCATGAGGTGCTGACATCTTTTCCATCCTATCTAGCTCCCCTTTCCTCACCTACAGCAAGGCCCTTTGGGGATCATTCTGACACTGTATCCTCAGTCTTATTCTCCACAAGATCCTTCTCCCTGAAACAGCAAAAGTATTGGCTAGGCCCCAAGGGGGAACATGCCAAGAAGAGAAGCTAATTTCTGTAGTTTTCCACCCTGTAGGGGGCAGGCCTCATTACTGATAAAAAACCTGCTTACTAAAAAAAATATGATCTTATCAATTTAAATTAAAATCTTAGATTTTTAGTACATTACAATTAGGATTTTGCCTTCAGTGAATTTCATAATTTTCATAGATGCAAGGTTTTCTTAGGGCGATATCTTTTACTGGACCAACTATGTAGCTGGGATGAAGTTAAACAAACTGTTGAATGCAAGACATTCTTCCTCAGGTCTCATGAAGTTTAATGACTATGATAGTTTAGTAATACAAGAATGGGGGATCTTTGGATCACAACGCCCAGTTATATAAACTTGTTCATCAAATACTCTGTTTACATAAGATGGTTACTGTGGAGCTGACTAATTAGCTCTGCAGTAAAGTGTCAGTGTCTACATGTGTGGCCCTATTACTCTGCAGTAAATTAATAAACACCACCATAGGAGACCACTGTCCTGCAGTGGTGTTATTTAGTGCACTACTATGCACATGTAGGCACAGACGACATATAGTGGAGGCATGGTGGGGACACGTGCCCCCCTTGAGATTGGCCAATGCCAACACTGCCTCCGGCATCTGTGGGTGGTCACCTCTCCCCCCTCCCCCCCTTGCTGCCAATGCCACTGTGGCCACCTGCGGGCGGTCCCCACTCGGCCTGCCCTCGCCACCTACATCACCATGGCTGCCTGTAGGCGGTCCCTGCTTGTTTCGCCCTCACTGCCGGCGTCACTGTGCCCATTTGCGGACAGTCCCCACTTGCCACCGCCGTGCCACACTGCCAACACTGTCACTGCCGCCTGTAGGTGGTCAACATGCCCCCCCAGCCTCAGGAAGCACAAGTCATTCATGTGTGTAGGCACTGATGGGGCTGGCTGAGGCATGAGGGTGCTTCAGTGCAGGAACTGCCTGCTGGCTAACCCTGCACTGGAGCACCCTTGTGCTCCAGCCAGCTCCTCCACAGCACTTTGAGCTGGGTTGGAGCAGCTCTGTGCTGGCAGGCTAACCCCCCAGGATCCCTGTCAGCCAGGGCTGCTCCGACCTGGCTCAGCGTGCTGCAATCCTGGGTGCAGATGTAAATGCAGCACCCAGGAGCAATAAACTCCAGCACAAACTATGTTGGAGTTTATTCAGGCATGTTATTTCACCTGACTTCAGCAAAGTTGGCCTCTTGCTCTCACTACACCTATTGGAGGACTTAGATCTCTGGGCTAGGGACAGACATTCAAAAAGCCTGAGCCTGAATTAATTCAATCTTTGCAGGTTAGTCTAACCAGCAGAGAGTGACTCAGTCTCCTAGTGGATAGACATTCCCTTTCTATTTGGGAAATGCAGGCAAATGCCTTCAGTGAATCAAGCCAAAAGCCTGGGGGCACTAGTGCAGCCTTCCCTTCCACAGGGAAGCCGAGCTGAGGTGCGGGGAGCACGGCCAGGCCCTGGCAGGCCCGCCCCAGTGGCTCCCTGAGAGCCAGGAGCAATCCCTGCACACAGGGCTGCATGGCCCCAGCGGGGAACTCTTCCCCCTCCTCCCTCTCCCCCACTCCCACGGGGCTGAGAGTGGGGCCCTGTTCAGTGCTTGGGGGGT
>NW_005841831.1:2516130-2526649 GCF_000455745.1 Alligator sinensis
GTGAACTATGGGATGCTGCCCAGCCCCAGAGGGGGACTCTTCCCCCCACTCCTCCCCCAGGGCAGGGGGAGACTCTGTTCCACGCTAGGGGGAACTCTTCCCCCTCCTCCTCCTACCCCCAGAGGGACAGAAGGAGTGTGGAGCTCAGCGGGATGAGGTGTGGGTGTAGGTGTGAGGGTTGGGGGTGGCACAGAACCTCCCCAATAGAAGTGGCCAGGTAGGCTGCACAGGGCTGCACTCCTCACTGCCAGTGCCGCAGTGGCTGCCTCTACTGAGGCTCCACGTTGTACACCTGCAGCTCCATACTCACAGCAAGGAAGAAGCTATAAAATGTATTAATTGTTTGTAATATACAGAAATGGGATTTGCTGATGATTCAGAGATTACTATAATTTGGTTTTACACACCTGCTCTCAAGGTATCATTTTTATTGAAAGCTGTCCACAGAGAGAGATATTCAAGAGACAGTGACTGAAATAATCATAGTTTGCTGCTCATGGTCTCGGTTTTGTTTTTGTTTTTTTTATGTTCTTTATTAATGAAATAGTCACAGTGAGCAACCATGGGGGTTTTTGGGCTCATTTTCTAAAGTAAAGACCCCTATGCCTAAGAAGGATGGGGTGTCTTGTTCCAGTTTGGCATGAAGGGAGATAATCATTCATTAAGATTTAGCCTGCCATTTATGGTTTTGCAAGACAACACATTGTTAATATTTTTTTCAATAAAATTATTTGGCACTCCGCACCTTAAAACACCCCTTTCAATGCCACAACTCACCGCTCCCATCTCCAGAGCACTGCCCCTGCAGATCAGGTAGGAGTCCTGGAACATGATGCAGAGGCAAGCCTCTTCCCCAGGCCTGCCCCTCCCCATCAATTGCACATGCTACTGTCTGTTTACACAAAAGGAGGGGAGTTTGAGCTCCAAAACTGTAGCCCTCTGGATTCTTTCCTTATGTTAGCTCAGAAAGCAGAAAGCCCAATAGGAACCTGTGTAGTACCTTAATCCAGGCGAAGAATAAGTTGACCGCATTCATGTTGTTGTACTGGGTCTGCCAAAAAGCCAGGAACTCAAAGTCTGCATAGATGTCAGGGTGCTTCAGCAGCTCTCCCATCAGCCGGTTCACCTCAATGGTGCGAAAGATATGGAACCCAATGGCAACAATGGAAAGCTGAAGGAAGAAGCACCTGGAATTACTGCTGGGTGTACAAGGTAAACAGGGACTGGAGATAAAAATGTCATCGAGCCCCTTGAAATCAGCCAATGGAGATAATCCATTTGAAGGGATGGAAATACTTAGCAGGGTTCTAACACACTGGTTTATGTCCCAGGCCATCTAATCATTTAAGCATGGACTTAAAGGGAAGAGTTTCAAAGGCACCTAACACCTATTGAAAGTCAAGGACTTAGGAAATCTCCCATTAGTCATTCTTTTTGAATTTGGAGTAAAGGTTTGAGACAGTTCTGGGCTTTTCAACACCAGTTCCCCTGCTCCTAATTTTGCTTTTCCTTTTCCAACTCCCTGAATTCTTCATCCATAAAAGCTCATGGGGACTCTCACCAGTATGACCACCACATCCAGGATGTTCCATATACTGGTGAAATACTGGAGCTTGTGGATCCGCAGTTCTAGAATTTCTTCCACTACATAGTAAAAGATGAAGATGCAGAAGACAATCTCACAGGCGACAATGAAGAAGTCCCAAGTGCTGACATATCGGATAAGCTTGACTGTACGGATTTGCCAGGAGGGGATGGCACCACCAGTGGCTGGGAATTCAACCACCAACCTTCAAAGGAAGAAAGAAAGCACAGTAATTGTGGGGATGTTGTATGGTCTTGAGAAGTATCAGGTTAAGGGTATGAGCCAAGAGAACCTCCAACCAAGTATGGAAGAAGCATGAACATACTTGTGGACTTTGCCGCAGTCGCTCATCTCTGCTGCCACATTGCACATTGTGAGGAAGGAAACAGTGACAAGGGAAATGCAAGTACTGTAGTATATTTTTTGTAAGAGAAAATTACCTTATTAATCATGTGACTGTGTTCAGTCCTACCTCCAGTGTGACTGGACCTTCAAAACTATTCAGCACTCAGTGGCTCCCATTGCTCCCAGATGATGCCTCTCACTAGGCACATTTACATGAGATGCTACTATAGCTCGTTGCTACGG
The DNA here is from genome assembly GCF_000455745.1 of Alligator sinensis. NCBI lineage: Eukaryota > Metazoa > Chordata > Crocodylia > Alligatoridae > Alligator > Alligator sinensis. The sequence continues at coordinate 2,518,304 of NW_005841831.1, forward strand.
CACCATAGCATCGCCAGGCGCAAACCATGATGGTGACACTAGTAAGCAGTAGTAATAAGCTACTGCACAGTAGCTCATTCCTACTGCACAGTAGCATCTGAAAAAAAAAAGTGTGGTGACAGTACTGCGCAGTAATTCCACTTAATGCACATCTCTTAAATAGGATTGGGTCTGATTTGCATCTGAATAGTCAACTATTTACCCATCCCTAGCTAGAGAGCACTCATGGTATGTAGTAGGGAGCTACAGTTAGGTAGGGCAGAGCTACTAGCATAAAGGCCTTCATTACTGGTTTCCTGTATAATGCCAGAAATCTGTGGAATGCAGTGTAATGTCAAAAAGGGTGGTTTTAGAGTAGTCACAGGTAAAGGCTTCATGTTGTATCAGACCTGCATGACTGTGAGGTGCCACTAGAGGCCCTGGCGGGTGAGGGCATGGAGACAGTAGGCAGGTGGGAAGATGGAAGGGAGGCGTGTAGCTTGGAAGCAACTCCTCTGGGGCTCTCTGGCCTTGCTGAAATTGATGTGGAGGTTCCATACTGAGGGCTTAAGCCCTGGCAGCCCCTCTCTCAGAGCGGTGCTGCCACACCTTGGTGAGTGACACCAGAAGCTGCTTCCCTGGGACTCTCTGGTCTTGCTGAAATTGAGCCTCCCAGCAGCAAGACTATGCAAGCAGGCTTCCCCAGCTCCATGGTCTCTCTGCAAGTAACCCGCTCAAAGCAGTTGCTCTCAGCTGGAAGTAGGGGGTGTTTTGCAGAGTGGGAAATGGGTAGAGTGGCTGGGAGCTGTGCATCCTGAGATGCTGAAGGAATGAAAGTAAGACATTTTACCTCCCCTGACCATTCAACCAACACCCTGAAATGGCATGGAGAAATGATTTCCAAGATGAACTTCCTCTTGGGTGGCTTATCTTTAAAACATTTAGAGGGTACTTATGATGGTGTAATACCCTTTAGCAGGTGAGTGTTCTCATTTTAAGTTCTTATATGCTGATTTTAAGGTACCCTGTGACAAAGCTCCAAATAACACACCCCCTTAAGGTTAAGGACTCATAAAGCTGTAAGTGTGAAACAAGCATATTTTTTCATGGTAAGTGAAGGGGTAAGAGTGATATCTTGCCTTTGCATTGTTCTATTGCAGGTCTTCATAACACTCCAATCATGGTAGTAACTAGTGTCAAAGGCGAGAAGGTTCAAGGAAAGAAATGCCAACTCATCTCCAGACAATGACAAGGAAACATTCAGAGCTTGTACCATCTCCATCTCCTGTGGCTAGAGAGGACAGGGAGCCATGACTCCTGGATTCTATTCCCAGTCCTGCTTTTAATCCATTTTGGGACCCAAGACAAGTCATTCACCAGATAAGATGGGAATAATACTAAAATTTACCACCTGGATGAGGTGGGGAATGTAGGGGAAAGGGGTTTGAATTAATTTATTTGTAAAGTGCTTTAAGCGCCTTGCATTAAAAACTCTGAAGATGGGAAAAGTGTAAATGTACTAGGTAGCAACACTGACAATGAAGAGAAAGAATGAAAACTTTTTGGCAAGACTGCCTACCTCAGCACACAGAAGAGGTTGATGTTTGCATTATATACTGAGAAATCAATGAAGGCTACTCGGGTCCCTCGGTCCAGCCACAAGTTCTCCTTTAAGAGTTGCAAAGCTTCAGCAGTCTCCTCTCGGGTCAGCTTGAGGTCTATATAGTATCCTCCACCACTATAGCTGGTTATTCTACCCCAGTGAGAGGAACCTCCCAATTCTTCCTCGGTATGGTACCTCCACCTGCACAAAAATATACAAGCAAATGTTATTTCATTGGCTAGGGTATGGAGCTAGAATGCAGGAGAAAAGGGTTCAGTTCTCTGATGTCCCACTGTGAGTCTGTTTGTACTTCCTCTGGTTGTTTTAGGGACAGCTGCTATGACCTATGAAAAACTAACAAAGCTTAATGTAGCTGCTGTTAGTATGGCAGTGGGCATGACTGCAATTGAGACTGGCACTGGCATTTGATCTACCAGGTACCTGCTGGACCTGACCTCTTACACTTCTCTTTCTGCCCTTCCTCCCTTCTCCTCCCCTCCTTTTCTGCCCTTTGTCTTCCTAATTCCCGGCTATTTACTTTTTCAGACAACCTCTTTTCTACATTGGAAATCTACTACTGTAGATTCTCCTTTACTCACCTTTGCCCCCCTCCCCCCACCGAATTTTTGACCCCTCCTTTCCCTGCTCTATCTTTTGTTTTCCTAATTTCCACATATTTACATTCTCACTGACATCCTGTCACACTTTTAGCTTCTTTCATTCTTGGAGTCTCAGAACAGCAGACTCCCTATGCCTGAAGAATGGTATTGCACCCAAAAACTTACAAAGAACTTTGTCCCAACCACTCAGTTGATCTAATAAAAGATACCACATCTACACAAACAACCTTGCCTGCCTATGACCCAAAGATAACCATTGCCTGAAGTGACATAACTTTGAGACACTCAGAGAGCACTTAGCAATAGTTTTCCAGCTCTAACCTGGGGACTCTCTCATTTTAAGTGCCTTAAGTGCATGGTAATTGTACTGTATTATAATAACATCCTAACACAAACAGGAACACTTGGCTCAAGGATCCTGTATCCTACCTCCAAGAAGTTGCAAAGCATATTTGAGAACCATTTAGTCAGCAAACTATGGCCCCTGGACCAGATCTGGCCCTGGTGTCTTTGGATCTGGCCCATGGACCTGTGCTTTGGTGGCATGGGCCTCTCCCTGCACTGTGTCATAGTCAGCTACCTGGGGCTCCAACAGAGGGGGCGCTCTACCCGTGCCATGCCGTTCTGTGCTATGCCATGGGCAGAGCCCAGAGGTAGGCCTGTGCAAAGTGGCAAGTATTTGCTTCAGATTTGGATTCGGCTGATTCCCTCTGTTGTTTTGCTTCGGATTTGGATTCCGCTGTCCCGCTGTTGTTTTTTTTAATGGGGTGATAAACACTGTTATCAATTCTCTGCTGGGCTAATCAGACCATCCTGCCAGGACCTGGCCATGCCCCCTGCCCCTCAGCTCAGTGTTGTGGAAGGAAGGGAGGGCACCTCTATCACCCCCCAGGTTCTAGCCTGAGCCACTGCAGGCATGTGCCTGCATTTCTGGGATGTCTGTCTGGTTACAAAACTGATTTAACTTAGCCAGGTTAGACTAACCTCCAAAGATTGTCCCTAGTTAAGGGAAGGCAGCAGCTGGGTCCTAATACCAGCCTATCTCCAACCCAAGCTGAGTCATTCTGGCCCCTTGCCAAAAACCAGTGCTAACCCCTGGCTTAGTCCTTTTCATCACTTGTTTTCCAGAGACTAAGGCACAGAATTTCAAAGGTAACTCAGGAAGGGAGTTCTACAGTATCTTTGAAGATCTGAGCCTGAATCATGTCTTTATCTGTATATAGCCCTTTGATGTATTAGTTCCCAACCTTGGCAGATTTGCAACCTCTTGGAGACAGGATATAAGATCCCCGAGGTAACAGTTTTTCTGTTTGTCTTGTAATTGCTTACCTGAATCTAATGTATTGCTTCCTAGCTTGTTTTGCATGTGATTCTTAGTAGGTTAGAACACTGCATTCATGTAGGAAACCCTAACAAGCAATATACAATCATTTTTCTTCACTGGCAGGTCACTTAGACGTCTCTTAATGCTGTTATAGCTCAGTATTCTTAGATAATTTATAACAACCACATGGATCATGTTAATATAAGGGAAACAAGACTGAGGAAATCCTACAGCCTCAGAGCAATTTTACAGGTTTGGTGAGTTCAGATAAGAGGGTCAGCTCCCTAGAAAAGTCCCTGAAAAGTCCCAGGTCTTAACTGCATGATTCAAAACTCTTGGGTTTGCAAACCCTGCTGAGAACAGGATTTCAGTTTTTAAGAAACTTGATTATTTCTGTTGAGCCGTAGATACCATAGGGTTAGTGGGTGGTTTTGCACCTTTATTGGATCTGGTCACAATGAGTGTCTGTACATGTGCTCCGGGGGAGGGCCATTTTAATTAGAGCGGCTCTTGGGAGTTCAATAAGCTTTAGTTAAAGTGCCCCCACCACCATTTTGAAATGTGGGGACACTTAATACACAAGTTGCTGCAGCACGCCAGAGTGTTCTGATTAGAACGCTGCAGCAGACTCCTTTAATTGGGTCTTCTCTGATGTGTACTAATCAGAACACGCCAGCGCACATGTGAAAGAGACCCATGTTCTTTTTCCATGGGGTTTTGTTTTCTTCAGCTTCAACAGCAATGCAAACAATTTTCTCAATCTAAGAGTTTTCTTGGGTTTGGCTGCATTCTTCCCCAGCAGAACCTGCTCTTCGCCTGACCCTATTTCTCATTGCATCAAAGGAACCCCAAGGACTTTTTTTTTCTTTTTTTTTTAATCCTAGTGTTGGCACTCACAGTACACACTGGACCTGACTGCCAAGGAGAATCAGAAGGAAATAACTGCAGCTTTACACAGAAACCTTACACCAAACATATCGCTCATGGGACCACCTTTTTAACATTGAATTTCAGCAAAATTTGGCCAGAGGTTGGGCAAAACTAAAAAATAGTCCAACCTCAGTGGAGGTTGGATGGAAGGGGCACACTTACGCAGTTCCATTGAGGAGTCCAAAGGAGACCCTTTCTTCCTTGTCCTCAGAGTACACATCATAACATCCTGAAATTTCCTCTTTAAAGTCATCATGAACAACACATGAGTTGTTCTTCACTTTCAGCTGGCGCAGACGTGGGACACCAAGCAGCAGATTCTCATAGTAGATGTAGGACTGGGTGTGGTGGTTTGTTAGTGACTCATTATTGTACCATTTGGTCCAATAAAGACTATCCAGTAGTGGGCCTTGGCCGTACTGCAAGAGAAGGCGGGACAAGTCTCTAAGTCATTGGCAATCCACTCCATGGGGTAAGTTCATCCCCTTCCCCATGATTCTGATATTGCTAACTGCTGGTGTCAACTATAATCTGGGTAAATGGAAAAAGGGGTTCCCAGAAGAATCCTGGTCTGGAAACAAGGATTATGGTATGGAAAATAATCAACCACTTGAGCACAAAGGGGAAAAGCAAATCTCTAGATAATAATAGGATTTTTATATTTCAGACAAAGACAACTGAAACCTTTCAAGCTATTTCCAGCTACAGTGGCTCATGGCGAGAGGTGACGAAATCTCAGCAAAGGTCACTCAATGCCATACCAATCCTCAGCTGGTTCAGGGACAGGTTACTTGGCACCAGAGCAATATGTTTCCCATTTCATGGGCCAAGGCCTTGCCCCCTATGTTTGTACTCACCACCCAGAAGTCAGTCATGCTACTGATGGACTGAAAAGAGACTCCACTGCTTGATGAGGTCTGCAGAAAGAGCTCAGACATGACCTTGGTGTAGTAATAGGCATTTGAACTTGTCATTCCATATGTCACTAGGAGAAAATAGAAAAGAAGTAGGGGAGAATTCTTTCTGAGGCTCTGAATATCAGAGATTAACACACAGTAGCAATTTCTGATCAGAAGACATGATTTACATGACCAGCAATTTGCTCAGAAAGGAAAGAGGTGAGTTTGATGCTCAGGAATTCCCCAGGGTCCTCAACAAAAGCTTTTCAGAAATTATAGAGGACTCACCAGTGAGAATGAAATATGTTAAAGAGCTGGATTTCTTTTTGTAGTCTGGTTTGCTTAGGGAGCACTGCAGTGAAGTGCAGCCAGCCTACAACATGTGTGCTATGCCTTGAAGTGTATCTTGAAATGGGCTATGCCTTGAAATGTAGTGTAGAAGCCTTAGTGTACCACTACAAACATGATGATAAACATGGCTAAGACAGAGGACATATTGGCATGTACTTAGTGCCACGTTAAGGGCAGTACAGCATGTGGAGTAGGGGTGCTCTAGCAGGGTTACTGACCCAAGACATTTTTAATGACATTTAATTGCTAAAAAAATTATATTTAGAGGTTGCTTTTAGGAATTGGCTTGCAGGTAAAGTACATATTGCATTAGAACAATGATTTAAAAGAATGGCAAGGGTTAATTGATTTCTAAAAGCCTGTTCGTCACAGTTTCACACCCTTCAAGGCAGACACGGTGTCTAAGGCCAATGGACATACACATCCTGAAAAATTAAAAAAATCCAAGCTTTATTTTCATAATAAAAATAGGCCTGGCTCCAGGGCTCCAGTACTTACTTGCAAAAACCTTTGGAATTTCCAGTTCCAAATAAAATAACCAAATTAAGGTGTGTGCATGTAATAGGCTTATGAAGATAGATTTTTGGCTAACAAAACAAAACATGAACAGTATGGCGACAACAGGAAGACCAATTAACAACATCCAAAAATGAAAAGCCATGAGAGGAGAAAGAGAATACAAAAGAAGTTTTCAGAACAACAAGCTTGCATTGGCCCCTGACCTCCAAGGTTGCTGATATCGAACATCCAAGCAAAGAACTTCAAGGTGGTGTTTACGTACCAGCTGGATACACTGCTAATCTTATGTATATTCTGGTCACTCGGGAATCTGGGTAGTGTATGTTGTAATCATCTTGCTTGCTTTGCCTGCATTGCTCTTATTTCTTATCACTGTGTATCAATAAAATTTGCCTATTATCAGCTAGACGAGTTGTCGTTAGTCTGAAGGTTGTACTTGCCTCAAGCAGGGTATCAGGGCTGGGTTGTAAATCTAGTGCCAACAACATTCTGCAAACATATTATTGACAACAAAACTTTTTTTTTTTTAAATTGATACATGTTTTTACTGACTTATGTTTTCCATAAAGTAAGCGAAACCTTTCTGCCAGGACCTGGATAAGGGTTGGGTTCAAATATAGGGGTTTCAGGGGTACAGGTTGTAGCCATGTTTGTCTAAGGACATAGACAGACAAGATTCTGTGGGTAAATCTGATATCTTTTATTAGACCAACTCAAATAGTTGGAAAAATTATACTTTTTAAGCTTTTGGGTACAAATACCCTTTGTCAGGTTGAGGATGCATCTGCATTTGGTCTGTGCTCTTCCTGGGTGGAATGAATAGTAAAGGAGCCAGGGGCTGGTATGCATGCAAGAAAGCCAATCAGTGAAGATGTAAATTGAGGAGTCAGTGGGTGAGAGACAAGTTGCACGGTGGAGAGGGGAACGAATGTAGCTGGTAAAAAGTGGAGAGGTACCTGGGGAATCAGATATTAGGCAGGTTATAACGCGTCATAAATCCAATGTCTGTATTTAGTCCATGATTTTTTGTATCCAGTAGGTTGATGAAGTGAAGTTCATAGGCTTGTCTGTGAAAAGTGTTTTGTAAATTCCCTTTGAGGATTAGAACTGAGAGATTGGAGAGAAAGTGGTTTTCTTGTGAGAAATTTGCCCCTACACATAATTGAGTACTTCTGTCTTTGATAGATTTTCGGTGTGCATTCATTCTGGTGCTCAGTTATTGTTTGGTCTCTCTTACATATTTTCCATCAGGGCATTTAGTGCACTGGATGAGATATATTACATTTCTGGAGGTGCAGCTGTAAAATCCAGAAATAATGATGTTCTGTTGTGGGGTGTAGTAATTGTGGGGGTGGTGACGATATGCTGGCAGGTTTTACAGTTCTTGTCATGGCATGGTCTGGATCTATTCGGTGTGTTTTGGGCCGTAGGAAGTTTGCTTCTGGTGATGAGGTTAGCAATGTTCAGTGCATGTTTCAAGGCTAGAACGGGTGGTTCTGGGAAGATCTCTTTTTTAAGAACTGGGTCTTCTTCTAGCCGGGTTCGTAGCAGGCAGATCGTGCCTGACTAATCTAGTCTCTTTTTATGACCAGGTTACGAAACGCCTGGACACAGGAGGAGGGGTGTGGATGTCATATACTTAGACTTCAGGAAGGCCTTCGATACGGTATCCCACCCCATACTGGTGAACAAGTTAAGAGGCTGTGACTCGGATGACTACACAGTCCGGTGGGTGGCGAATTGGCTGGAGGGTCGCACCCAGAGAGTCGTGGTGGATGGGTCGGTTTCAACCTGGAAGGGTGTGGGCAGTGGGGTTCCGCAGGGCTCAGTCCTTGGACCGATACTCTTTAATGTCTTCATCAGCGACTTGGATGAGGGAGTGAAATGTACTCTGTCCAAGTTTGCAGATGACACAAAGCTATGGGGAGAAGTAGACACGCCGGAGGGCAGGGAACAGCTGCAAGCAGACCTGGACAGGTTGGACAAGTGGGCAGAAAACAACAGAATGCAGTTCAACAAGGAGAAATGCAAAGTGCTGCACCTAGGGAGGAAAAATGTCCAGCACACCTACAGCCTACGGAATGACCTGCTGGGTGGCATGGAAGTGGAAAGGGATCTTGG
>NW_005841831.1:2527135-2554090 GCF_000455745.1 Alligator sinensis
ATCTAGCCCCGGCCCTCTTTCCTGCCTATGCAGGTGGTCGGACTCGATGATCTATTGAGGTCCCTTCCGACCCTAACATCTATGAATCTAGTATGGGTTGCAATTGCTTGAGATTCCAGGGAAGATAATATGTCATAACCAGTGGTGTGCAATTCATGGGGGATTTCCTTCTGTACTGTAGCAATTCTTCACGTGGTATCTGGGTGGCTCTTTCAAAAGTGTGATCTCTCTCTCTGGAGGAGTGCCCTTGTTGAGTGAAAGCCTTTTTGAGATTTGTGAGGTGACAATCACAGGCACTTTTCTCAGTTCAAATGTGGTGGTATCTGAGGGCTTGGCTGTATATTACAGCTTTCTCGGTGTGTTTCAGGTGTTTGCTGGTTCTCTGCAGTTATTTATGTTGGTCCATGGGTTTCTTGTATATCATGGTCTGCATTTTACCATTCTGGATAATGATCATCATGTCTAAAAAGGAGATGTTGGTGCTGGAGTATTCAAGAGAAAGTCTGATGCGGGGGTGATAATTGTTGAATTTCTGATGCAACTCAGAGATTGCAGATTTTCAGTCCACATGATGAAGATGTCATTGATATATCTGAAGTATAGCAAGGGGTTGATGGTGCAGTCCTTGAGGAATTCTTTTGACAGGTGACTCAAAGTTTGGCATACTTTGGGGCCATTTTGGTGCCCATAGTTGTGCCCATGGTCTGGAGGAAGTGTTGGTTATTGAAAGTGAAGTTGTGTGTGAGGGTAGTTTCATAGTAGCTAGGGTCAGGAGGGACCTGAACAGATCATCTAGCCTGACCCCCTGCCACAGGCAGGGAAGGAGAATTCACCATCCAGCGCAGGGTGTTGAGGGCTTATACCAAGACTAAAGCCCCTGACTTCAGAAGGGCCAACTTCAACGAACTTAGGAGATTAGTGGGGGAGGCGCCGAGGGCCCAAAAGGTAGAAGAGACCTCCTGAAGCGCTGTGTCCAGTACTGGATGCAGTACTCCAACTGCGGCCTGACCAAAGTCGCATAGAGGGGGAGCATCACTTCTCTGGACTGGCTTTAGATGCACCTTTGGATGCATGACAAGGTATGGCTGGCCTTGCTGGCTGCAGTCTGGCATTGGGGGCTGATGTTCATCTTGGAGTCAATGATGACTCTGAGATCCCTTTCCACCTCTGTGCTTTCAAGAGGAGAACTCCCCAGCCTGTATGTATGCTTTGGGTTCCTTCTCCCAAGGTGCAGCACCCTGCATTTGTCTACGCTGAACCCCATCCTAGTCTCGTCTGCCCACTTTTGTAGTCTGTCTAAATCTAGTTGCAGCCTCTCTCTCCCTTCAAGTGTGTCCACCTTGCCCCACATCTTAGTGTCATCAGCAAACTTGGACAGCGTGTTTTCCACCCCCTCGTCCAAGTCACTGATGAAGATGTTAAACAGTGCGGGCCTGAGGACCGAGCCCTGGGGTACCCCATTGCTCACATCTCACCAGGCTGAGTACAACCCATCTACCACTACTCTCTGGGTGCACCCCATCAGCCAATTTTTTACCCATCCAACTGTGCAGGCATCAATGCCGCAGTCAATTTATTGATGAGGATGGGGTGAGAGACAGTGTCAAAGGCCTTCTTAAAGTTTAGAAAGACTATGTCCACAGTGACACCATCATCCAAGGATTTAGTTACTTGGTCGTAAAAGGCAATCAGGTTGGTCTGGCAGGACCTGCCTTTGGTGAACCCATGCTGATTGCCCCTGAGCATGATCTCCCCTGCTGGCCCCCCACAGATGTGCTCCTTGATGATCCTCTCCAAGAGGTTCCCAAGCACCGAGGTGAGGCTTACAGGCCTATAATTACTTGGGTCCTCCTTCCTCTCCTTAAAAATAGGGACCACATTAGCCAGTTTCCAATCCCCTGGCACCTGGCCAGATGACCACAAATGCTCATACAGCTGGGCCAAAGGCTCTGCGATGACCCCTGCCAGCTCCCTCAACACCCTTGGGTGGAAGGCATCTGGACCTGCAGATTTAAAAGTGTCTAGCCCTTCCAGAAGATCCCTAACTACATCTGCACTGACTAAAGGCTTGATAGAGCTATTCCTAAGATTGTCCCTACCTCTGGTAGGTGGGATATCCCGGTTTCTGTTCAGGAAAACAGAGGCAAAGAAACTGTTAAAAAGATCAGTTTTCTTGTCTGGCGTGGCCACCAGATTACTGTTTGTGTCTTGCAGGGGCCCTACATTGCCTGGTGCCCTCTTCTTGCCCCCAGTGTACTTGAAAAAGGACTTTTTGTTGTCCTTAATCCTGGACACTAGCCTGAGTTCCAGCTCTGCCTTGGCTTTCCTAATAGCCCTCCTACACTCCCGGGCCGGGGAGGAGTACTCCTCCTTGGTGATAGTTCCTCCCTTTCACTGGTTGTATGCCCCCTTTTTAGTCCTTTTAGATGAAATGTATACGGTCAGTAATATCTTTGGGTCTGTACTCTGAGCTGTCATCTTGCTCTTGTAGGTACATAAGGCAGGTTTGGATGCCATCCTGGTGTGGGATGTTGACATATAAGCTGCTAACATCCATGGTGACTAGGGGGGTGTTGCTGGGAAAGTGGTCTATGTTTTTAAGTTTGGGTGATTTATCAGGTTTTATTGAATCACTCCTAAAACCTCTTGTCACCTAAAGAGTGAGTTTTGTCCAAGACACAACAGACTTTCTATGAAAACTTAAAAACATAGACCACCTTCCCACATAGACCACTGATTTCATGGACAGACACAGAAATTGTTAACTCTGGGGTATTCTCAATTTACTCCAAAGCAAAAGTAGAACAGACACAATGCACAGCACTGTCTCCATAGGAAATATTGCTCTCCAGTAAATCTGCACTAGAGAGAGTTATTCTAGTACAGATGTTAGCAACATTTTGCTGTCTCAGGCTGGAGCTTGCTTCCCCCTCCCTGTCACCTTCCACACCCTCCAACAAAAGCTCCAACTGCTCTGTTTATCATGTCACAGATACCTGGTTTCTCTGCAGTGAAGGGAATCACCAGCAGGAGAGAGCATCAAGATGGGCTGATGAGGAGGAGGCTGTGGAGGGGATGGGTGGCTCAGCACAGCTGTATGCTGCCTCATCCTCTGTACAGCCCCAGGTCAGCTTGGACCTTCCTGGGCCAGATCCAACTTCTTTGCAGGCTGGATCCAGTCCAGGGCCAAAGGTTGCAAGCCCTGCTCTGGTGTGTGTCACAGTCACTCTGGAGTGAAACCAGCTCATCTGCCATCTAGGTCCCACGTACACATTATACTTAAGGCATGATATACCAGTTAATCATGCCTTAAGTGGCCACCTGGGCACACATTTAGTAAATAAATGGCGTGATAAAAAGAGGAATAAGTTACAAAGTTATCCCACTAAATGTGTAATAACTTTGTAGCCGCCCCCTATCACATCATTATTTGAAGGTGTAGCCAGGGGCCCCCTTTGCTGGGAGCCCTGTTACCTGATTGGAGCTTCCAGCTAGGAGGGCACATGTGCACCCCCTGGCCTAGCAGCTTCCAGCTGACAGGGCTTCCAGCCATGGGGGGTCCCATGTACCCCTGCAGCTGGGAGATTACAGATGTTGCGATCTCCCAACCACAGTTTTAGATAAGTTTTCACTCAACAAAGATCCTGACCTCTGAGCAGGTGCTGATTGAAACAATTAACATGCATTCCCCAGTACATCCCCCACTACATAATCCATCACTATGAATGCCTTGACCTGTCCTTCTAATGAAAGGGCTTCCTGAAAAAGCAGTCAACTTTCAAAAACAATATTGTACAGACCAGGACACATGTGTGACTCAGTCACATCTGAAGACCGATTGGGATTCCATTCCCCTGGGTCTGTGTGATAACTACGCAGGTTAGTATCATCTTTGTATCTCTTCTGCCACTGGGTGTATGAAATATAATCCATCAAGCCAGGCAATGCCACAGGTGCTTCTTTGAGATAACAATGAGTCTTCCCAAAACAAACAGCAATTGTTCTGCCCACACAAAGTGCATTAGTATTTGGTACAGAGCTGCATTAAATCCACGCCCGGGTGACAATGTGAGCTGCCACTCACGTTATAATGCCAGTCACCCTTTGAGCATGGCTCACCAAGATTTAAAGGAGAAGTGTCACATTTGAACAATGCATCTCCTACTCCAGGAAGTTTTGAGAGCTGCATTTGAAAACCTTGGCTGTTTACATGCAGAGATGTAACAGAACTTCAAGCTGCCAAGCTGAGGAGAAACACCATTGACCGGGAGCTAATGGCCAGAGCCTATGTTAAATTTTCAGAAGCACTACTTCAAAGTAGCAGATGCCAAGTGATCTTAGCAGCAGTCACTTTATAATGATCACAGAAAGGCTGAGTGCCCCCCTTTGCTAAGAGTTCCACTGGATTTAAGCACCAAGTTAGGCTAATCCAGGCAGGAGCAGTCACACTGCACAACACTACCCAAGTTCTGGCATCCTTACTGGTGTTGCACTCACCCCTATGTACTGCTAGGACTTCTAGGAGCACTTCCCAGGGTTTTTTGTATTGCAGTAAGATCTCCTCTGTGTCTTTTCCAATGCACGGTGGGAGATTACATTGTCTTTTGTCCCACGCCATCAAAAGGGTGTCCCACACCATCAAGGAGCAACACTTGTTCTGCCTAGTCAAGTGGATCAGCTGTGCCATGACACATTGCAGCATGGCTGATCTCTGCTTCATTCATTGACATCTATTTCTAGCATAGGATTCCAGGTTTTCTAGGAGAAATGCAATGTCTGCTTTTAGCCTTAGAGCCTGATTTTCAGTGGTGGAACAGCTGCTCCCGGTGAAGTTAGCCGAGTTGTGGGTGTGCAGAATTTCTGAGAATCAGACCTTAACTGTTTACATTTATTAAGTGGATGGAATAGTGTCTTTACAGAGAGCTGAAAAGGGTCACTTAATTGGTTGCAAAGGGACTTGAGAGTCTTAAATGGGAGAAGTGATGGGTGTGCAGTGAACTGCTAAAACCACTCAGAAAAACCCCATTTTTTCCATCTATGGTAAATTTTGAACATTTTTCTCCCTCCCCACCCCACCCCTGCTCCCTGCCCCTCACATTTACCATGAATATTTTTTGATAGTTCAGGGGAAAACCTGAAGCTTCAACCTCAAAATATTTTGGACTTTCTCTACCAACGGATTTTTTTTAAAGGAAAAACCTGGAAAAATATTAATTTGTGCAAATATTTTTATGCTGCTCCAAAAACCACTTTTCATGAGAAAAGTTGCATGAAAAAAAATGGTAACAAATTCTAATTAGTACCAAAATCCAATATTCCATCTTAGCTGTTTCTCTCTCCAGCTCCATATGATTTAAATACTTTACTGATTTATTTTTTTTAAATGCCCTGTCAGTGCTTTGGGTGGATGTTTATGATACTAATGCATAGGTCAGAGCCAAGTTGTAAAAAACATAAATCCTCTAAAATACACACATGCACATGTGTACACACATGCGCGCATGGACACACACGTGCACACACACACAAAGAGTCACACACAGACATTCTCCACCACCACCACCACTGAGATATCTGGACTTACATAAACAGATGTCCACCAGGAACACAATATAAACCAACAACTCTCGCAGGGTGGTCTTTACATAAAGCTCTCTGTTTTCAGCTGTATTTTCAGTCAAGGTTGTACCCCAAAGCCCTGTTTGGTGTAAAAAAAAGACACGTGAATTTTGAAAGACCTTAGGACTCTATTACAGATGATAGTGGATGGGGTAACACTTATCTCAACCCAGTGGAGAATTGTGTTTTTAGTGCTAAGCATCTGAGGCAGAAAGCCTGCTAACAACCATAATGGGCTCACTGGACAAGCTTCTCCAGCCCACATGGACATCATGGCTCATCCCATCTCCAGAGGGACTATATCTATTCAGTCACCACCTCTTCCCAGCCCATTCTCAGTTCTTCTAGCCAGTTGCTAAGTATAGATAGTCAAAAAGCCTGAAGCTGAATTGATTCAGTCTTTGCAGGTTAATCTAAGCTGCAAAGATTGAACCAATAAGCAAATGAACAGACATTCACTTCTGATTCAGGAAATGCAGCCACATGCCTCCAATGGCTCAACCCAGAAGCACGGGGGTGCTAGAACATGGCTGTGTGGCATGTAGCCAGTGTGAGCTGTGTGTTCACTTCCTCTTCCTGCTGCCCCTTAGGTTACTTGGAGTTGGAGTCCAGAATCACAGTAGCAAGACTCTGTAGAGTTGCTTATCACTTCCTCTTCCTGCTTCCAGGTACCTTTGGGATTTGTAGTCCACAGTTGCAGCCAGCAGTAAGTAAGCAGAGCAGGGCATGGCAGCTCTGTGATCAGAGAAAGGGGATTTTAACCCCCCTCCTTGGCCCCAGACCCCAGCCAGGGTTTGCCGGGGGAAGGGGGATATGGTAAGGCACGTTTTGTGCCCACCACTTTAAGGGGCTTGAACAAGCTGTGGTACAGCTGATAGGTGTGGTTAGGTGCAATTAGGCTGCTACATGACCGTGAGGGGGCCACTGGATTGGAGGAGTAATTGGCAGTGTCAGTATAAGCCCAGGCACTAGGAGCTGAGCTGTGCTGGCAGTTACACCCGGGGAGCCAGAGGAGCAACATCACTCAGCCTGCAGATTGCAGCTCCCAGAGCACCTGGTGGTCAGGGTAGGAACTATGGGGATGGAGGAGGTTCCTGGTCCTGGGGCATGACCTGAAACTACATCCTGCTGTGGTTGGATGGTGTGGTGGGGCTACCTATGGTGGGGCAGTCTCCAGGAAATGCCATGCCTGTGCTTCCCCAGTGAAAGGTGATGATGGGGTGCCAGAAAGCCTCAGCCCCTGCTGCCTTGTGGGTACCCCATGGAGGGGAAAGGCTAGGAGAGCACACCCTGACAGAAAAAGCACAGGGCCCAGGCACATTGAAGAGGCCTGAGGCAGGGTCCAGGCACGTCGACAGACACCTGAAGCCTGAATGGGCTGTAGGCCGAGTTAGGGGCCCAGGGATGTTTGGCCCTGAGGCCAAAGGGGCATAAAGTTTCCAGGACCCCCGTGAGGGGCAGAGCAGTGGCCCCAGTGAAGGGTAGAGTACTGGCCCAGAGAGGAGCCAGAGGCCAAGTTCAGCCCAGTGTGGGACAGAAAGCCGGAGGCTGCGCAGAGTAAGGTCTGTGGGGGCCTGAAAGACTGTGCATAGGCTGGCCAGAGTAGTGGCCCTAGTGAGGGGGGCAGAGAGGCCAAGGTATGTCTGAAGACCCTGAGGCCAAATGTGGGCTGGAGGCTGAGTGTGGCCCAGCTAAGGGTCCGGGGGAGTCAGAGGTGGTTTTGGATGCTGTCTGTGAGGCATGGGACACGGTATAAGGGAAAGTTCAAAGCCATGCATTTTGCTCTTGGCATCAGGGCAATTAAATGGGTAGCCTCCTGCATTTTTCCATCTATTTTGATATATCAGGGCGTGGCAGGTGAGACAGGGCAGACTGCCCTAGACAAGTGGGCAGGCTGATGTTGTGATCAGCCTCAAGATGGCCTCCTGTCATAGGGCCAGTGAGCCAGCCAGGGAGGCCAGTGAGCCAGCTTTCACTGCTCCAGCTAGGAAGCAGAGGGGCGCCAGCCCTGCTTTCTGGCAGCACAGCCCAGCCCAGGGCTGCAAAATGCTGGGGTGCTGGGGCACTGTGATTTAACTTAAACCAGGAAGGGGTCTGGGACAGAAGTTCCATAAACCAGTTTGACCTAAATCAGTTAAGTTTGATACTACATTCAACCAGGTTTATCTTAAATCAGTTTCAGCCAGTTTGAAACTGGCTTATGTCCACTGAACTTCTATTCTGTTACAGGTTTCAACCAGTTTCTGATCACTTAAACTGGTGTATGTGTAACTTCTGTCCCTAGCCCTGGTGACACACCATTAGCCCTGTCAGTAGTTCTCCTGCTCTTCATTCTGAAACCACAAATCTCCCTGTCCTGCCCTCATGATCAGCCACCTAAAGACCACTCTCCAACCTTACAATCCTACTTCTCTATTCTTCATAAATCTCCCACAATCCCTCTCTCCTGCCCCTAGCTCCAACTACACTTTCCCCATGTCTCCTGCCTTGCCAACAGGTCCAAGCATAGACACCAGGAGAATATTCTCTCTCTTCAATGGCCAGCTCACAGCTAGGAATTTAGCAGAGAGGCACCAAACTCATACAGTCTGAGCACAAAAAGCCCCACATCATGTTAGCCTTGCACAAGATTTCCTTTGTATGTGAAGATGACTTGCAAAGTGGGAAGGTGGCACCTACTTGACTCTGCAGATTCCAGCTGGGTAAAATGTATCAACGAATAGTAAATTGGCTACCAAAAATGTAATTTTGGTGACACTGAAGTTATTTGTGAATTTTAGTTGGATTTGGTCAATAGTTTCAGTTGGGAGGGAAAAAAGAGGAAGAGAAAGTGGAAAATTTCAAAACATTTTAAGAGTTTCTAAAATGACCTGTTTTGTTTTTTTTAGAAATGCCGATATGTTTTTCTGACATGTTCATAAATGTTTTGTTTTTAAAATGCCCTAAATTAAGGAAGGAAGAAAAAGACGCAAAGATTGTGTCTACTCGAGACGCTACGTCATCCTAGCAATGTGCTATGGCGACAGAGCATTGGTGGGCACAAACCATGATGCCACAACTACATCGCCATAGCAATACACTCCCTCACTATGGGCACATGACAAAATTGTCCTTTTTAGAGGTTTAATTACCCTTTTACAGTGGTTTAATTGTGTTGCACATTACATGTGAGGCGATGTACTGTGATTTTAATTTCATCACACTATACATGTAAGGCAGCATATTGCAATGCAAACAACTGTTAGGTAGCAAACTAAAATGTATCCCAATGTATTTTATTTGGTTTCTAACAAATTGCAGTAGTACATCCATCCTCAAGCCCACCTGGGCTTCCAGCACCCCGTGTTCCGTCCCCACCACCTTCTCCAGCTGCCACCAAACCCAGCTGCCCTTCTGATGCCTTCCCACACTGTCCCAGGGGCAGCCGGCCCATTTCCAGGTTTTGGGAAGGTGGTGGGGACAATGTATGGGGTGCTGGAAGTCCTCTTAGAGGTGAAAAAAGGTGGCAAGAGGCCCAATCCTTTTTTTTTTTTCTTCCCCAGTGGAGCCTGACTGCAGCCAGGGGGTGAGCTGTCAGCGGCATCTGAGCTGCTGGGGGCCCCGGTCCTTCCCCCTGCAGTGGCAGTACACCAGGGGCCACCTGGCTGGGCTGCTAGCAGGCCGGGTGCTACCTCAGCTTGGAGCCAGCCCCCCGCAGCTCAGGGCCTGCTCACAGCTCACCCCAACCCAGCCATGTGGAGGCTCCACTGAAAACTGAGCTGTATCTGATGCTAATGTTACATGAATATCTTGTTCTTTTCTATATACTTCTAACTACACCTACAACAAAAATATAGCAGAACCACTGCTGAACTCTTGTAGGATATGATCCTACCTTAATAATAGGGGGTGTTCACATTCAGATTCTCTTAGAAGATGTAAATTGTTGCAGATCTTGTCTTTGAAGTTGGTGTGCCAGTTTCCCTAGATGAGGATCTAGCCCTAGAATCTAGTTCTGCATCTTAAGCTCTGCTGCACTTTACTGGGTAGAAGCAGCTCCGTTAGTGTCACCTGATGCCTGATCAAGGAGAAAGGGCCTTTTGCTTAAAGGACCTTGACATATCAGTGTTGATGAACTGCCCAACACCATTAAAGCACTCATTTGTGCTCTCTCTAATGGCTTCTTTATGTGATCACTCAAATGCATACCCTGTTGAATAGCTAACACTCACAAAAACTTCCACTTGAAAGCTGAAAGGCTTAAGCCTCATCAATAATCATAATGGTTTTTGCTCCTTTCCTATGGTCCAATCTGGCACCACCCACACATCCACCTGCGGAAGAGCTAGAGTGATGGACACAGCTCCACCTCCTTGCAACAGATATCAAAGCTGATCAAAGGCGGAGCCCCCTGAGTGCTCTCTGACAGTACCACTGAGCCAAGATGCTTAACAATGGACTTTCACCCCCTCCTGTTCCTTGGCACCTGAGCAAAATAGAGCAGAGTCTGAACTATCTTCTCATGCTGTTCAGGATATCTGCCCAGACATCTGGTTGTTACCCCTTGAAATCAGCCGACTTCCCCTCATGCTTCCTTTGGCTTGTATGCACCTCATGCAAACCTTTAAAACAAGCTCTAACCTCTGAATCTCCCTGAGCTTTGTGGACAGAGGAAGGGATGGAATTCAAATCCCAACCTGGAGGAAGATGTCACACCTGTATTAAGTATATCCCTGTCTGTGAAGAACACCTCAGCTTTTAGGAGGAATGATGATTGTGTAGTTAAGTCATCAAAGAAGGGTCTTTTCTCCTCTCTGCCAGACTTTCTGTGCGACTGTGGTCATGTCACTCTACCTCCGTTTTTAAATGAACAAATGGAGATAATAACACTCCCTTTATCTATTCAGCCCATAAGCTTTTCTGGGTTCAAGATGTCTTTTTCTGTGCAATTGTACAGCTCCCAGCAGTGATGCTGCTAAATGCAATAGCAATACAAGAAGTAGCTCTCAGTCAACCAAGGGTTAAAAATATGAATTTCTATTTTGCAGGGGGAACCCATCTCACTATCAAGCTTTCCCTGGCTGCACTGATGTACAGTTATGCTGGTCTGGCCTGATATTGAATTGCAGTCTACTTCTGCTCTGAAAACTCAAGACATTAGACCACTTGGCTACATTGCCAGTGAGCGGCAGGAAAGGCTGAATTTACAAATGTAAGCATGCAAATTTACATCCAAAGATCTGTGCAAGAACATCATGGTTGGTACCAGTCTAACTCAAGAGAAACAGCCCCAGAAATCAATGTGGGTTGGTGCAAGGACCACATGGCTTGATACAGTACATCTTTTCACTGCCAATTGTTCCAAGTAAGCTAGAACGAGGCCCCTGTGTCCCCAGGCTGGAGTCTGGATCAACTCCTGTATATCAGTCCCATATATCTACATATGCCTTAACTACTCTTCACAAGGAGGCAGAGCTTAACCACTGATCATCAGGAAGCAGTATGAAATCTTTGGATGAATGAGACTGAGGGGTTAATACAGGTAATGCTAAGAGTATTACAAGTTGTGTGAGTGGCCAGCAGAAGTTAGAGAGCATTTGCCCTGTGCCATGTGGGAGGCCAGCATTCTGGTCCTGGAGCCCCTGGGTCTACAAGGGATGGTGATACATCTTCTTGGTTCTTGGAGAAATGGGGAGGGAAGCACTTTGACCTACTATCAATAAACCTATTTTACCTAATAAGCAAATCAGCACTGAAAGCTCCTGTATGAGCTGTAGCTGTCTCAGTGCCTCAGGGCATAAGAATGGCATAGCAGAAAGAGGAAGGATATTAACTGTCTGCACAACCCTCACCCAAAACACCAGATCCTCAGCAGATGTAATCTGGGATATCTCCATTAACTTCAATAACAGTATCATGATTTACTGCTGCTGACCCAATGAGGCTAATAAGAATGTAAGCCAGTAACATGGGGAAAGAAAGAAAGTCTATAGGCATATGCGGATGCACAAGCTGAGAGACACTATGAGGGGCCTGAGGAGGAAGACTGTATCAGTCATGGACATAAGGCAGAGTTCTAGAGCCAGCTCTTCAGCTGCCATGCATTAGCACCAATGTCAATGGAGCTGCACTAGTGTAATCCAGCTGGGGATCTGGCTTGCAGTCTCCTAGGTAGACCATAAAATGGGAGAATAAGCTCCACTTCCATATACCCAGGGCAAGATGAATAGCTCCATTTACATTTGATAGAGCAAAGCAACGATGTATCTGCAAACCATGGTACCAAACACACCAGCACTGTGTGCCACGTCTTCCAAAAGCAGCAGCTGTAGTGAAAACCTGTTCTACGGTTAAATAGTGGAGAAGAGCTGGCAGAAGGATGTACATTCTGGTGTGTATAGGTGGGGAAAAGGATAATAGTTTCACTTACAAATAAGACCAATAAAATTGTGTTAGTTTAACACATAAGAGATAGGCAGATCAGGTGGGGAAACATGAAGGGGAAGAGGGATGGAAGTGTCATAGAAGGAGGAAGGCGGGGAGTAAAAGCAGAGGGCCAGCACCACAGATGTGCATGAACTGTCCATGAAGTCAGTGAAACTAATCTGATTTGCATGAGATGAGGGCATGGCCCAGAAAAAGGGGCTTCAAAACAATGGTGACAGCAAACCCGGGTTTCATCAAATGTCTAATGCCTGGAGATTTGCTAGAAATCCCTCCACAGCAACCTATGCATCTAGCTAAGGTACTAATAGGACCCTCATCACCACAGGATCCATCTGCCTCACCATCTTCTAATGAAGCTCCTTATCCTCTATCCCCAAATGGGGACTGAGGCACAGAAAGACAATTTCAGGAGGACTAGAGAACTACAAAAAATTAAAGATTTAGGACTAAGTGTGCCTTGGGTCACACACGAAATCTACTGTGGAGCAAGAAAACAACCCAGACTTTTGAAGTCTCAGGCCAATGCCTTAATCTCTAGATCCTTCTGCTCCTCCAGGAACAGTCGGTTTCACACGCTTTGTTTGCACCGACTGTGGTTGATCCCCCTGCAGCAGGGACTCTCCACCAATTTTAAAACCTAGGATAAGTTTCTATTTTCATCTATTGCTTAGACAATGCGTGAAAATGCTCCCAAACCAGGCATTTCTCATTTGAACATCTTTGTGGATTGGAAAGCTGGTGATACTGCTCTTTTGACAATTACATTCTACTATTTTTCTCCGGTAATAAGTGCCCTCCACAAACTTTAGTATCTTTAAAGCGATGGGATTAGAAGGGGATCCAAGAACTGGAGAAATGCTGGCTTTCTCTGTAATGGCTTTAAGGGAAATGAGAGACTCTACACAATGTAGTGTATATGCAAAGGGTTGGATCATATTTCCCTTACTCCCATTGGTAACCAGTTACTTGCATGAGTCATTGAGACTATTTCAGTGAGCAGCTGCTTACCAATGCAAGCAAGGGACTTGCAATTTTAGCCCAAATTTGTAATGCTAAAAGAAAAAAAACACTCACTTCATTACAGTGCTCTGCACAAATGGCCCCCCAAGAGCTGGTCATAATCCATCTAATGAGAAATACTAACTGGCTACTTCCAGTCCCAGCTGTGACCATGAATCTCTCTGTTCTTTTCTGCCTTTGTGAGAGACCAGTATTTTCTCTTCACTGTACATATAGAGAAACTGAGGCAGTGAGCTCACATGTTATTATTCATCTAAGAACAAAGTTGCAGTAAGAATTAGCTAACATCTTTAAAAGGCACTGCAAAGATTCAAAGGACTATAAATGCATCGAGTGCTATTGCTGGCATAAAAGAATATAAAGGATCTGAATTAAAACCATCAACGGACATTTTTCTATTAACTTCACAAGGCTTTGGATCACTTGCACTAGTTGTGGAAAATGGGATGCGGCTGTACGATAGGTATTTTCACTTCCATTTCTCTGCTTGCAGATAGTGATATCTAATAGAGGTTATATTTGAAAAAGGTATTTGTTTTGCAAATATTGATCCCCCTATTTCTAGGCACTGTACAGTTATGTCACAACGACTCAGGCTTCAGAATTAAAACACATTAACTTTGCACTAGCATAACCTTCCCTGTCCTCATTTGGGCTGTAACGAGGCTGTTTGGCCAGGACAGTTATAGTGATTCAGCATTACTACCGAGTTGTGCCTTCAGTTACTCTAAAGACCCAATCTAATCATCATCAAATCCGCAGGAAGACAAACCAGCTGTTGGACCGTGCCCTTCACAGAAGCCAAGAAATACTCCATTAATATGTGATACGTGCAGGACAGGACTGATCTCCCCAAACACACTTGTTATAGAGTGTAAACTTGCACCAGGTCTTACTAAAATCTGTGACTGGAACACCACAGAATTTAGAACTGACAAAAGACAAAGATTCAGTTGTATGATCAATTCAAGACTGTTCCCTGAAATCTGATGTTTTGTCTGAACTGTGTTGATTCTCTCAGTTAAAGAGACTTCACCACTGTCTTTGGGAGGCTAGTCTCATGACCAGGAACATTATCCTTATATTCAGTCTAATTTCTAGCTGTCAGTCTAGTTGCTCTTAGACTTATTCCCTTGTATGTGCCTAAACAATTCCTTTCCCCTCTACACCATTTGAATACTTCTTAGTTAACTTTTTTGCCCTTTTCATCATATAAAGGAGTAAAACAAGTAATTGTTTTACCCGATATTTAACTTAGGCTGTACTTGCTTCTTTCCCAGACCTGAGGAAAGGCATTTTGTGTGCAAAAAACCCCAAATCTAACATTTTTTCCCAGCTAAAGAGTCCAATAAAAGGTATCACCAAACAATTCCTGCTTCTCACTTACTCTCTGGACCATCACAGATAAAATAGCACTACAACACTACTTTTCTGTCGTCTTTTAACAAAACCCTACATATTTAGTTCTTTTCCTCATTTCTCTCTCCTTAAAGTCCTATATTCATAGATGTTAGGGTCGGAAGGGACCTCAATAGATCATCGAGTCCGACCCCCTGCATAAGCAGGAAAGAGTGCTGGGTATAGATGACCCCAGCTAGATGCTCATCTAACCTCCTCTTGAAGACCCCCAGGGTAGGGGAGAGCACCACCTCCCTTGGGAGCCCGTTCCAGACCCTGGCCACTCGAACTGTGAAGAAGTTCTTCCTAATGTCCAATATTTTGGTTGCCCCTTTTTAAATTTCTTGCTGTCTATACATATATAAATATGGGAACTGTCATAACTACTACTTCTAGAATAGACATATTAGGGTGGAAATATTGTCTTATCACTATAAGGGAGGTCTTGGAATCAGGATTTCTGGTTCTATCCCACACATTCACAGTGGGAGCATGTCCCTTAGGCTTTCCTTGCCTCTGTTTCCCCATCTGTAAAATGGGAACAACGACTACCTCACTGGTAGCAGATTAGCTTCAAAGGTAGAGCAAGGGGCATGGAATCAGGACTTCTGGCTTCTCTCCCTGGTTCTGCCACAGGCTGACTTTGGAAAGGACAATTTAGATGCATGCTCAGTGGGATTACATGCAGTTTTCCAGGCTGTACAGATGCTCTAGATCACTCACCTCTCTATGAACCAACCCCATCTCCACTGCTCTTCAAGGAGATTTGCAGGTACATTCTAACCAGACAAAGAGTCTTACCTCGGATTCCTCTGAAGACATAGAAGCAGCATCTGGGGATAGAGCTCTTCTTTACCTCCTCAGACTTCTTTCTTTCCTCTGGGTAGGGAAGGGAGTCGCCCACCTTATCAATGTTCTCATAGGGGTTCTCCAGGATGGACTTGGGGTTGTAGATGGCTCGGATCTTCAGGGAGCTAGAGGGGGACCCATTGTAAACCGGATTGTCCCAGGCTTTCTTCCCCACGGCTTCAAGCTCATGCTCCTCTTGGGCTTGGAAGTGGCTCTCAGCTCTGTTGTTTAACCGGGAGCAGCTCATGACTATTCACTGAGGAATGATGTGCTCTAATTCAATTCCTGGTGCAGACTGCCCAGAGACTACAGTTTTAAACTAGCAGAGAAGAGCGACTAGGAGCCTGTCAGAGCTCAGCAACCCCTCTGCCCGAGGAGCCCAGGAGAGGTTGAGCACTGGGCTCATGCAGACTCTCGCTCTCTCTTTTATACTAACTCATCTATGGACACGCAGCAGAGGGTGGCACAGTCCATTGTTGAGAATGAACGTAAATTCTATTCTTCTGGGAATGAAGCTACATCCAAGGGATGGTCTCTCCCTCCTAGCACAGATAACAGCTCTGAATGCCACAATGGGGAGAGGAGGCTGCTAGGAGACTGCCTCTCGCTGCCTGAGTTGAAAAGAGGGTGGGGGTTGGGATTTAATTGAACACCTAAAGCTTCAGGCAGCTGAGATCAGCACCTGGTGCATCTCCATGTGATAAGGGCTGGGCTTCCAAGCAGAGGTGAGGGTTTAGACCTTGCACATGGAAGACAGGGTAGACTAGAGGAAGCACAGGAGGAACAGGTCTACTTTGTTGAGCTAGGTGGAAAATGCTGTGTTTGGAGGTCTAGGAAGATTTAAACATTCAAACTGCTGTGACTGAGGTAAGGAGGAGAGGTCTAACATAGAGTACAGATAGAGTACAAAGCCTCCTGGAACTGAACTGAGAGGGACTAGCTGGTGCAGTCACAGTGTCATTAGTTTTAGTTACTGTATATGTAGACAGCTAGACCATGGAGAAACGCTCACTGGGTGGATCTACATGAGATGCTTTACTGAAAAGTAGCATAGTTTACTGGCAGTAAACATGCTTCTATTGTGCAGTAAGCATGTGCATGTGTAAACCTCACTAATCATGAGTAAATCTGCTATCTGCAAATGCAAGAAGGAAATTCTCCCAGGATTAGTAACAATGCAGTAGCACTTGTGTAGATGCCTGACTGGGAGCAAACCTGCTCCTGATAAACTGGCCACCACAGGGTGTGAGATTACTCCCTGCCCCCAGGAGCTGCCTGCTGCTGGGGTGGCCTCCATCACCGGAGCCTGAGTGAGGACTATGTCCTCCTGCCCTGCCAGCAGGCAGCTCCAACCCCTCCCTGCTCCAAGATTGCAATCAGAGAGCAGGGCACTGGGAGATCCTTATCTCCCAGCACCAGCTCCACAGTCACAGGGCCAGAGCTCAGAGATCCTCATCTCCCAGCCTGTTCCCTGCCAAGCTCCATGCTCAAGGAGCTCTTTCGAAGTCCCCTGCCCCTGATTGGAAAGCTGGGGTCAGGAGCTCCCTGCTGCAGGGTGCTATGTCCTGGACTGGTGTTCCCTGCCACCCCCTGGGCTAGCACCTGGGGGGAGCCTAGAGCTCCCCACGGTGGCAGCAGGGGCCCATTGCGGGGCCCCAGGAAAATGGAGGAGTTTCCTGCCATTAGCAGCAAATCTTCTCCCATATCCCTGCATGTGTAGATGCCTGCCCAGGAGCATTTAGTGACAAGTAGTTTACTTGCAAATAAACTGATCCTGGAGCAAATGCATGCATAGACATGCCCACTGGGTTCTCCCAGCTCCCACTCCCCAATTGCAATCTCAGAGCGGTTGGCTTGGAGCTCTGGTCAGGCTTGGAGATTCAGGTCAGGGGGACATAGTCCCTGCTTGGGCTCCAGTGGTAGAGCCCACCCCAGCAGCAGGCAGCTCCTGGGGGCAGGGAGCAATGTCCCGCCCCCAGGGAGCAGATTTGCTCCTAGTCAGGCATCTATACAAGTGCTCCTATGTTGTTACTAATTGTGAGAACATTTGTTACTTGCATTTGCAGGGCATGGAATAATGTTAAGTGGCTATAAATTATAAGGAATAATAATAATGAAGAATATGCTCCACTGTTGAAAACATCCTTTTCAGGCCCCTGTCAGGCAGAAAGGTGAAAAGGGTTTCCCTATTGTGCTAAGTCCACGCAATTCTAATAGGCTGGCTCAGGCCTTTCAGAATCCTGTCAGCTATATGTCCTTGTGTCTATTTGTCGTCACTGGAGCTTCACAGGACATGGTTCTTCGTCTTCTCCTAGCTCAAAGGGCTACAGACCAGTTTTTGAACCATATATACTGCAATCCCTTCTGGGGTACAGGTTGTAGCTGTGTTGGTCTAAGGACATAGGCAGCAAGGTTCTTTGGGTAAATCTGATATCTTTTATTAGACCAACCCAAATAATTGGAAAAATTCTTTGCAAACTTTCAGGTATAAATATCCTTTGTCAGGCTGAGGAAGCATCTGCAATTGGTCTGTGCTCTTCCTGGATGGAATGAATAGTAAAGAAGCCAGAGGCTGGTGTGCAATCCCTTCCAGTAATTTGTAGCAGTCAAAAGGCTGTAGTTTCTTCATGTTTAATAAACATCTCTTTTAGAATGAGCAGGGTTGCATCTTGAAGCAGAAAGCGGTGCCTGAAAGGGCCAGACCACCCTGTCAATAAGAATGTGACGCTGACCTGGGAAATTCCCCTGGAACATGCAGAAGTCTGGGACACTTTGGCCTCAGGATGAGGTAGATGGAACGGTGAGTAGTGGATGGATGGTTTCCTGATTGGCTGTGGGTGACTGCAATGAATGGGTAATTGACCACCAGCTTTCTTCTGTGAGTGACTGACAGACAGAATAAAAGATCTGCTATCTCCACCACCTACACGAGGTTTTCTTCAGCTCCTGTTGCAGTAGCCTGTAGTGCTCCCCAAACTTTGGTCTGAGTCAGGTGTGATGTAAGAGCAGAGGCCATAAATGAGAGCCAAGTATGTTGCTTCATCAAAACATACTTTACTGAGAAATAACACAAAGCAGTAACATGCAGTGAGTTAGTTACTTTTCCTAGTGGAGTTCAGTTCTTTCAGGGTAGTGATCAAGCACCCAGCCTCCCCAGCACAACCCTTAGTCCAGTCAGTCCAAGGTGTAGTCTAGTGTTTCCTGTGAAACCTTACAATTTAAACTTTACAGTTTACTGAATATTCATAATTCAAGGAACATATGTAACACAAGTAACATTTTCTTAAGATATTATCTTAAAATATTAATGGCTTATACACACTTGCATAAAAGTCTCACATTCATCTACGCCCACATATGTGTTGTTACTAGAGCTGTGTGAAGCTTCGGGTGGTGATTCAATTTAGAGGAGATTTGGCCCAATTTGGTGGCTGAGTCTCCGAATCTGAATCAGATCAGGGGACCAATGTAAAGGCCCAAATCAATTCAAAGCTTTCCAAATCTTTGGAAAAGATTCAGAGCACTTTGATGGTTTGTGCAGTCCCCGGTGGCTGCAGCAGACTCCGAGATGGTAAGTACTAGGGCAGGGGAAGAGGGGCTGGGGGAGTCGGGAGAGGACAATGGGGGGACCCCTCCTGGCCCCCCACTCCCCCAGCCCCACCACAGGTGCCCCGCCTGGGCCAGCTCTGACCCTTTAACAAAAAAAGGCGCAGAGAAAAGCCCCAGGACTCACGGTTCCTGCAGCGGCCTCTGGGCTTTGGGGGCTTGTGCAGAGCCCTTCATGTGGCGCAGGGCAGCAGAGGGCAACAGGGATCTCCCCCGCTGGCAGGAGCAGTGATTCTAGGGGTTTTTTCTTTTCTTTTTTTCCTTAAAAGGCCAGAGCTGGCCCGGGCAGGGTACCCGTGGGGGAGCTAGGGGGTGGGTTGGGGGGCTTGTGCAGAGCCCCCCATGCAGTGTGGGGCAGTGGGGGGCTGCAGGGGTCAACCCTCGCCCGGCAGCACCCACTGAGTCGGGGCTTTTTTTTTTAACAAGTGCTGGGAACTTGGCCGGGCAGGGCAGCCATTGCCAGGGTGGGAGAGCAGGCAGAGGATGGGCCTGGCCTGGCTGATTCAGAGATTCAACTGATTCAGCAGCAGCCGAATTGAATCGGGACCCTGATTCAAATCACCGAATCAAATCACTGTCCCCCAAATCGGCAGAAACCAAAGTGAATACTAGCCGCTTTGCACAGGCCTAGTTGTTACTTCTTTTTCTGTTCAGCAACAGGACAAATAAGCTCCTCTTTGCAGTTTGTATTAAAGGAGTAACTGAAACCAGGGCAACTGTCTGTCTTGTGGGTAGACTGCTATAGTAGTCTGAAGGACGAAGTTTCTAGTCTTGGCTCCCTGAAGGCTCGTGTGAGCTGTCTGGGAATTGTGACTGCAGAGATGGATTCAGTGCAGACAGGTGTCTTCATTGGGCTGTTTGTAGCAAATGTAGTTACAGCCATATCAGCACATACCTCCTGCTTCGCTTATGTTTCTGGTTGCTGGGTGAGGAATGAAAATACTTTGCCACCACCTCCCAGTCTTGGGTTCTGTCCCCTCTGTCCAGGGTTCAGCTAATATCTGTATATTCCTGTCTGCAGTAAAATGGGCCTAACCCAAAAATTAAATCTAGAGCTAGAGTGGGACTTTCCCCAAACTCAGGGCTGCTGAGATCAGTTATGATATGAGTCATCTCCAGTGGTGTTTCACTAAAGCAAGCTCAGCTCTGCAGTTGACCAGCATAGTCAGAAATAAATAATTAAGTGGTAAGTAATGAGGTAGAGATTCCAACTGCACTCAATACTACAAATGTGTTGTTAAAAACTGCCAGTTTGCTTTGTCAGCAGCTCTGCTGGCCAGGCCAGAAAGGCTGCCCTGTGACGTTATGGAGACTCATACAAGGAAGATTTGCTTTCATGTTGCTAACATCACAAGCTAATGGCCCATTGCTTTTTCACACCCAGCCCAATAAATCTATTCTAACATCTTCCGGGACTCTTTGGTTTTGGAAAGAGAGATGGGGGCTATTTCCCTTTTATTAAGCAAAGAGTCCTGAAATGGTTCTAATGCCATCTAATGTTTTTGTTGGCTTGTGTGCCTAGAAGCAGTAGGTAGATTTGCAGCTGACAATCCTACACAATACTCCTAGCTGTAGGATTTGAAGAGTGCTTCTAAAGATGTATCACAGATACACTTTGTATTTTATGACTGTCTTTAGAAGAAAGCTATAGGGAGTTTCCTCACTTATTCTCTATCCTTCTAACACTTTAAATCTACCAACATCTCTCTGGGCTACACATCAGTGTCATCAACTGGGGTAATCTTTGAGAAGCACCCCCTTTCTACAGCAGAGGCTGAGCTGGTGGAGGGGTAGCTCACGTGCTACATTAGGAATTCAGCAAGATCCAGGTTCAAATCTCCTCTGGTTAAGCAGGGGCTTAGAACCCTGATCCTTCAGCTTCCCAGGTGAGTGCCTGAGCTATTTGGGAACAAAAGATAGGAAGGCTCACTCTCATTTTCTTGTCAGATATCTACATATCTACATATCCAGTAATGGGATTCCATATCCACACATAAGCGCCCAGTATGCCATGTAGATGACCAAGAGGGGAATGGAATACCATCCGTGGTGCCCATTTCACAACAGCACTCCATGGTGCACTGCTGGTCAGTGACTGAATGCTTGCAGTCCCAAGGCAATATTCTTCCACACACAGCCTCCTATAATCCTCCAGTTTTCTTCATTACACTGCTGCACAGTCTGCTGCTGTGGTACTTCCTGAAATGCTACAAATACAGAGGAATGTGTCCTGTTACCAGAACAAAAGAACTCCGCTGATCCACTGACCATCCATTGGTCATCCATGCTTCTGCCAGGGAGATGGTGCAAGGAAGGGAAACCAGCATGAGGAAGAATAGATAAAGGAACTGCGGTGATTCAAACAAAACAAAACACCTGCTACACAAGGAGATTCAGGGATGAGAAGAGGGAATTGTGGGAACCTGGCCCAAGCTCCTACCGTTCCCTGAGGGGAGTGCTGGCATCCCACAATACACAGCAAAACTGGACCAGAAAGAAATACACTAGACAATAACTCAAGATATATTGGGATACCTACTCAGTGGGTGCATCTACACATTCATTAATGCACAGTGGTTACTGTGCATTAAATTTAGTAGTTGTATAATCAAGTACTATGTAGCCTGTGTACACCCATGGGTGTGCGCCCTGTCCTCTAATGACAGTGGTGGGGGTCAGGCTGGGTGCTGATGGAGAGTCTGACTACTAGAGTAGTTCCCTCTCCTCTCTATGGAGCCAGGCTGAGACCAAGTGCTTAACTATATATAGTTTAGTATTATAATAAATACTTAAGATAAAACATGAAATATTTACAATAAAGCTTAGCATATATTATTACATATAATATTTCACAATTTACATAAACTGTATAACTTACAACATATATAATAATTAATACATTGAACAAGTAAGTTAAGGTTTCAACATGATAAACACTAGGCCTGTGCGAATAGGCAGCTATTTGATTCAGCTTTGGGTCCAGCTGCTTCAGATGCCAGGGATCCAATCCAGAGCTATGGATTGGTTTCCCACTCTGATTCAGCCGAAGCGGCTCTGAAGCTTTGGAGCCACTTCGGAGATCCGGCCATAGGGTATAATGGGTAATCAATGAAATATCTATAACTTTGTTGTTTTTTGTTTTATTTAGATTAAGCTTGCCAGGGTGGTAGCCTCTGCTGAGAGCATGAAGCCTGCCAAGTTTCAAGAAGATCAGTGCAGGGGTTTGGGAGAAACTGCACCCAAAATTCTTGAAAGCAAAACTCATGTCACGTGTATGTCTTACACCACAGGGGGGTGAAAACTGCAGGGGTGGTGGCCCCTGGTGAGGCCACAAAGCCTGCTAAGTTTCAAGGTGATAGGTGCAGGGGTTTGGAGGGAACTGCACCTCAAGCTGATGACAGGCAAAACTCGTGACATACATGACCCTGTGTGTGTTAAGGCACAGCGGGCTGAAAACTTCAGGGGCAGTGGCCCCTGCTGAGGCCACAATGCCTGCCAGCTGTCAAGGAGATAGGTGGAGAGGTTCTGGGTTCTGGGGTCCTGCACCTCTGGCTGCTGACAGGCAAAACTTGTGACATGGGTGCTTGTGCACCTGACTGTCTCCGTCTTGGGGCAGTTGATTGTCTGTATTGTTTATTTCCTCTCCTTAGCCTGTGGTTTTGTAGGCGTTAATCCTTGCTAATTAACTCATTATCTAGTAGCTAGGTACTGTGTATGGAGATGGTCTTGGAGTGAATCATGACTGATTGGTAAGTGGTAACACAGTAGCTTAGCAGCCAGGCCTGCAGTAGTTCCCCCCCACCACCCCGTGCCCCAGGGCAGACACAGTTGCACAAGTACCCATGTCATGAGTTTTGCCTGTCAGCAGCTAGAGGTGCAGGGCCCCAGAGCCCAGAACCCCTGCACCGATCTCATTGACAGCTGGCAGGCTTCATGGCCACAGCAGGGGCTAGCGGGCTTGCAGCTTTCATACTGCTATGCCTTAACACACACACTGTCACCCATGTCCCAAGGTTGCTTGTCCGCAGCTTAAGGTGCAGTTCCCCCCAAACCCCTGTACCTATTTCCTTGAAATTTGGCAGGCTTTGTGGCCTCAGCAGGGGCCACCACCCCTGCAGTTTTCAGCCCACTGTGCCTTAACACACACAGGGTATCTATGTCACGAGTTTTGCCTGTCAGCAGCTTGAGGTGCAGTTCTCCCCAAACCCCTGCACCTATCACCTTGAAACTTGGCAGGCTTTGTGGCCTCACCAGGGGCTACCATCCCTGCAGTTTTCACCCCCCTGTGGTGTAACATATAGACGTGATAGGAGTTTTGCTTTCAAGAATTCAGTGTGCTGTTGCCCCTGAACCTCTGCACCGATTTTCTTGAAACTTGGCAGACTATATGCTCTCAGAAGAAGCTACCACCCCTGCAAGTTCCATCCAAATTGGACAAAAAACAACAAAGTTATAGATACTTCATTGATTCCCCATGATACCCTATGGCCAGATCTCCAAAGTGGCTCTGAAGCTTTCCAAAGTGGTTCGGAAGCTCCAAACCACTTTGGAAAGCCTAAAGAAGCCAGTGCTTTGATCCAAACATGCTGCTTCAGCATCCAAATCTTCTCCAGATCCGAACCATGGTCCAAAGCCTCGCACAGCCCTAATAAACACAAATGGGGACTCAACTTATATAACCCAAATAAGTTAATAATACATATTAACACATTAAGAACATATAAACCATATAAACTTCCTTAAAGAATACCCATAGCTATATAGACCTTGATACAACAACATTCACCCAAAATAGGGAGTGCAGTCAATACCTCCCAGAAGGTTTCCCTGAAACCCCTCCCCTTTAGGGCCCTGGGATGTGGACACACCCCTCCCGCAATGGAGGGTGGAGTCGGCAGCCCCTTTTGTCCTGTGCCCACCTCCCCTGTGGGGCCAGCTTCCCCAGCAACTCACGCTTCCTCTCTGGAGCAGCCAAGGGTTGTTCCCTAGTTGCCGATCCTGCAAAAGCCTCTCTCCAGTGGTGCTTTTGGCTCTCCTCGATGTCCTGGCACCCCGTGCTGTGCAGCCCAGGGTTCTCTCTCTCTTGCAGGAGCTGAACCCTTACAGGCTCTGGTTCCCTGGACTCATGCCAGGGGTCGTCCCTTTCCCGGGCCCTGCTCTGGGCACTGGGGCTCTTTTAGTTAAAGGTGTAGCTGTACTGCAGGGCTCCAGTCACTCAGCCTAAGGCCAGGGCTAACTTGAGCAGCCATGAGCTGCTCCCAAGTGGGCCCTCCATGCGCCGACCCATACACTGGGTGAGGCCCGAACAGCCGCAAGCTGCTCCCAGGGTGGATTGTCTGCGTGCGGATCTGCACACTGTGTGGGGCCTGAGAAGCCTCAAGCTGCTCCCAGGGCCAGCTGTCCATGTGCCAATCTGCACACCAACTGCTCAGCCGCTTGCCAGGTTCGCAGACTCAAGCCACCTCGAGCATCTCCTAGAGCCTGATCCCCATGTGCTGATTCGCTCACGGCTGACCCTCAAGCAGGGTCCTGAGGATGGCCGTCTCTGGAGCTCCTCTCTCCTCACTGTCCCTCATCATCTCTCTCCAGCCTACCGAGCATGCTCCCCTTTTATACACTTCAGGAGCTCCACCCCCAAAGTTCTCCGGACCTGGCTGGTGCAGTTCTGATTCAGGTCCAGCTGTTCCTTGCCCACTCCCTTCAGAAAAGGGCAGGGCATTGCTTCCCTTGTGCTGCCTCTGGATTGGTGGGCGAGCTCCACCAGTCAGACAGCAGACCCTCGATCCTGGGACTCAAACCAAGCTCCGAAAAGGTAAGCCTGCTACAACTAAATAAATGTGCAGTAGCCAGAATTACTGAGCAGTATCATCAACAAATGCCTTTTAAGTGATTATTTTTATTATTAGCTTAATATTACTGTGCACTAGCATATTGGCACTGCTTGTGCTGTGATGCACTACTGCACAGTATTATTAGGCTACTTGTACTGTGAGTGTCTTGTGTAGATGCACCCACTGTGTAGAATATCTTTTGCTAGTACCACTGACACTGTGAGGACTCACTGCAACAGCAAAGGTAGCTGAGCATGCTTGTGCAGTGGCACAGCTCCAGTGCAACGAGCTGTATACCAGCAAAAACACTTCTAAAGAAACCTTATAGTGTGAACATGGCCTAAGAAATGGTTAAACCAAAATAATTAAGGGCTTGCATTCTACAATGCTGTATGACTTCAACTAGGACAACTTTATATATCACCCATGTCCCAGTGAGCTGTGCTAACATTAGGATTCTAAACAATATAACTATTTCCATTTTTTTAAATTACACTGTAAACTGTGTATCTACCCGTTTTGCCTTTCTTTTATGATATCCTCATTCCACTGTGAAGAAGAGGACTGCATAGGTTTATACCAAATGTAGCCTGACCGGAGCTGTTCAGTGAGCCCTATATTCTGGAGTACATCCATCTAAAAGGACTAGATTCACTTCCCAGATCTTCTGCTAAAAGGAGCTAAGATTTAACGCCACAAAGAGTGACCTGTTGAGCAATCTTTGCATGAAATGTGGTGGACATTCAGAAGCACCTGGTCAGTCCTTGTGATATCCCTGCAGGCTACCTCCCAACAGGCAGCCTTGGCTTGGGACAACAGTGATCCTCTTTCCCCTGGTGGCCAGTCAATTTCTCCTCCTGCTTGTTCTAGTTGTTTCCAGCGGGTACTTTTCCAACCCATTTATATATGTATTATGTGACACTGTATCTACCCTCCCTTCTACTATATCACATGACTTGCTGAAGGTTGCACTAAATAATATCAGTAGAGGCACAGAAAATAAATGGCTAATTAAATTGCATTTATTTAATTGAACTTGGCTCTTTAATGGGGGGGCGTTCATGATGACTCTGAAACTCATGCTAAACTGGGGCCTACTCACAAAAGTTAAAATACAAAATACTGGTGCTAATTGCATAGTGCAAGAGGTGTGAGTTTGCAGCTAGACCATCTGAGAAAAAATAATGACTCTGAGGTATCACTTCCAGCTTATCTTACTATATTCATCATGATTTTGAGCAGGCTCCTAGTTGTCTGGTATGTAACCATGTGAAATGTTTATCCTTGATTAATTAGTATGATAAATATTTCTTTTGCAATGAACTTGAGTTATGTGCAGGAAGAGTCATTCTCCATATGTGATAGATGTCTCCTCTTGATTTACTTTTGTTTTGCCTAGTGGTTCTCTTGATTTTCCAAGGACACCCCTCAAAAACCTTGTGTTTTCCCTGGTAGTTAATCAGTTTCTTGATATGTTCCAAACTTAGTAATTCATTCAAATTGGACTTTCTGATAACCAATAATGAGCAGTTTGATTAACAGGATTTTCCTAGCAAATAGTGCTTGGGACTCTTTCTTGATTTGCACAACTGCAAGAATGCTTTGAGGATGCTAAGCTAAATGGTATAAGAGAGGAGTGAAAGACCTAACAGGGCACACTTCAAGAATGAGAAATCTCTCTCTGACATGAACTGCTGCTGCACTAAACTGTCTTGAGAAGCTGAACAAGAAATGGACCATCTCTCTGTCACCTATTTGGTGGGAAATTATCACCTTATAGCTAAATTCTGGACTTTGCTTTGGTTTGGGCTCATTTAACCTTGAATATTTGTCATAAATAAAGTCTTTTTTGTAATTTTTGAATGAGGTGTTGTGTGAATCCTTTAACACTGGTCGAAGATCCCATTTTATTATTTAACAGTTCGCTCCTGTTACTGGGGAGAGGACACAGGACAGGACCACAGGGTTAGATCCCTTTAAAGCAAGGACTAATAGAGCCAAATGGGGAGAGCAAGCCAGATGGGGAGAGCAAGCTGCAGACCTGTCCCTCCCAAGGGCATTATGCTGCCAACCAGGACCTCCTGTGTGGGCCTGAGCAGACAAGGTCAGATGACAAGAAAGGCCCAGGGCTATAAAAGCAGATACCTGGCTGCAAGAATGGGAAAAAAAGAGATCTGGCAGGGAAGACAGAGCATATTGCCCTATA
>NW_005841831.1:2554121-2581777 GCF_000455745.1 Alligator sinensis
GAAAGAACCCAGAAAGCTGGCCAGCTGAGCCCTGGGGCCCACAGGGAATGGATCCCAGGATGCATAGATCGCTGCAGCAGTGAGCAGTGTGAGTTTTTTCCTGTTGCTCTCTTTTGGGGCCCGGTGAGGCAAAGTTTATGTTTAAGGACTTGGTTTGGTGGCCCAGAGGGCACGAGGTTTTTAAAAACAGAAAAATCCCTATTGTTAGCAAGTGATGGACTGGACATGGCTATCGGGAGTGATGATGAGGCTGCATAGCACAGCTGACACAATGAACTCTCCTGTAATTGATCCTCAAGTAGATGAGGAATACTGGTTACAAAGCCTGGAACCTGCCAGGATAGCAGAGGCTGAGAGTTCACAGACCAGGCCAGGGGGAGGATTCATTAGCTTATACAGCTGGGGGCTCTGGGTTTGAGTCCCAAAAGGGTCACACGTAGAACCGTTAGCCAAGATGGGGAAGAACATTGCAGGCAGCAAGGCAGAGTCTCCAGGAAGGGGCTTGGACCCAACTAGCAGCAACAACATGGATAAAGAGGCAGTGACACCTGGCTTTGGATCCACCTCATTCATTTGGGGTGAGGCAACCTACCCAGATTATTCAACATCAGGGGTTGGAGAGGAAAAGGGTGTGGAACCAGCTGGGGATAGAATGCTGGAGTCACTTGCCAGTGGCACCTGGTAACAGGCTCCATCAAAAAAGCTGCCTTCTCTTCAGAAAAGTGAATGAAAAGTATCTGCCTAAGGAACCATCAGACATAGAATCCTATCTGCCAACAAAGGAATTGGCATTTTGTTTCCAAGGAAGGCAAAAAAATACAGCATATCTCAATTCTTGACATTCCCAGCAGGCAGCCCCCCTCCCCCTCCCTCCCCCGCCCTCCCCCAGCTCCTTGCTTGATCTGCAGCCACAGATGCCTCCCGCAATGTTCCAGTGGCAGATTTCCTAGGGAAATGTCTTCAGCAGCTGTTTTGCCTTTTGTTTTCTGTATGGGCTGGTAGAAGGAGACACTTCTTCATAAGTAACTCTGAAGTAAGTAGTTATAGCTTACTCTGTGCTAAAGCTGAATTACTGCCTCAGCAAAAAGATCACTCAGCTGCTCCTTAGATCCTTTGCCTTCCCAGATCTCAGCAAAAAAAGATCACTCAGCTGCTCCTTAGATCCTTCACCTTCCCAGATCTCAGTCAATGGGCTTGTTCTATATGAACCTTCCAAGATTACAGGGAATACCAAGTTCCACAAATCACTGGCATCCAGGACAGTTGCTCATAATCGTATTTCGTACGTGGCCTCAAACCCAGATGAGAGAGTCATTGTTCAAGGTGCTGTATATACAGAGCAAGGAAGTTCCTGTTTTGTAGAGCTTTCAGTCTAAATCAGTGGTCTCCAACCTTTTTGGGTAGGAGATCACTTTTTGAATTAAAAAGCAACCCAAGATCTACCCTATGCTGCCCCCCACACTCCCCCCCCCATGCCTGCAGGTCAGTTTGTGGGCAGGGAGCAGGGCGGGGGCAGGGTGGAGATTGAGGTGGAGGAAGAAAAAATTTAATAGAGTTCATGGATTTCATAGATTTTTAGGGTTGGAAGGGACCTTAGTAGACCATCGAGTCCAACCTCCTGCCCTGGGCAGGAAAGAGCACTGGGATCAGATGATCCCAGCCAGGTGCTTGTTCAGTCTCCTCTTAAAGACCTCCAGGGTAGGTAGGTAGTTTTCATTTTGTTTGGGTATACAATATTCCTCAAACTTATTTATTACTGTGCCATAGCTTTTCTTTTCTGCTTCTGACAGTTGTAGGCTATTATAAAGAGACAGACCTCCTGGGCCTGCTATATACTTTTTTTTAAACCCATAGCTATCTTGAGTGGATCTTCCATCTCTGTAGCTCCACCGGCCATCATATAAGGTGAAGCTCTGCTTAACTTTCTTCCAGTCTTCTGATGCATTGCTGGACAACTTTAACTCCTCTGGAATTCTGAGATGCTCCATTTTTTTTCTTTCTTCAGACCCCACTCCTGGTATCATGTGTTGTTGTCAAAAGACCAAGGAGTTAAACTATAGAATGATAAAGCTTATTTATTCAGGAGCCATACCTTGCCTGCTATTGCCTCCTGCAATACCAGGGCAAAAGTAACAACTTCTACATAATACTCTTAAAAGTATCCATACAGTAGCTAAGCAGGGCCAGAGGTCCAGCACCTGATAAGGCCAACAACCCATAGCCCTAGAGGGGCAGAATTGTGTCCAAGAGGAGTGAGGATTAGGGCCAGGGGCCTGATGCTCAAGAGGAGAGAAACCAGTGCTTGAGAAGGGCAAGAACTGGGGCTAGGGGGCCAGTGTCTGCAAGGGGTGAGAACCAGGGCCAGAGGCCTGAAACTTGAGAGAGGCAAAGTCAGAGCTCAATAGGGCAAGGCTAGGGATGAAGCACAGAAGCTGTGTCCAACACAGTGGATCTAAGCTATGTGGCCCAGCTGGGGTGACCATCCATCCCTAATTGGGTGGGACAGTCCCGGAACAGGAATCTCAAGTCCTAATCCCAGGCTGCATGACTCCAAAACAGCATTTGAATGGCAGCATTCCAGCCTGCAAGGGGCTGCCAGTAGTGGGGCATGACTGGTGCCACACGTGTGTGCATGCCCATACATATGCACATGGCTGGGAACATAGCCAGGTAGCCTGGAGAGCTGCTCCCTACAGGTATGTCTATGGCGGGGAGGAGGTGGGGGAGCAGGGGGATATGTGTCCCATCTTTTCCTTTTGAAAAGGTGTTCACCCTAGGCCCAGCAAGAGAAAGGGGATGGAGGCCAAATGGGCCAAAGGTACCCACAAGGGGAAACTCTCTGGACAGGCAATATCTGCAAGGCTTTGGCATGGCTAAAACGGGAGATGAGGAGGCCATGAAATTACCCTTAAGGCAGTGAGCAACTAGTCCATAGCATGTAAACAGGTGATCTTGCTCAGGGATCTCTGGGGCAGCCTCCCTCTTACAAATGCATGTTTACATCAAGGCATGGCAGGAGAGCAGAAGAGGAGGATGCTTAAAGGATAGGGCAAAACAGGGACGGAGTGGCCACCAGAGGGCATCACAGCTACCCCTGGAGCCAGCCATTTGTTACACATGCCCACAGTGGAGACAGGTTTTGAACCAGGGAGCTCTGTAACACCAGACCAGACTCACCACTACTGAGCTGGGGATAAAGGACTCCAGGTTTTGCCCTGTCTCTCAGGCAGAAGAAGGAGGGGGGCTGGTTGCCTGAGAGACCCCCAGGCAACTAGGGTACCACCCCTAGAAGACCATTTTAAAGGCTACTGCTGGTGCCACTGCTGGTTCCATCCCTACCACTGCTGCTACCCTAAGTACAGACCCTGGTCACTGCTCCCCTCAGCCTAGGTCTTGCTTCAAACAGCCTTGCTTCAAGACTTCCCATTACTCTTGCCAGGTATTTGAAGGAGAGCCCCAGTAAGGTGTAGTAGGTTGGATGTTAGTCTCAGTTGCAGCTTGGAGGGAGGTGTTGTCTCTACCTCCTGGCTGCAGATACAGAGAGCAGAGAAAGGCCGAGAGTCCCTACATCTTAACTTGGTGGTGTTCCTGAGCCCTGTTTCATGACCTGTCGCCACTGCAGGGATGTTGATTGTCTGAACAACTCTTGGTCAGACTGTTCTGTTTTTTGTTTGTTTCAGAGAGGTACTGACACCCAGATCGCTAAATCTGTCTGCCAAGCTGTGCCAGGGAACTAGGGGAACTTAAAGCTTGTATTTTGTAAAGCTTTGGGGAAATCTAAAATATCTAGACACTTGGGATCATGTCCATGTTGCACACAAGGAGCAGAAATATTTTTTCTTTTTTTTGAAAACCCTTGAAAAAATATCTTCCTTCAAAAGGCAAATATATGCCTCAAGTATATATATATATATGTACACTATAAAACATGCATATTTGGAGCTGTATTGATACAAATAGTATTTTAGTCACAGTTCAGATGGCCTGTGTACTAGGGCTGTGCGAAACAGCAGTGTTCTGCTTCGACTTCCGTTTTGACATTTCAGTGGAACAGTGTTTCATTTTGAATTTTGTTTCATTTAGAAAGCACCGTTCTATTCCATTTCGTTGAAACGGTTTTGCTGTTTCGAATCTGTTTCGATGTTTCTCCCATTGGCCATTATGGGAAAGCACGAAACAGCCTATAACGTTGTCATTTCTTGCCTGATTCCAATGAATCTTGCAGGAATGGTAGCCAATTCTGATGGCATGATGTCTGCCAGGTTTCAAAAAGATAGGTGCAGGGGTTTCTAGGAAACTGCACCTCAAGCTGCTGACAAGCAGGAGCAGCGGCTTGTGATCTGGCAGCCAGATCGTGGGCCCGCACCCCGGGGAGGAGTCCGGCAGAGCCCCCACAGCCCTTCCAGGGGTGCGCTTGGGCCCCCAATCTGCCTGCTGGATAACAGGAGGCTGCTCCTGCTGCCTGGGACCCAGTGCTGAGGAACTAAGCCTGGATGGGGGAAGGGCCTCCTGCTGCTGAGCTCAGTTCACAGCACTGGGAAACTCAGCCCAGCTGAGGGATGCACCTCCCCCAGTCACGCTCCATCCCCAGTGCAGGGAGGCTCAGCCCAGCTGGGGGATGCGCCTCCCCAGCTAGGCTCTATCCCCAGCATGGGGAAACTCAGCCCTCAAATGTTTCAACTTGGCCTCATTTCATTTCAAAACTTGTTTGGTGATAAGCAGGGTGTAGAAATATGACTACACCCTGCTAACCACCAAACAACTTCGAGGTAAACAGACTATTCCAACTTTACTCT
The DNA here is from genome assembly GCF_000455745.1 of Alligator sinensis. NCBI lineage: Eukaryota > Metazoa > Chordata > Crocodylia > Alligatoridae > Alligator > Alligator sinensis. The sequence continues at coordinate 2,558,918 of NW_005841831.1, forward strand.
GAGCCTACTCTGCATATTTTTTTGTTTTGTTTTGTTTTAGTTTGGGGTTTGGTTTTTTTTGGTAGGGTTGGAAGGAACCTGAGCAGATTATCAAATCTGACCCACTGCCATAGCAGGAAAGAGTACTGGGGTCAAATGACCCTGGAGAGGTGTTCATCCAGCCTCCTCTTAAAGACCCCCAGGATAGGAGCCAGCACCACTTCTCTTGGAAGTTGGTTCCAGATCCTAGCTGCCCTGATCATGAAGTAGCGCCTCCTGATGTCTAGTCTGAATCTAACCTCTGCCAGCTTGTGACTGTTATTTCTTGTCACTCCTGGGAGTGCTCGAGGGGAACAGGGACTCCCCCAATGCCTGTTGGTCCCCCCTGACCAGTTTGTAAATGGCCACTAGATCCCCCCTCAGCCTTCTCTTGTGGAGGCTGAACAGGTTCAGGTCCCTTAACCTCTCCTCGTAGGGCCTGCCCTGCTGACCCTGATCATACGGGTGGCCCTCCTCTGGACCCTCTCCATGTTGTCCACATCCCTCCTAAAGTGCGGCACCCAGAACTGGACGCAGTACCCCAACTGTGACCTGACCAGTGCCGCATAGAGGGGGAGGATCACCTCCTTGGACCTGCTTGAGATGCATCTGTGGATGCATGACAAGGTACAGTTAGCCTTCCTGACAGCTTCTCCACACTGTTGGCCCATGTTCATTTTGGCATCAATAATGACTCCAAGATCCTTTTCTGCCTTTGCCTTGATGAGAAGGGAGTTCCCCAGCCTGTAAGTCTGCTGCTGGTTCGTCTTCCCCAGGTGCAGTACCCTGCACTTGTCAGTGTTGAAACCCATCCTGTTCTCATCTATTCCTCCCTTCTAGCATGCCCACTTCTCCCCACATCTTAGTGTCATCTGCAAATTTGAACAGGGTGCTTTTTACATCCCCGTCCAAGTCGCTGATGAGGATGTTGAACAGTGGGGGTCCAAGGACGAAGCCCTGGGGGATGCTCCTGCTGCCTGGGACCCAGTGCTGAGGAACTAAGCCTGGATGGGGGAAGGGCCTCCTGCTGCTGAGCTCAGTTCACAGCACTGGGAAACTCAGCCCAGCTGAGGGATGCACCTCCCCCAGCCACGCTCCATCCCCAGTGCAGGGAGGCTCAGCCCAGCTGGGGGATGCGCCTCCCCAGCTAGGCTCTATCCCCAGCATGGGGAAACTCAGCCCTCAAATGTTTCAACTTGGCCTCATTTCATTTCAAAACTTGTTTGGTGATAAGCAGGGTGTAGAAATATGACTACACCCTGCTAACCACCAAACAACTTCGAGGTAAACAGACTATTCCAACTTTACTCTGAGCCTACTCTGCATATTTTTTTGTTTTGTTTTGTTTTAGTTTGGGGTTTGGTTTTTTTTGGTAGGGTTGGAAGGAACCTGAGCAGATTATCAAATCTGACCCACTGCCATAGCAGGAAAGAGTACTGGGGTCAAATGACCCTGGAGAGGTGTTCATCCAGCCTCCTCTTAAAGACCCCCAGGATAGGAGCCAGCACCACTTCTCTTGGAAGTTGGTTCCAGATCCTAGCTGCCCTGATCATGAAGTAGCGCCTCCTGATGTCTAGTCTGAATCTAACCTCTGCCAGCTTGTGACTGTTATTTCTTGTCACTCCTGGGAGTGCTCGAGGGGAACAGGGACTCCCCCAATGCCTGTTGGTCCCCCCTGACCAGTTTGTAAATGGCCACTAGATCCCCCCTCAGCCTTCTCTTGTGGAGGCTGAACAGGTTCAGGTCCCTTAACCTCTCCTCGTAGGGCCTGCCCTGCTGACCCTGATCATACGGGTGGCCCTCCTCTGGACCCTCTCCATGTTGTCCACATCCCTCCTAAAGTGCGGCACCCAGAACTGGACGCAGTACCCCAACTGTGACCTGACCAGTGCCGCATAGAGGGGGAGGATCACCTCCTTGGACCTGCTTGAGATGCATCTGTGGATGCATGACAAGGTACAGTTAGCCTTCCTGACAGCTTCTCCACACTGTTGGCCCATGTTCATTTTGGCATCAATAATGACTCCAAGATCCTTTTCTGCCTTTGCCTTGATGAGAAGGGAGTTCCCCAGCCTGTAAGTCTGCTGCTGGTTCGTCTTCCCCAGGTGCAGTACCCTGCACTTGTCAGTGTTGAAACCCATCCTGTTCTCATCTATTCCTCCCTTCTAGCATGCCCACTTCTCCCCACATCTTAGTGTCATCTGCAAATTTGAACAGGGTGCTTTTTACATCCCCGTCCAAGTCGCTGATGAGGATGTTGAACAGTGGGGGTCCAAGGACGAAGCCCTGGGGGACCCCACTGCCCACATCCCTCCAGGTCGAAAATGACCCATCCACCACCACTCTGGGTACGGCCCTCCAGCCAACTAGTGACCCATTTGACTGTGTAGGTGTCAACATCACAGTTCCCTAGTTTTTTAATGAGAATGGGGTGAGAGACAGTGTCCAAGGCCTTCCTAAATTCCAGAAAGACTATATCCACTGCTACCCCTGCATCTAAGGATTTTGTGACCTGGTCATAGAAGGCAACCAGGATGGTCTGACAGGACCTGCCTCTATATAAAATGAACTGTTCCAAACAGGAGATTTTACCACACCTTCAACTCTCCTATGAAATATGAACTTTCATTTCTACCCAAGAGAACTTATACAATCTTTTCTCCAATGCCTGAAGAAGGGTGTTTGTTCCCAAAAGCTTGCAATTAAAGATTTTTTTTTTTTGCAAAAATATAGTTGGTCTAATAAAAGATATCGCCTCTACCACGAGTGCTGATTCCTTTTGCCTCTAGGCCAATACAGCTACAACCTGGATACCTGACAGCACATTACATCTCTCCCACTGCACCATTAGCTGCTTGGATTCCTGGGCAAGGAGTCTTCCCTTCCTCACATCTCCTCTCCACGTATCTATGATTCTGGGTCAGCCAGAGATTGGTCAGGCCCCCAAAATAATATGCTTAAGGCTGGTCAGAAAAATTTAAATTTTACTCTGCAGGAGATTCTGACATTTCAAAAATGTTGATTTCATTTCAAATCAGAAGGAAAACTCAGTTCTTTGAAAAAAACACACAAAAATCTAAACATTTTTATTTAAGAGTCATCCATGTCTGAATGTCATGTTTGGATTGTTTTGATAATGTCAAAATTCTAATGTTCAATATATAAATAGAAATAGTCTAAGTATACTGCAATGGCAAAATTAACAAAATTAAGCTTTGTACATTGTTGAAACACAATATTGGCATTATCCATGAAATTTGATTCAACAAAAAATTTTGTCAACCTTTATTTCCCATCAAACTGAATTCCCAACAGAAAAAAATTGCTATCAAATGTGTCAATTCTCTCTTATGTTTCATATCAACCATCTTTCAAGAAATGATGAACTGTGGAAAATGTGGCCCTATCCAAGCAGCTGGCTAGGTACGTGCTTTGGCGCATGGGTGTTCTCAAAGTCTAAATAGTTAATACATGCCTTCATAGTGAATTTATAATCTCTATAGTGAAGGGCAGAATGTGTTGCCCTGTGAAAATCATCTTGGAAGGTTGTGCAATGAATGTGCATAGTCGGAGACTCTGTGTTCTCTGTTTAATGCCCTATATACAGAAATAGGAGGTGCCTCTCTTATGTTGGGCAAACTTTCCCTGCTTCTGCATCAGGGAACTTCTAATTTTCTTGCATGGTGAAGAGGCAGGGCAGGATTAGACTGTAGGTACAGAAAGGGTAGGTTTTAAACCCCTAGGTTTTAACAGGGGTTTAGGTTGTAGCCGTGTTGGTCTAAGGATATAGGCAGACAAGGTTCCTTGGGTGAATTTGATATCTTTTATTAGACCAACCCAAATGGTTGGAGAATAGTTATTAAGCAAGCTTTCGGGTTCAAAAACCCTTCGTCAGGCTCAGGAAGCTGCAGCAGTTGGTGCGTGCTCTTCCTGGATGGAATGAAAAGTAAAGAAGCCAGGGGCTGGGCTGGGCTGGGCTGGGGAGTCAGTTGCCAGGCAGATTATAATGTCTCAAAAATCCAATGTCTATGTTTAGTCCCTGATCTCTAGTATCCAGCAGGTTGATGAAATGGAGCTCATAGGCTCGTCTCTGGGATGTGTTGTGTAAGTTTCCCTTGAGGATCAGGACTGAGAGATTGGAGAGAGAGTGGCCCTCCTGTGAGAAATGTGCCCCCACCGGTAATTGGGTGTTTCTGTCTTTGATGGATTTCCGGTGTGCATTCATTCTGGTGCGCAGTTGTTGTCTGGTCTCTCCTACATATCTTCCATCAGGGCATTTGGTGCATTGGATGAGGTATACTACATTCCTGGAGGTGCAGCTGTAAGATCCTGGGATGCTGATGGCTCTGTTGTGGGGTGTAGTAATAGTGGGGGTGGTGGAGATGTGGGGGCAGGTTTTGCATTTCTTGTCATGGCACGGTCTGGATCCTTTTGGTGTGTTCTGGGGTTGAGGAAGTTTGCTTCTGGTGATGAGGTTGGCGAGGTTCGGTGCTTGTCTGAAGGCTAGGATGGGTGGCTCTGGGAAGATCTTTTTAAGAATAGGGTCTTTTTCTAATATGGGTTGCAATTTTTTGAGGATTTTCCGTACAGGTTCAAGGGATGGGTGATAGGTCATAACCAGCGGTGTGCGATTTGTGGGTGTTTTTCTTCTGTACTGCAGCAGTTCTTCACGTGGTATCCAGGTGGCTCTTTCAAACGTGCGATCTACCTCTCTGGAGGAGTGTCCTTGCTGGGTGAAAGCCTTTTTAAGATTGGTGAGGTGGCAATCCCGGGTGTTCTCTTCAGTACAGATGCGGTGGTATCTGAGGGCTTGGCTGTATATCACTGCTTTTTTGGTGTGTAAAAAAAAAAAAAAGGTAAAAAGGTTGGCATACTGTGGGGCCATTTTAGTGCCCATAGCTGTTCCCATCATCTGGAGGAAGTGTTGATTATTAAAAGTGAAATTGTTGTGTGTGAGGATGAAGTGTATAAGCTCAGTGATATCTTTGGGTCTGTATTCTGGGTTGTAATCTTGTTCCTGTAGATATGTAAGGCAGGCATGGATGCCATCCTGGTGTGGGATGTTGGTGTATAGGCTGGTAACATCCATGGTGGCTAGGAGTGTGTTGCTGGGAAGGTGGTCTATGTTTTTAAGTTTCCGTAGCAAGTCTGTGGTGTCTTGGACAAAACTTGCTCTGTGGGTGACAAGCGGTTTTAGGATGGATTCAACAAAACCTGATATTTCCTCAGTTAGGGTCCCATGGTTGGATATGATAGGTCTGCCAGGGTTCCCTTGTTTGTGGATTTTAGGGAGCATGTAAAAAGTCCCTGGGTTAGGTAGCGGGGGGATCAAGGTCTGTAGTTTTTCTTGTAATCTTGGTGGAAATGATTTGATGGTATTGTTGAGTTTTTTGGTGAAAAGGGGAGTAGGATCTTCTTGTAGTTCTTTGTAGTAGGTGGTGTCAGAGAGCTGTCTGTTGGCTTCCTTTATGTAATCCTCACGGTTTAGGATGACTATGGCTCCTCCTTTATCTGCTGGTTTTATTACTATTTGGTGGTTAGATCTTAGAGATCCTATGGCCTTTTTCTCTGGTAGAGAGAGGTTGTTATGAGTCAGAGGTCAGAGTATGTAGTGTTTCTTTCAATGTCCTTCAGGGATCTGAATATGTCTGAATGGATCTGGCATACTGTATAGCTTGGCAGTACTGGTAGAAATTTAAGTTTGCAAAGGGTCTGTGCTAAAATATACAGTATGCAGTTTTTATGCCAGTGATGATTATAATATGCATAGTCCTTATTTTCACGTTAGTCATCATTGTGCCTGATCATACTATAATGCATTACTCATATTGAAATAAATACAATAAATGCCCTAAAATTGCCATTTAGCAAATAATTGTGGAGTCAGTGTTCTGAAAGGCATAAGGTTGAAAATCATTTCCACTCTAAGCATTTGTTTTTATAAATGTCTTCTACTTTTCCTTCCTCAACCCCAGAACATACCAAAAGGATCCAGACCGTGCCAGGACAAGAAATGCAAAACCTGCCAACACATCTCCACCACCCTCACAATTACTACACCCCACAACAGAGCCATCAGCATCCCAGGATCTTACAGCTGCACCTCCAGGAATGTAGTATACCTCATCCAATGCATCAAATGCCCTGATGGAAGATATGTAGGAGAGACCAAACAACAACTGCGCACCAGAATGAACGCACACCGGAAATCCATCAAAGACAGAAACACCCAATTACCGGTGGGGGCACATTTCTCACAGGAGGGCCACTCTCTCTCCAATCTCTCAGTCCTGATCCTCAAGGGAAACTTACACAACACATCCCAGAGACGAGCCTATGAGCTCCATTTCATCAACCTGCTGGATACTAGAGATCAGGGACTAAACATAGACATTGGATTTTTGAGACATTATAATCTGCCTGGCAACTGACTCCCCAGCCCAGCCCAGCCCAGCCCCTGGCTTCTTTACTTTTCATTCCATCCAGGAAGAGCACGCACCAACTGCTGCAGCTTCCTGAGCCTGACGAAGGGTTTTTGAACCCGAAAGCTTGCTTAATAACTATTCTGTAACCATTTGGGTTGGTCTAATAAAAGATATCAAATTCACCCAAGGAACCTTGTCTGCCTAGGTTTTAACACACACTTTTCATCACTGAGCTAAGTAGGTTGCCAGTGATGTTGAGGGGAATTTCATCACAGACAGGTGGTTTTCCTGGGTTTCATGGGAGCACAGGTAAGCTAGACATGAGTCACTTGACAATTCCACACCCATAGGCTTCAGCACAACTGCTTGGAGTTTTTCTACAGACTTTCTGCAATCCATTCCCCACCTGAATTCTGGACCTGAGGTGCCTCTCACTCCCAGAGGTCTTAAACCAGTGAAACCCACTGATTCCAGTGCAGTGTGTCCTGGTTTAATGGGATGTAGGTGAGGGGAGAAACAGACCCTGGATGCTCTTGATGTGATACTTGCATCTCTGCTAAACTTGCTCTGCGTCTAGTCCTAAAGTATGCCGGGGTCACCCATGTCCAACCTGCCCTCCAACAGGTGGGTGTGCGCACACACTACACAGAATCCCACCTATCTCCAGCAAGCCTCTGGCAGTTGAAATACAAAGAGGAGCTGCCCCCCCACCAATATCTGCTGTATGTGAGAGGCTCACTGTAGAATGCTCTTAAGAACGTAGCATTTTTTTTGGTTTTTGCAGAGAAGTATGCTGGAGATGGGGAGGGGTCCACTGGCAATTCCTCCCCTTGCCGCTCCCGCCTCCTGTACATCGCTTTGTTTCTTGTTGGGGAATGTTGCTTTGATTTTAAACACCTGATTGAAAGGGACTGTCCTCAGAGATGCAAGCCCTTGTCTAGCTTGTTACCCATGTTGCCTGCAGTCACATGCATGTTCAGGTTCTAGTCCCATAAGTATGAAGGGCATGTAGTTTGTACTCTACACAACTGTATGGAAAGACCTGCTAATTCCTATTGAAATCCCTGGAGAAAGTGGCACCTGCTACCCTATTTTACTCCTTTAGCTCTGCTACTTTAATAAAGAAAAAGCTGGCTGAGCTACTAGGTTTACCACATGGTCTTTCTAGACCAGTGTTCTCAACCAGGGAGCAGTGAAATTATGTTAAGGCTGCTGCAGGTTCCACACAATATTAGCACTCTTAGGTGTGCAAGCACCTACATGATTCACAAAATAAGCCCATAAATTTTAAATAGGAAACTATAGCATCAAAACCATTCTGACCTGTTGTGGTGTTTCTGAGTTCTTTGCAATGGAAGAACTGCTCTATTACTGTAATAAAAAAACAATTAAAGGTAAGAGCTGGCATTTTTTAAGTGGAGCCTTGAGTCTAATGTGGGGTACTTTGCATCTAAAATGTTGAGAGCCCCTGTTCTAGACAGCAGTGTGATTGAGAAGTCAGAGTTAAGGTTATTTAGGACTCTTAAGGGATGTATTACCATAGCATTCAGTTTCTGAGCTTTAGCTTTGGATTTCTCTTTATTAGCACCAAAAGCTATGGCAATATGAGATTGTCACTGTTCCTTGGTTTAAAACAGCCTGAATGTATTATCCGTTAGATGGCAGCAAAGCACTTTTGTTGTCTTTTAACTTGGCTGCTAGTCTTCAAGTTGGCAGCAAAGAAGAACAGTCTGATCCTTAACAGGTCACAGTAAAGCACCATTCTGTACAGTTTAGGCTTTCCTTAACAGGGTTGTATGCAGGGTTTCAAGCTGTCAAAACAAGATAAAGCCATAGCTAGTTGCTGGAGGCAAGTACTATCCTGCCAGCATGAGATCAGGCACTGTTTTAATCCTGTGTGAGCAGAGGCTGTCCCCTTCACTGACAAGTGGCTATATGCATGTAAAGGTGCATATGTATCCTGCCTTCTGACTTCAGGCTTACATGGCTAATTACTAAAGTAAACCATTGCCATAGCCCCCTGTGGGTGAAAGAGAAACCCTTACCAAAGTGGCTCTTTGTCATTGGGAGCTGTATCTTTCCAGCTTTCCCCCTCCCTCCACTTTGGTCCCCTGGAAGGGGAAATGCCCCTGGGTCTCTATATACCCACTATGGTGTCACCTCATCTCTCAGGACTTAGACTGTGCTTTGTGTTTCTCTGTGTCTGCTCCAGATGCGTAGTCACCAGTTCTTCCCACTTCACTGCAGCGAAGCATGTTCATACCCTGCACTGCCCAGCAAAATATGGTAAAGTACTTTGCTTCCCAGGACACCCATGGCAAAACCAGGAGTAGAACCCACATCCCCAAGTACGGTGCCCTCTTCATTAGGCCTTCTGGGCAAGGATGCATAGCAGCCTACCTTGCTGTTGCTTTATGTCATTTTTTCCTAATGCAATACACTGTCCTGTTGAGCTCTGGGCATAAAATCCTGTTTTTTTAATCTTACCTTAGATCAGGGCACTTGTTGTGCTGGTCAGAAGCAGGAGCCCAGCAAGGCCGCTATCAAGGAGGATTTTGTTTGGAGTTAGGTGCTGATCTTCTTGTACTTTGTCAGTTGTCACTTTTGGTTAAATCAATTTCCTAGGCCTTAAATGCTGGAGGCTACAATTGGGAGAGGAACAGTGGGAAAAACCATGGTCATACCCAGTTCAATTTCTCTTTTGGCACCCACTCTTTGCTACTGTGCCACAAGATACTGGACAAGATGGACCTATGGTCTGACCCAGGAAACAGAAGTTCTTATGAGATGGTCCTCAAAGCAAAGTGTTCCCATCTCTCTTAGCAGGTGGGAATGGATACAGCTAGGCCTGGTTAATAACATGTTTGTGGACAAGACTACAAAAGAACTCCATGGGGCACTGCATGCCTGCAGGCAGGTATATATATATGAAATGCTGCTCCCTGAAATCCCAACTTTAAGGGTTTCTCTCTCACCCACAGGGGGCTATGGCTAATGGTACAGTTGGGTGCTTTGTGGTCATGCCTCTGTGCACTTTGGAAACCCACAACTCCTTGCAACAAAGCAATGTGCAGAAGCCCAGGAGAGTTGCCCCCAGTCTTAGTTTTGACTGTGCCACCACAGGCTGAGTTACACAGCACACTTGCCTGTCATCCTCAGCACTGATGCAAACTATTCCCTCTATCAGTACCTAGGTTCCTGCTTCTCAAGATGCCTTCTATCTGTGTACTGGTCATTAGTGAATGTGCCAGTAGATGCTACAGAGCACAGACACTGGAAACTGCAGCACCTGTAACAGCAGTGCATTACCCATAGCTTTCTTTGGCATGGTTTTTCTGCTGGTGGCAGTGGGATAAATCAAGAGGTAAAGGGCTGGGACATGTGCCAAGGCCCTCTATGGTAGGTATAAAAGCATGGCATTGTGCCGTAGCCACCATTGTTTAAGAACCAAGAAGTGCCTGTCCTCAAAAGCTGTCCCTATGGGACACTTGCCTTTTGGACATGGGAGCAGGCAAGGCTAGAATTAATTTGGAAGGGTGTTTTACCTATGTGTACAAGCCTTTTTATTTTGGGTACCCCTAGCTACAGTGATTGCAGAACAGAGCAGTCTTATGCAAAGAACTGAGTATCCAGAAGTGATTCCTGTGCCAATCCTGTCTGCCCTTCCCAGGCACCCCCAGCAGTGCTCACCACCTGCTACCTTCCCCAGCAGTAACAGCTATTAAGCCTGGGGGCTTCACACTGTGGGGCCAAGGAGATGGTCTTGGTGTGATGTTCCAGAGGCACCCTCCCACCCTAGCTCTTTCCTCCACTTAGTGGGAATAACAGATGTGGATGGTACAGTTTCTGCATTGTCAGATTTTGACCTGACCCTGGGGCCACAATCCATACACTTCTGACCTTTGTGCGGGGTCTGGCTGATGGTGGCTTAAGTTATTCTTACTCTGCAGGATATTTGAATTCAGCCTGTGAAAAACATCAATTGTGTGGCCAACTGTTTCAAAGAGCAGGGCCTTTTAGTCCATTTCTGTGGCTGTCTCCTAAAGTCCTCTCCATGGACATAAAATTCATCAGCCACTTCATGCTCAGAGTGGTTGCAACTGAGCATGGGGTGGGGATGCACTCTGTGCTCTCCCCTGGGGGAATTTCACTATCCTTCTCTCCTAGAAGAAAGGTAATGCTTTAAGGAAAGTACATGCCTTGCATTTGATCTGATGAGTCAGAGGCTTGAAAACACAAACCTGCTTCCTGCAGGTGGATCTGCCACCAGCAGAAGGATACAAACTATGACCTCAGGCCTACCTCCAGTCCAGAATGACCCGTGATGCTTTTCACAAACACTATCTATGCACCTTGCTCTGAACACAGCACCCAGGGGCCCCATAGAGATGACTGCAATCTGTTCATGATAAAGATTGAAGCAAGAGATAACTCCTTGCTGTAGAAGATTCACAAACAAACACTTGCCTCTGAGTGTCTTCTAATGGCTGCTGTACCTGCAATTACAGAAGTGACACCCAGTCTATTTTAGGAACTCACTGAATAGCCTGCTCCATTGATGTTCCATGTTCAGTGTACCTACTGCTCATTACCAGCTTCTCTTTTGATACAGAACTCTTCCCTGCCAACCCCATCATAACCTCCTTTCATCATTCCTAATACAGTGCCACATTTGCTGTTACCTTGGCAGTTCATGCTGTGCTGCCAATGTAGGGCAGCACGGGGGAAAGCTTCTACATCATTTGGTAGTCGGGGCCCCAACTAGAATCCAGGCCCCTTGCTACCAAAGCAACAGCCACCTCATTGAGCCACACATCCCTGGCTTGCACTTTTTTTTAACCCTACATATCTCCCTCTTACAGTTGTCTGGGGGGGCCCATCTCCAAAAGGACTGTGGGGAAAAAGCTTACCTGTGGCATAATGCTGTGCTGGGAAGTTAAGGATACCAGGTTCAAATCCCACTTGGGTGAGGGTTGGTTTTCCAGAAGAGTGCGCTGGCCACTCGGTTACTTGGCAGAAAATATGGGAAGTCACTCTCTCATTCGCTAGGCTGCATGACTACATAATTGTCCACATGCATAGGGCTACACACTCAAATACAAAATTCCTTTGGGTGTGTAAGTGCCAACAATGACCCAGAGATAACTAAAAATGACCACTTAGATGACCAGGAAAGAATAAAATATCATATATTGTGGTCTCAGCACTGGAGTGGGAGCCAGGAACAGCTCATTGCAGCTCTGGCATATGCACCTTCTATATGGCCTTGAGCAAATCACTTGGTCACTGTATTATAGGAGGGTACTAAAATAACCCCATGGTTATATGTAACATGTTTATGTTAGAAGTCATTTGGGAGGAGTTGTCAGGAGCATATTCCATCCCTGTATGTCCCCTCTCATCCAGCCAGGTGGGGCAGGTGTAGTCTGCCTTGATTTTTCCTGGCTGGCTTGTAAACAAGTGCAGACAGGCTTTGAGGCATTGATGAGAACCCCCTTTTGAGAACTTCATTACCTGAAGTGCAGTCCAAATAGGCCCCAGGATGGCCTTCCCCTTGGCTTGACTATGGGGAGGCAAAGCATCCTTCATCTATGTTTCTAAGCTTCATTTCAGCCATTGAGGGCAAATCTTCCCCAGACATCACGAGCTGTACCTCGTGCAACTATTTAGAAGGTTCAACCCCAAGAACCTTTCTCAGGAAGTCCCCCAGCAAACCACCACACTACACTAAACTCTGAACAACTGAGTCAGTAGCCTTTACTAGGGCCAGGTGTGCCTTAGCTGGTTAGCTGTCTAGAGGGATGCTGTGGACAGTTCATTACTCCTGCATAGGCTGTGATAGACTTGTTCCTCTTCAAGATGGCTGCCTTAGGTTGACTAGATCTAACTCCATTTAAAAGGGCTAGACTCCCTGTGATAAGGGCTTGCTATTCTTCTCTTAAGCAATGAAAATTGCATGCAAAGAATTTCCTTACTACCAGCTTTAAAATTTTAAGCAATACACAAAGCCAAATCCGTCCCCTGAATAAGCCGCACGTAATCAGTGCAGCAACCATGGAATAGATTGACAGTGTAAACAGTTTTCATTAATTGTTCATTGGCTTCTGTTGCAGTGTACTCTTTGGTCATGCCAGAGGAAGAGGAGCTAGGACTCCTGGATTCTTTCTTATAAAGCTCTTGTCAAAATGATGAGTCATGATTTTTCAATTGTGGCATCTGATTCTGTCAAATTTTGTACAATGGTGCTGGTTTTTAAATGCTCAGAGCCTGAATACAACTCCCAACAGTACTCCCAAAATGCAGCCAAAGGTGTCTGAGGTCAGGCACACAAAATTAGGAGTTAATTGAGAGCAGCCAGGCTTAGCTTTCATGTGCTCATCTGTGTAGTAGAGTAAAAAATTATTTTTCCTTTCAAAGATGCTGTATTTATGAAGTGCTTTGGTATCACAGCTTGAAAGATGCTATATGTATACTGGGGGATCCAGAGGTCATGCGGTCTCACCCCGCTTGGTTTCCTGGTCCACCCAAGTTTAAACCCAACTTCCTGGCAGTGGCAGGAACATTTCTACTCAGGTGACAGTGACAGGTCACTTGACTTCATGGTTCATTATGATCTACCAAATTCTTTCTAAATTCTTCATTCCACAGGGGTTAACCACTCTCTCCTTTTTAATGGTGTTGATGTTCAGCTAATCAAATTAGCCTTTCTTCTGAAATTGTTGTCTGTTACCTGCTTCTGGTAACGTAGCTCCTATTTCACAGCTGTGCAGACTTGTCTGACTCTAGCTAAAAATATTAATTCAGATGTGGAAATAACTTTCAGTGAAGCATCAGATTTATTGTCAAGAAGCCTAGATTTTGTTTTATAAATCTGAAAAAGATATGTCTATTTAATTCTAAGGACTGCAGAACGAGTGAAACAATATATTTTGATTATTTTTTGCCTAGTTTGTTGGGTTTTTTTATCCATGGTGTACCATATAGCAAATTAATGTACATTCCAATAAATTTATATTTGTTTTTGCTCCAATTGTAAACTGAATAGTACAGCCCTAGGTCACTAGCTTATTAGTTACAGGTTCTAGTTTCTTTTTAATTTGATAAAAATAGGTGTTTTGTATATGTAATGATGCAGCACACCGTCTGCATCCCCCTTTTCAAAATCCTAGATCTGCTCATAGCTATATAAGTTCAATTTATCCTTGTTATCTGTCCTTCCATCCTCAGTGCCCTGGGGCAATGGCTCCACCTCCTCTTTCTCAATCAGTCTAAACCTGCCTTGAAAGTTCTGCTCCTGATCCGTCATGCAGGGATCTGTGAACAGAAAGGCATGACTACTTCTTAGCTAACCCTGACACTGATGCCCTTTCTAGCATTTGTGAATGTCAAGTCATTGCTCTCTACCACATTTTTACTGTCTGTGAATAAGGAATGATAATAACGAGCTAGGTTACTATCAATGTGTCGACTGATCCATTAGGGAATGCTTGGGGAATAATAGAGCCTACATAATACTTTTGGCACCATGATCTTGCATTTTGCTTACATGAGTATCTTGTAACCAACAGCTTTTCACCTAACAATGCATCAGATAGAAATGCACAGGCTTCAAACAGACTTTTACCACAAAACAATGGTTCCCTTTAAACACAGAACAACCACCCAGTAACACATGACAGGAACCACTCTCCTGTACAAAACCTGCTAAAGACCCCAGAGGTCAGAGCACCTCAGTGTCTACAGGCTCTTTATGCTGGTGCCCACAGACTGGACTTAAAGTTTGCGTCTTTCAGCTATAGCTAAATCCTTAGAGTAGTGTTTTAATGTTTTTAATCATAGACACCCCTCATTAGACTCAAGTGCTCCTCCCCTCCTCCCCTTGGAAAATATCAGCTCTTAACTTTCACTGGTTTTCTGAGAACAATAATAGAACAAATTTTCTATTGCAAAGGACTCAGAAAGACCAGAAGAGGTCAGAATGGTTTCTGACTGTATAGATTCCTATTTGAAATCTCTTGGTTTATCTTATAAACCATACATAGGTGTTTGCGCACCTAAGAGGCTAATGTTGTACAGTACCCTTAAAAGTAGCTTGCAGCACTGCAGGGTGCCCGAGCAGAGCACCCTAGCTGAGGATCACTGTATTAGAGACTGAGTTCTGTTTAATAAACAGCCACTGTTTAATAACCAGAACTCAGTCTCTAATACAGTGATTCTCAGCTAGGTTTGCTCTGGCACCCTGGGGCTGTGCACTCTGGGGCTATGCGAAGCTTCGGGTGCTGATTCGATTCAGAGGAGATTTGGCCCGATTTGGTGGCCAAATCTCCGAATCCAAATAGAATCAGAGGACCAATTAAAAGGTCTGAATCGATTTGAAGCTCTCCAAATCGATTTAAAAAAGTTTCAGAGAGCTTCAGTGATTTGGGTGGTCCCTGCCCACTGCAGCAGGGAGCTGGAACCAGACTCACGGGGGGACCCCCGCCAGGCCCCATCCCCTGCCTGCTCCCCCAGGCCCCCCATGGCTACCCTGCCCAGTCCCAGCTCCCCACCCTTTATAAAAAAGCCCTCACTCACTGCCTGCTGCCTGCTGGGGGAGCGATTCCCACTGCCCCGTGCTGCATGGGGGGCTCTGACACGAGCCCCCCGACCCCCGCCTACTCTCCCAGCCACCCCCAGTGGCCTCACGGGGCTTGTGCAGAGCCCCCCATGCAGCACAGGGCAGTGGGGGGCAGCGGGGATCACCCCCTGCCGGGCAAAAACTGGTGTCAGGGCTTTTTTTTTTTTTTAAAGGGCAGCCATGGGGGGGCTGGGAGAGTGGGCAGATGCTGGGGGGCTCATGGCAGAGCCCCCCCATGCAGTGCAGGGCAGTGGGGATCGCCCCCCTGCCTGCCAGCAGCCAGTGAGTGGGGGCTTTTTTTTTTCAAAGAGCTGGGATCTGGGGTCGGGCAGGGTGGGGAATGGATCTGAGAGAGCAGGTGGGGAATGGGCCTGTGTGATTCAGAGATTCGGCTGATTCAGCAGCAGCTGAATCTCCAAGCCAGATTCAGCTGAATCAATGTGGACCAGTGAGTCGAATCACTGAATCGAATCACTGTCCCCCGAATCGGCAAATCCAAAGCAAATACTAGCCGCTTTGCACAGGCCTATTGTTTATTCCATCTGCATCTCTGCTATTAAAGTTCCACATACAGCCAGGATGCTGCAGGAATAATCATCATGTAAAATGATTTAACGAAGTTGGATCGGTGGCCCTAAATCCTGAAGACTTCAATCTATGTAAATGTTCAGGAGAGGCAGTAGCAGGGCAGTCTTTCCCTGTCTGGACTGCCCAATATGTGTCAGCACTGACTGAAAAATCAGCCTTTTCTCTTCTGTTCTGGATGTTCTGTTGTGCCTATCACCATAAATATCCTTCCTGTCTCATTCACCCCTCCATCTGGCTGTAATGTCCCGGGACACGCCCTCCTGATTCATGACCAGGACTTCACAAGAGCCAATGAAAGGACTAGCTTTCAGAGATCCATCCCAGGTGAGCCCAGTGCATTTTGTGACAGGGCTATGGGAACTTAGTGTTCAGTATGGATTACTGTAGGAATAAAAAATGTTGCTCCCAGTAAAAGGGGGATACAATGTTAGCTAATTCTCCCAGTGCTGCTGGGTTTTGTCCTGGGTGCATACTTTTTCCCTGCTACTCACTCCTCTCACAGGTCTCTCTCTCTACCACATGTCATATGGGTGTGAGTGAATACCACTCAGGTACTGGGAGAACCCATTGCAGAGTCCCATTGGTTGTGAATCTGCCTCATCTTCAGAGGGAACAAGTCTGTTAGAGGTCCAGGATGGAGGACTTGTTTCTTCACTCAAGGTATAAGAGGGCATGCTGTTAGCTGTGGAGGCTGCTCATTCAGTCCCTGGTGTGCAGTCATTATTAATGTCCCCATTAGAGACAATTATTGTCAGGATCCTACATGAGTTCACCTCCAAGGGTTAAGAAGAGGGGAGAAGCTACTCTGTTCCTAATCAGGCTTTAACCTCCTTTGCAACCCCACCTGCTTTATCCTTGTGGGTGAATACTAGGAGTTGCATGTTTTGCTTGACCTTTTTAGAAAAGGTATGGAACAGTGTCCTGTGCCCATATACAATGGTCTCTAAAGAATGGGCCTGCTTTCATGGAGGGAAGTGGAAAGAAAACACAAGGTTACAATCACTTCAAGGGAGGAGCATGACCATTTTTAGAGTGCACGGTAACATCTATAACATTCTGGTAGCAAGTAAAACAGAAAAATCATATCATACGGAAAGCAAAGGAGAAATTGGGGGCTTTAGGTTTGGGACAGACCCCTCTTTCCCCCTCCCCTGGATCTTTCAGGACCTATAATGATCCCAAGTGGTTTTATGGCTCATCCTAAAGCTAGTCCCTCCCTAGGGTCCCAATCACCATACTGCAGCATTGGCTAAAACAGGACCTCATGCAGCAGAATCCTGCTACCTGGATCACTACCACCAGCGGGTATAGCAGGGCTGAGCGGTGTTTTCCTGGGTCTTTCCACTAAGCTCATGGCTACTTAGCTAGGCATATCCAACAGACCCTCAGCATGCTCCCATCTTCAAGAAACATGACAGTGCCCTACGTGGTGCACTAGGGCTCCAAAGAATGCACCTGCTAGAACTAGCATGCAAGCTTGTCAGGTGTAAGATTCAGCAGCTGTCTGAATCTGGTACCCACCACATGTGTGGCTCTTACCCTGCCAACAATCATATGACATGCCTTGGCTTGCCCTTGATGTTGTTGCAGTGAGGTGTGGATGCCTGATATGGAACATTACCTACAAGAACATGCTTTGTCAGGCTGGAATTAGAAACACCTCAGTTACATCAAATCTCAGTATTGGCCAGTGCTGTTATTCCAGAGGGTGTTCAGTGTAGCCTCTGTGTGCCTGAAGGAAGCCCCCTTTTATTTCTCTCTCTCTTGCTCTGCCGTTCCTCATCTTGACTGATTTCTATCTCTCCTTTCTCTATTCATATAGCCCAAGTCTTGGATGGGACGTACTATATATCTATAACAGAAGGAAAGAACTCAATCAGAGCAAACTGTATAAACTATGAAATGGGACCATCAATTAATTCAAGTCTTTGGGCTGGTGGATACAATGAATTTTGTGTGTGTGTGTGTGGTTGGTAACATGATGCTATCCTCTTACTATGAGATTAAAACAGAGAAGAGGAGGATAGAGAAGGAGTACCCACCACCTGGTTCATTAACTCCCATAGAAAGGTGCTTGGGATAGAACCTCGAAGATGGTAGCAGGAGGCCTGGTGTGAGGTCCCGTTTGGGGAAGATCTGCGTTCAAGAGGTGGAGTGAAGGAGAAGAGTGTCCATATGCTCAAATACAGGCAAGGGTGCAGCAACAGAGCAATAATAGTCTCCTGCTACTGCTCCAGAATATACTGTCACTCCTGACTTATGCTAATGTTAACCTAGTGCAAGTGGGTACCTGGTCAGTCTGGCTAGGGATCAGAAGTGGTCAGATGTGAAACTGGCCATACTGCTCTCTTTTGGGTCGTTAGCTACAGAAATTACCACAGACTGTCAGGCTGGTGTGGTTAAGACAAGCCAATCAGGCAAATTCAAGTAAAGGAGAGGGAATAATCAAGCTCCAAGTGAGAAGTAACTATGCACCTGAGGAGTGATGAGGTTTACAAAGCACAGCAAAGAGAAGCGGTCAGCAGTACTGAATGTAGCAACCAGCAACCCTCCTGCTGGCTGCTGAGCTGCTCGCTGCCCTGGAAGCACCTTTCTAGCCTTACTGGACCCTACCTGGGGGAAATAATTGCAAAGCTAGTTTCAAGCAGTCCTCGGAGGATGCTGACAGTGGTCTCCAAGTGTGCTGACTACTTGGCATCTGTCTGGATGTGCATGATGTGAGTAGAAAGACACTAGGCAGATACATAGATGGACAGAGACAGGCTGTACAATGAGCACAGTGTTTCTCCTCAGATTTATTTGCCTAAGTTAAAAAGACAGCCTCACAGTTCCCAAGGGGCTGGGTGAAGCAGCCAAGGGGTGGGCTGTGAGGTCATCCTTAATGAGGGCAAAAATCCAGTGTCAACAATGCCGCCCATTGTATATCTGTGTTTATACAATGCTGGGCTGGTTATTGCTGCTTGCATAGCTGGGACAGGGAGCAAGGCCTGTTTGGAGCCAAGGGAGAAGGGGCACAGGGCTTGGCAGTGAGTCAGATAGTTGAGGACTGGAATGGGCATGGGGAAAAGCATAGAGACAAATGCCCTTCGTGATCACTAGCTTGTTATCAGCGCACTTTATAAGATAACATGATTGATAGGGGATCAATTCTGGGCACCTCGGTTAGGCACGGCCAGTCACCTGCATTATTCCTTTCTCCCTACCCTCACTGAGCTCCTGCAATGTGGCACCAATAATTTCATCTACTATAAACAACTCCTTTATCACCAGTCTTATATGGCAGCAAATATCTTTGTCATATAAGTAGATAGTGCAGGTTGGGAAAGATGGGCATTGCTTGCTCCCCTCCCCCCACCCAGCATCAACCCTTCAAAAGCCTACCAGAAAGGTGATGTGGCCATTAACTGTTTCTGACACCTGGCTCTGTTCTAGCAACTCTCTTTTAAGGAGGGGTTTCTAGGCACCGCTGTCATCTGGGGAAGCCAAAGGTGACACAGGTTTGATTCAGGCAGGCTGCCAAAGGGAGAAGAGCTCAGGGGGCAGCAGTGGATCTATGAGATGCACTAGGCTTTGTAACACAGCTCTTTGCTCTTTTGGGGGGGCAATCACAAAGATACCAAAAGTAGAAACAGTTTTACCAACTCTTGTGATTTCATCATAACTCTTGTGACATTCACTGCTTCTCTTAAATCTCCAAACTGTGGAGGCATGTCATTACATGAGGAGGTCAGCATTCATTAATTCATCCTCCCCCCACCCCCCTTGCTTCTTTCATATTTCCTGGATGATCATGGCTACAACAACATTGACTCTACAACAGCATTCATTTAAGAAGGAACAATCTGGTTGTGGAAAAAGGGCTTGGAAAAATGACTCAAGTTCACCACAGCATAAAAGCACATAGAGGAGCACCCATCATTATATCATATTTAAAGATCTCAGGAGTGGTGGGGGCCTGTCTGATTCATGACTTCTTTTCTCCTGGAATCTGGAGGAGGTAGAGGTGCAGGCATACTGAGCAGAAGTGACAACCAAACTGCAGCTTGTGACCAACTCCAACTTACCTGACCAAAGTGTAGGGATAGAGAGATGTGTGCATAGCTCCCACATCCAGGAGGAAGAAGACAGCAATCTAAGTATAGCTGGGTGACACTGATAGGAAACAAGAATGGCAATGTTATTATGGTGCAGGTCTGCTATAGGTTGCCAAGTCAGCAAGAGTAGGTGAGCAAGGCACTCTTCAAAGAAATAAGAGTATCCCTAAATTATGACATGGCACAAATGGGGGTGTGACAGGGAGCTTAAAGCTCCTGGTACTTTAAGTGGAGAAACCATAGCAGCTAGAGCTGGGTCAGCTAAACAGGGCCAGCTGTAAGTGAGAAGGCAGCAAGGAAAACACTGCTGCCTAGGCAGTGAGCTGCCTGTCAAGGAAAAGGGCACAAATGCCACCAGTCTAGGGAAGTCACACAACAGAAAGGGAGCAGGGCTGAGGGAGCATATAGACCCAGGGCTTGAGCTAGAGCACTCAGTCTCGTCTTCAAGGTGCAGGGCAAAGGGTTCCTGGTCTGGAAGGCTGTAGGAGGGTATTCTGCTGACTCCTGGGCTGCCCTGGCAGTGCAAGTAAGACACCAAAGGCTTGCTACTGGGGGATATGACCCAGGGCAGGAGAAAAGCTTGTTATACAGTCAGTGCGCCTATGTTTTTGTTGGAGTTTTAACCAGTGGTTTGGAAGCGGCTGTAAGGGGAGTGTGTGGAGGCCACAGTGGGGTGCCTGAGGTGCTGCATTCCGGGTAACCCCAGTGGG
Source organism: Alligator sinensis (assembly GCF_000455745.1). Lineage (NCBI taxonomy): Eukaryota > Metazoa > Chordata > Crocodylia > Alligatoridae > Alligator > Alligator sinensis. The sequence continues at coordinate 2,579,370 of NW_005841831.1, forward strand.
GCATCTGAGGGGCATTGTGGTTAACCACAGTGAGGTGCCAGAAGCACACCAGTGTTTTGGAGCCCAGACAGGGGCTAGGCTCAAGACAAAGGCAGCTGGAGGCTAGAGGGGCCAATGCCTAAAAGTATAAGAGAGGAGAAATGGTCTGAGGCCAGGATGTCTAAGGATGGAACCCAGGAGGGGCAGTGACCGGGGCCAGGGAGCGAGACTGAGGCTGGAGCCCAGAAGCCAGGTGCAACACGGTGGCTTTTAGCTTAACAGACCAGCAAGAGGAAAGGGGAGGAGTCCAAGAAGGCTGAGGCCCCAACAGGGGAGATTGACTGGACAGCAACACCTTTGAGGCATGGACATGGCTGTAGGGGAGGTCGGAGGCCACAAATAGCCCATAAGGCAATGGTGCCCGGGCTGGGCACATACAAGCCAGGAAGGCCCACTGCTGTGTCTTATTGTGTTTTCCTTGTACAGTCCCTTTAAGGCCATAGCCCTCATGTTCAGCACTGCAGGGTTCAGTTTGCTTGTGGCAGTTTTGCAGCATTGGGGACTCCATGCTCTGCCATGAGGAGCCAAAGGCTTTCTTGGTTCCTCTTCCTCCACAGGACTGGGCTGGGTCAAGTCAGAGGCAGAGCAAGTATAAGCTCTGCATACATCTACCAAGGGCAATTGTTAAGATCCACCCTGGATATGATTCCAGAGAATTATAACAATAAATAACAATTAGTTCAACCCAGCAGTGTCCAGAGTGTTGTTGCTGAACTTAAAACATATCAATTGGCAACAAGGATGGGTTCCTTTGCTGAAAAGACACCCCAAGTCTGGGAGACACCATTCTGAGACCTGGCTGTGTTTTGTGATCAGAGGGAAGGTTTTTTTTCTTCTTTTTCTCTATTACGGCTGATATTAGTTAAGATGGCTACATTGGGGCATATAGAAGAATTTGATGTGAGCCAGTCAGCTTCTTGGGACTCTTATGCAGAAAGGCTATCCTATTAACTGGAAGCCAACAAAGTGGAAAACCCAGAACAGAAGTGTGTGATCCTCCTGACAGTCTGCGGTGCCAAAATATTTGCCACTGTTCGTTCCCTCACAGCACCTGCCTTACCAAACACTAAGTCTTATGCTGAACTAATTGCTCTGCTAAAGGCCCATTTTTGCCCTGCAACCCCACCACGGGTGCCCCGCCCAGGCCAGCTCTGGTCCTTTAAGAAAAAAAACCCCAAAAAAGCCCCGGCTTCACCGTTCCTGCTGGCGGGGGGCCATCCCCACTGCCCCCCATTGCCCAACACTGCACAGGGGGCTCTGCATAAGCCCCTGAAGCCCCAAGGCCACTGCAGGTGTGGTGAGTTCCAGGGCTTTTCTCAGCTTTTTTCTTAAAGGGCCGGAGCTGGCCCAGGTGGGGCACCCGTGGTGGGGCTGGGGAAGCAGGCGGGGTGGGGGGCCAGGGGGTTCATGGCAGAGCCTCCCATGCAGTGTGGGGCAGTGGAAGGCAGCAGGGATCACCCCTGGCCCAGCAGCACCCGGTGAGCATTGGGGCTTTTATTTAAAGTACCGAGCTGGGGCAGGCGGAGGCAGCCTATCCTTGTCCGTGTCCTCAGCTGGGTGTGGAGGGCTGGCCTGCAGACAAATTGGCTGAGGAATTCAGGCCATTTTCACCAGGTCAGCATGAGCTGTCTGCCCACAAGGGTTGCCTCTTGTGAGGAAATCATGTCTTAAGTCCAGAAGCAGGACACCAAATCATACTGCCCCAGCTCGGTACTTTAAATAAAAAATCATACTGACAACACTGCTCGCAGCACACCCAGGCACTGTGAGGATGAAAGCACTGGCTAGAAGTTATGTATGGTGGCCAGGTGTGGACAATGACATAGAAAGGGTTGTGAGGGAGTGCAGCAATTGTCAAGCGACCCGTCATAATCCGCCAAAGGCACCAGTATTCCCTTCGGAAATGACAAAGGAACCCTGGTCACGCATCCACATTGATTTTACTGGCCCTTTTCAAGGTAAAAACTTCTTAATTGTTGTTGACTTGTACTCAAAATAGCTTGAAGTGATTACTGTCTCAACTCTTACATCAACTGCCAGTATAACAGCTCTCCGTCAGCTGTTTACAACTCATGGGGTGCCTGACACTATCATTTCTGATAATGGGAGCACATTCACTGCAGCAGAGTTCCAAGACTTTGCCAGCCGCAACCTCATTCGAACTGTTACCATTGCATCTCGCAGGCCACAGGCCAATGGGCAAGCTGAGCGAATGGTGCAGACCACAAAAGATGCACTGAAAAAGATTGTTGTTGGAGGCTGGCCTACCAGACTGGCCAGATTTCTGTTTGCTCACTGGGGAAGTGCCTATCTGTTTCCACCAACTCAAACCCTGCTCCATCACCGTCAGAAGGAAGCAGGTCTGTCAT
>NW_005841831.1:2581822-2588819 GCF_000455745.1 Alligator sinensis
AGCGGAAGTGGAGCCCTTCTAAATGGTTGACTGACTATTCTGTCTAGGGGGAAGGAGTGTTGTGTTTTATTGGGTTTTCCTTGTACGGTCGTTTTAAGGCCAAAGCCCTCGTGTTCAGCACTGCAGGGTTCAGTTGCTTTTGTGGCAGTTTTGCAGCACCGGGGACACCATTTTTCTCTGCCATGAGGAGCCAGAGACATTCTTGGTTTCTTTCCCTCCACAAGACTGGACTGGGTCAAGTCAGAGGCAGAGCAAGTATAAGTTCTGCATACATATATTGAGGCAATTGTTAAGATCCACCCTGGATATTATTCCAGAGAATTATAATAATAAATAACTGTTAGTTCAACCCAGCAGCGTCCAGAATGTTGTTGCTGAACGTATCACCCACCTAGTGTAAGGCCTGGATTGAGATCAGCAGGGTTTGAAAGGGATTTGCTGGCAGTAAGACGGAATAAGGCTCACACTAGGACCCTTGGGCAGCCTCCCTTTCCAAGATTAACCAGGTTAATTAAGACATGGCAGGTGGGACAAAAAGGGAGGGTAGGCTAGAGCCAGAGCAGGGCAGGAGCTGTGTGGTCACCAGAGGGCCACCCCTGGAAACCCTGTCCTGTTACAGGAGGATCTTAACTTCCTAGATAACTGCTGGAAGAATAATGCAGCAAGACATAACAGGTCCAGCACGTTCCTAATATTTGTGGAAGACAAATTTTGTTCTAGATAGGTGATGATATGACTAGGAGACAGGGGCAGATCCAGGATTTCCCAAAGCGGGGTGGCAAGAGCAGCAGCCTGCACTGCAGGAGTGGCTGCACCCCCTGCTCCCAGACTCCTCTACCCCCACCAACCTGGGAAAACTTTATGAAGTCCCTAAAGCAGGTGAAAACCCCCTCTCCCTTCCTCTTCCTTCTCAGAGGCACACCCCTCCCTTTCTCTTCCCCCTCCTGCCTGCTGCTGCTGCTTTGTCTGCTGCTCAAGGGTGGGGAAGCTCCAGCCAGGCTGAGCAGTGGCTGGGCTTGGCTGGGGAGGGGATTGTGGCAAGAGTGAGGTGGGAGAGTAGTTCCCCCACTCAGCCCCAAAGGGGAAATCCCCATCTATCCTTGCTGCCATTGTCTGGGACTCCAGCTGAGTCCAGCACCTGCACAGTGAGCTCTACCCTTTCCACAGCAGGGAAAGTCAGGCAGGGGAGGGGGCATGCCTTTGACCAGGAAGGGGAAGAAAGGGAGGATTTTCACCTGCTCTAGGGATTTTAAAAAGTTCACAGAGGCTCCCATGGTGTAGGCCAATCCAAAAGGGGGAGGGGAAGGGGAGGGGTGCAGCCACACCACTGCACTCCCTCTTGATCTGCACCTGCTAGGTCGGAGATCATCTATCTTGTCATCTGTTCTGATGAATAGGGAAGAATTACTGGAGAATGTGAAAGCGATGGGGATCTTGAGAGGAAGTGATCACGATACGATAGAATTTATGATTCTAAGAAAAGGAAAGCATGAGATTAGCAGAACTAAAATGCTGAAATTCAAAAGAGCAGATTCAGAAAAATAGCAGCTCAGTTCCCATGGATACACAAGCTGAAAGATAAAAGAGCCCAGAAGGGCTGGCAGTTTCTAAAGGGCAAGAAGCTATAGTGACAAAATGGAAATACAAGAAGAATGGAAGACCAATGTGACTACACAAGGCGCCTCAAAATCGAAAGGAAACATACAGGCAGTGGAGGGAAGGGAAAGCCATTAAGGAAGCATACCAAGAAACAGCAAGAACGTACAGGGACAACATCAGGAAAGAAAAGGTAAAACATAAGTTACATCTGGCGAGGGAAATTAAAGACAACAAGAAAGACACAGAAGAAAGACTAAAAAAGCTACGGGTACTTACCTGTCCACACTGCACAGGGAGTAGAATTGTGAACTATCCGTGTGTCAAAAATGGCAATTACACAGGTGGAAAACTGCCATTTGGGCATGTAAGATGAAATAGGATCCTGCCCTGGATATCTAGGCAGAGAAATCAGCCCTGCCTAGAAAATGGACAGTCAATAAACTCTAATAACCTGCTAGTTGCTATTAGGAGTGACAAATCAGGGAAACAGTTCACCTTTTCCAAGCATAATAAGCAAGGCCAAGCAAAACCTTCTTCTCATGGTAGAGTTTTGTTCTGCTGAGGTATTGCCAGCATAACTAGGCCAGTTTGAGGGGTGTTTTCTTCATGTTTCTATCCTGCACAGCTCTATTGTTGAACGTGTGCATTATCAACCAAGACTGAAGGTTAAACCTTCCACTGATATAAATCAGAACAGTTTTGCTAGATTCAGGTAACCTGCTTTTAAATCCCAGTCCTACAAACGCACATGGAGCTGTTTGCAAGTGGTAACATTAAGCTGAGAGAGGGAGCTCTATTACCTGGATCTTAGCCTGAGAATGAGAAATCCAGCATTCATGGAACCCCAGCTTCCTGCTTTATTCTCTGTCCTATGTAGCTTTAGGCCACATTTCTGCTACCAACCTTTGTCGGCATAACTACGTTGGTCCTGGATATGAAATAGTGGGTTCCTTGATTGATATATCTGTGTTGGCATAATCCCTTAGCATAGACACAAAACTACTGGCCAAATGGTGCGCTTGCTGGGATAGCTTTATTTGCTTTGCTGTATGACTTCAAGGTGCACATTTCTGCTAAACATCTACATGAGGAGTGCTTTGCCAGCAGTGTATGTACTGGCCTTTCTGTACCGGTAAAGGGCTTTTAATACAGACATAGACCCAGTGGTATAACTGAGGGGGGGAGCGGAATGACCAGGGCACCAACCCTGGGTGCTGCCTTTGTAGGGGAGGGAGGGGAGCAAAAAAATAGCTGCAGCTGCTGACAGATGGCCACCCCACCTCCAACAGCATGGCAGCCAGCACTTCTCCAAGCACTGCCACTGCCCAGGGTGGGGAGCTACCCTGTTATGACTCTGCATTGAACACTTTGTCTGGTGACTTGCTAGTTACACCGAGAGGCGTAATGACATGGCTGGGAGCCTGGGGCAGCTGCTGCACACAACAGTGTAATCACACAATTGCCAATGGTACAATCATGTGGCTGTAGCGGTAGCTGTTTTTTTCTCCTTTCACCAAATTGATTCCTGGAGCACCTTCCCCAGTCACCCTGCCCTAGCAATGCCACTGGTTATGTCTCTACTAGAAGCATTTTACATAGCTTCCCAAATTCAGTTCAATTACTAATACATGCAAGTTATGTTAAGGCCAATTCAAGGTGCCCTAGATACTGATGAGAACACCCAGCTCTCATATAACACTTTTTCTTGTTAGAGCTCCAAGTGTTTTACCAGTATGCTAGTTTCATTAGAGGAAGCATGCTTCTTTTACAGGCTAAGCCCTGGAACAGAACATGCTTTCTGGGTATCTTTTATCATTCCACATGGTTTTACTTTGAGCACCAAGTTTGTTTAGTTTGTGCGCCAACATAGGATAAGTAAAAGCATGCTGGAAGTTCTGTTCCTGAATGTCAGTATTTGAATATGAATGCATATTACTAATTAAGAAAAAGGAAAATAAATGTAAAGGGTGCCTGCCTTCATAATTGTTGAACAGAATCCACCTTTTTATCTTGATTGATAATTTAGGACTACACCTTCACCGTGAAAATGTACCAAAACTAAAGCACTGGTGAAATTTATGCTGTTTTAATTACATGTTTAAGTAATGATACAATATTATTACAAATAAGATTAATACTAACTGAACCAGTATTCAATTCTTAAAATTATTTATCCAAGTATCCAAAACAAGTATTTCCTATCTCCATCACGTATGAAATCACTTAGAACCCATGTGGTTCTGAAGGTATCATTGTTAATTTGGATAAGACAATGCCGTTGTGATTCAACTATGTTTTTAGTATTAGTGAATTAATATGATCAAACACCAGTGCACACTGATCAAAACCTCCTTGATGGTCAGGTTTACTTTGAGCAAGAGACTTAGTAGAACTCTGATTATTTGTGTCCGGGTGGTTCGCCACCTGTTTAGAATGCACCAGGTGCTGAATTAAGCCGCTCTGCCACTTCCTGTGGCTTTTGTTTCAGTGGGCACCACTTTTCTGATCAGCTGGAGCTCTTCAGCAATCCTCACACACCTGACTGGAGAAGCAACACCCTTCAAAACCAACTGTAGCACCTCAGTAGGCCCACATAGTTGTTTGTTGTGACTCTGTATATCCTAGTTGGTTTGCAAACCGTCATCTTCACAAGGGTAGGGTTAGGAACAGAACCCTATGAAGTATCTAGATTCTGGTGTGTTACAAAGCCCTGTATGGCAGGAGGAGTGATTGTGGGGTTGAGCATAGGATCTTATCATGCCTTATTGCCAGTACAGTGGGAGCCCAGGATTGCCATTCCCTATTTGCCCTGCACTGGCAAATAGGGGACTCAGCCCCAGCTATGCCCTGTATGCAGCCAGAGACTGCTGCACATACTGCTAACAGTAGCTGCTATCTCTCAACCACGAGGAATATGATAGGCGCCCCATGGCTGGGAGACTGCAGTAGCTGCAGTTTCTCAGCCGCAGGGTGTGTGGGGCACCTCCATAGCTGGGAGATCACAGCTACTGCAGTCTCCTAGTTTCAGGGATGCATGGAGCACCCTCCTCCCCCCCTTGGCTGGGAGATCATAGCTGCTTTGATCTCCCAGCTGCAGGGGCACACTATGGGGGGGAGGGGCTGGGAGATCACAGCCACACCCCACAACTGCCGGGACCTAGAGTCCCACAGCTGCTGGGTGCTGCAGGGGCTGAGAGTCCCTTCAGCTGCAGGACTCGCAGCCTCAGCTGGGCATGGTGTACCCCTGTCACTGGGAGCCCAGTCAGCTGTGGCTGCATTACATGTGCAAATTAAGTTGGATAGCAAGCAGATATGAAGTTAGTACTCATTTCTGAGGTCTAACTTTATAGCTGTTTGGACCATTTATGGTGTGATAGGTACTTTGCAAGTGTAGCTGGTCTCAGTTTACTTGCACAGTTAATCAGTTAATTGCACACTAGCTGTAATGTGTACAGGGGTTCAAAATGCATACAGAGGTAACTAGAGTTTGGCCAATTATGCTGCACACCTATGAGATAAAAACAAAAATCTGGAATAGTGATGTCACAAGTAAGGTTTCCTTATAGAACATTTTTGTTGTTCTCTCCAATATTGCCTTTCCATTTTGCAGTTTACCTTTGCTGCTAGTGGGTGCTGTTTGGTAATCTCTGCAAGATAAATAACAGTAGAGGCTTGCTTATCTGTATTTCCCATCTGTGCAACACTTTGGCCTAAGGGACTACTATGTCATAGACTTCACATCTGCTCCTACACTGAAAACTTGTCAGAGAACAGCAAGCGGTGGGTGGTGCTTTCCAGGAGTCTTTTACTGAATGAAATACCAGTAGCCGATTAAGATCCAGGCATCTTTGTAGATATCTTCTTAGATAACCTGTTAATGGACAGCAGCAACTTCATCAGCAGGATCAGGGTCTGAGGCTGGTATGGATATCAGAAAAGAAATACATATGGACCATGACACCACCAATCCACAAGAGGTTCTGTCACACATGAAGGATAAAACCATCAAGACAATTGCTTGTGTTTAAATAAAATGAGACAATGTGTTCCCTTTCTAAACATTTTGATTAACTGGCTGTGGTAATTAAACATGTCATTTCTGAAAGCAGCCCTAATCATTTCTTTGTCTCTTTGATGTTCCTTGCTTTTTTGCTTTTTATAATTTATTGTAGTCATTTTAATTGTATTAATTGGACAGATTAGGAATGTAATGTCTGCAGTATGTATCTCTTTTGTAGCTAGGCTTTGATGCAATGTATTCTACATTTAGAAACTTTTGATAAAATCTTATGTATGATTTAGATCTCTGCACATATTTAGACATTTTCATGCACACACACACACACACACACATACACACACACACACACACACAGTAGTATACTAAAGCAATACATTTATACTTTGTATTTTTACCTAATGGCCACATTTAACGATAGTTCAATGGGAAAGGCTTAAAGCAATAGAACAGCAGATACATGCATAAATTATACATTATTAAGCAAAATGTCATGGATTGATGAAGCAATTGTACCACTTAGTGGTTCAGGTTCCAGCTGTGGGCTCTCGGCTGTCAGTTTCCATGTACAGCACTAGAAAAAATATTTTATTTGGCAACTGCTTCTGATGGATATAAAGTTGTAGGGTAATATATCCAATAAAATCAGCTTGCCATGTAGACCATGGTTTTAACTTTTTGCTGATGTCCAGAGGGGGGCATTGTTATTGTTGTTAAGACTGCCCAGATTAAAGCAATTGTCACAATTTTTCTGTTTGCAAAAAATTTCTGTTTTCTTTTGTCTGTGCCCAACCTCCTTCTAAAGGCACAGCATAAATGAAATTCTTCTGAATCTGCTCTGGTGTCAGTTGCATCAGAGCCTTCTCTTCTTTGTATGTGAGCCCTCTGTTGCTAACATTAATTTTGGTTCACAGGATTTCAGGGAGGAATTCTGTAATTTCTTGTGGGCTTCTGTTTCATTGTTTCTAGGAACACTGCATCCTGTTTCTGCAGCAGTGATAATTCAGGCACAGGTTTTGTTGACCAAAGCAAGAGAGCTCACAATTTATTGCAACTGTGTTAACCTACCTGTAGTCTGTGTGACAACCTCTGTGTGACGCTTATCTGCATACCCACCCCACCATGCTCGAAGGAGTGGGAACTCTTGGTACTTGTTTTAGCTGTATAAAAATGGTTTAACCACATTTTAACAGTTTGAATGGAAGGTACCAAGTGAATTAGGTTTTGTGTACACTGGCCCTGCCTTCTAAAACTGTAAAATTTATAATGGTACCAGTGGTATAAGAGAAACGTGGGTAAAGGTTGCTGAAGGACCAGCACTTAACTATGATTTGTGTAGGTGGGAGGATCCTCAACTCAGGAGTAACATGGGAAGCTCTT
>NW_005841831.1:2588832-2592723 GCF_000455745.1 Alligator sinensis
TATCAAGCCTCACAGTGAAAAGTACTTAGGATGTGCATATTTGGGGTCAGGTTGAGGCCTGTTAGCTACTTGTTTCTAAAAGAGGTTAAGTCTGTGCAGTACTTACAGTGAATCAGGTTGAGGCTGGTAACTGTTAGATTCTAGGCATTGTTATACCTTAGGCTGTAAGCCACACACATGTTAATTGAAAAGAGATTCATAGATTCATAGATGCTAGTCAGAAGGGACCTCAAAGCAACATTGAGTCTGACTCCCTGCCACTGGCAGGAAAATGTGCTGGGGTTGGACAACCCCAGCCAGGTGGTTGTCCAGTGTCTTCTTGAAGACCCCCAAGGTAGGGGAGAGCACCACCTCCCTTGGAAGCCCATTCCAGATTCTGGCAACCCTTACTGTGAAGAAGTTCTTTCTGATGAGATGAAGTCCTTGAGCCTCCTCCAGGGATCAGAAAGTTGGTTTGCATCTGTAACAGAAGTGAAGAGCACCAGTGCCTGCACAGCTTCCCCCAGGGGTGGCAGGAAGGGGTGAGTAATGGTCTGGGTTCAGTTTAGGGGTTTTAAACAAATTTTCCCAGACCATTACTGCTACCCAGTGCCTGGCAGAAGGGTCACATAATATAAAACACATATTGCTCCTCATGTTGAGCAACCCATTTTGCATGAAAGTTAGCAATAGATTTGTTGCAGTAAAACACTATAACATGTAAGCTTTAACTTCTAGGACACAAGAGACAGGAGGTGAGGAAGGAAAACAAGAAAGTTAGTACAGAAGAGAAAGAAGAGAAAGAGACATACGTTTAAAAAAATGCAGACATGGTATATCCATGCAGAATTACAGATATAAACAAAGCTATGGGGGAAAAAAGGCAAATTAACATAACTCAATTTACTGAGGATTGAATTTAAGCCATATTTACATGAATGGTGAAAATAACTTTTGGAAGCATTTGTTAGTGGTTTTTAAATAACTGTTTAATAGTTGCCACAAGAGTTATTTTCAACACCCATTTTCTTTCTGCCCCATACAGAATTATATGCTTAGAAGGACGTATCTGTTGCACAAGGATTTTTCACTAATGTTAAAGATTTGGCCAACCCTTTCTTTCAAGTTTGCTAATTATTTTTCTTAAGGAAATTAATGGCTCAGACCCTTTTTCTAAAAGGTTCGCTAAGTGGTAACTTTCTTTGTACCTGGTGGCCTTAACTTTTGGGCCACTTGCTGAGATAAGGTAGTAGCATAACCAGGGTTGGCATCCAGGGAACCAACCTCCAACACCATCATAGCTGACACCTCTGAGCTAGGGCATTTTGTACCTGAAATGAAGTACTGAAATGATTTTGATCTCCCCTGTATTGGGGTTTAGCTAGTATAGATTTGCTGTGCTCTTGGAATACACACATCAAAATCTATAGGCAACCATTGATCCTCTGGATCAGGGGTAGGCAACCCCTGGCATGGGTGCCAGAGTGTGGCACTCGAAGGCATTTTGCTTGGCACGCATGTCTCTGGGTGGCTGGTGGGGAAGGGGCCATGATTACACAGCAACAGCAAGATTTGGGCCCCTTGTGGCTCCCCTGTCATTCACCTCTGGTACGCCAACATCTTACAAGTTGAAGTTGTGGGTGTTTTCGGCACACTGCCCCAAAATGTTGCTGACTGCTGCAAGCCTGGATCATGGCGTATGTATAAGAGGTTTAGGCAGGTGCTTGATGAATCTGCTTGTGACTGACAAGTCCAATTCAAGAGGGAGACAACTTGCTACAGGTTTCACAGATCCATGTGTTGTCTGAGTTAGAACCCAAGTTTACAGCACGCTGCTTCCTTCTTTCTTGCTTTGCTTCCATCCTGTCTCTGGGTCAAAGATGCTTCATGTTGAGCTACACCCAGTACCAGATGTTCCCCCAGGTTGGATGGGGTTCTGCACACTCCTCCCAGCTTTCTACATCAATGTTGAATGACTTTATATCATTTTTGTGCATGTTGTGGTACTGCTATAAAGGGTGACCCCACTTCCTAGAACCATTTTGAATCCAACTGTACAAAATATTCTTGCGTCCCCTCATGGGACTGAGAGCCTGGCAGGAGAGGCCCCAAGCACAATCTGGCTGCCAGAGCTAGAGCCCCACTGTCAAGGGCACTCACCAGTGTGCCCTTTCTTTAAGTCTTCTTATTTAAGAAAGCAGGGGCTACAGCAAATTAAATTTCAAAGTGGGCAGCAGACACTCTGTAAACAGTGCCACCCAGACTATAAATATGATAAAATCTGTGAAAATCGGGGACACTAGAAGACCAATAAATACACACCCTAAGAGGGAGGAAAACTGGGAAAACATTCTGAGAGAGGCAAAGGACATGAATCTCTTCAGCCTTCACAAGAGACAGCTGAGGGGAGATCTTGTGGCCGTTTATAAATTTATTAAGGGAGGTCAACGGGGAATAGGGGAAGCGCTGTTTACTAAGGCGCCCCAGGGAGTGACTAGGAATAACGGGTGTAAACTAGTTGAGAGTGGATTTAGGTTAGATATTAGGAAGACATTTTTCACAGTAAGGGTGACCAGGATCTGGAATGGGCTTCCAAGAGAGGTGGTGCTATCACCTAGCTTGGAGGTCTTCAAGAGGAGGCTAGATAGTCACCTGGCTAGGGTCACCTGACCTCGGTCCTCTTTCCTGCTGGGGCGGGGGGGTCGGACACGATGATCCATTGTGGTCCCTTCTGACTCTACAATCTATGAATCTATGAAAGACAGGTTGTTGTCAAGGCAACCAAGAGGGAGAAAGGGTGCAGATCACCCATAAAAGTGCAAGCAAAAATAAAACCAGTGGAACCTCCAGGCACCTGCCAAGAACTGCGGACCTCTGAATACTTCTGAACACCTGGCTGCAAGGAGAGACTGTCCTCTAAGACAACTGAAGTTTATGCAATGTTTGCATTGTGTCTTAGCTTGGGCAAAGTTTTCTATTGTTTCTTTGTCTTGGGCGTAAAATTGTAAATTGCTGTACTTAATGGCACATCAGCTGAAATCTTCCCCTTAAAGACTCAGCTCCAGGAATCAGGTTATATTGTAAGCACAGAAAAGTTTGTAGCCATAATGAAGGCATGGACCAATTTGAATGTGCATGTTAAAAGCTTGTGATTTTTTAAGCCAATATGATGACGGTGATGGTTGGCTCATGGAAGGTGTGACCTATGTGAACAGGGAACTATGGTTCAAATCCCAGAATACTAGAACAAGGGGGCACCTGCCAGGGGTGGATCAAAGAGGGGGTGCAGTGATGCAGTTGCACCTCCTTCACTCCCTTTGATTTTTGGTCCACCCAAACTGTAAAAGAAACTGCCTAGCAGTGGCAGCAGTATTTCCATTCAGGCAGCCATGAAGGAATCACTTGACTTCATGGCTCATTATAAGGGTTGTTGGTTGTAGCCATGTTGGTGTAAGGACATAGGCAGACAAAGTTCCTTGGGTAGATGTGATAACTTTTATTAGACCAACTAAATAGTTGGAAAAATTGTTCTTTGCAAGCTTTTAGGCACAAACACCCTTCTTCAGGTGCAGGGAAAGCCCAAAGAACCATCCACTCAAAGAACCTCACCTTGCTCATTATAACCTTATTGAATCCTTCTAAATTTCTCATTCCACAAGCGTTAATGATCCTCTCTCCTTTTTTTAATCGTCTTAATGCTCCATTAATCAAGCTATTCTTTCTTGTATAAATCTACTATCTGCTCATAGGCGACGCATAGCGGGGGAATGGGGGGGGCATGTGCCCCCTCTGACAGCGAGTGCTCTGGCTGGTAGGGGGACATGGAAAGCACTAGCGCCCCCCTGAAATTGGCTCCGCTGCCAGCCGAAGTGCTGGCTCTTCTGCTGCTGGTATGCTCAGCAATCAGCCACC
>NW_005841831.1:2592754-2595083 GCF_000455745.1 Alligator sinensis
CCCCTCCCCCTCACTGGGGAGGCACCAGTCTCCCATGGATCTGCTCCTGACAATGTAGCTCCTATTTCATAGTCTGGCAGGCTGCTTTTAATTCTAGCTAAAAATACTAACTCAGGCCTGGAAATGTTACCTCCAGTGAACATTAAAGCAGGTGCAGAAATAACTGTCAGTGACGCCTTGGATGTACTGTTGGGATGCTCGAGAAGGCTCGATGTGTTTGTTCCATGAATCTGGAAGGGATGCACATTTTATTCGCGAGACTACAGGACTCATGAAGCAACCCCTTTCCAATAGGTTTGCCTCCTTTTGTCCGTCTTTTTCTAATACACAACGTAGGCTATAGCAAATTCCTGCACATCTTCCATCTTAACCTGCAGAACAGAGTCTTCAGCTCGTCACAGATTAGTCAAGCTCTCTGTTTCTGTTTTGCCTAGAGAGAAAGAGGTGCTGCAGGGGTCTATGGAGACGCACCTCCCCACCTGCCCCCACTTTGCAAAATCCGAGATGCGCCCGTGGCACCGGCTGGGTAAGGGTCCAGCCCCGCCGGCTCTGCAGATCGCGGGCAGCCAATGGCGAGGGTGGGATGAGGTGGCACCAAATTTTCCGCAGCCAATGGGAGCCGCGGGCAAGTGTGAAGGCATCAGCGCCCGGGCTCGCCCTCTCCATCCCCCTGCGCCGCCGCAGCGCCCCGGTCCAGATCCTGCTCCCACTCCCGCTCCCGGTCCAGCGCACCTACGCCCAGCCCCAGCGCCGCCCTCGGCCGCAGGAGGAGGGAGGAGAGGAGGAGGCAGAGCGCCGGCTTAAATACCGCGGCCGTCCCCGCAGGTGCAGAGGACACGCGCCGAGAAGCGGAACAGAGATGCCCGCCCTCGTGCTGCAGGAGAAGGTGAGCCCCCGCCGGCTCGTCACGTCCTCCGGCTCCCGGCCCCGCGGGCTGCGGAGATCGGGTCCCCCCCGCCGCGGCCGTCGCCTCCCCCTTTTGTTTCTCGTTGGCGATCCAGGCGGCTGCAGGCCGGAGCGCGGTGTCCGTGGCGCAGGCAGCCGCCCGTGCCGCCGACCCCGTGGGAAGGCTGCGGCGTCCCAAAATGTCGGGTCTGGACGAGGACCTTTTTCTTTGCTCCGCTCGGGCTCGGAGCCGTGGCTGGCGCGGGCGCAGCGCGGGGCTTGTCTGAATGGATCCGCGCCGGAGCCCGAGCCGGCAGCAGCCTCTGCGGGGAAGGGGGAAGGAGCCGTCCAAATGCTGGGGAGGCTGGAAAGGAAAGGAAATGGCCACTTTTTAAAAATGACTGCGCTTTTCTACTAGCAGTTGCCCTAAGGGCGTGTTCAGCCAGCCGGTTCTCATGCCGCTGTCTAGCACCCCGATGAGACCTGGGCACCGTGGGTCCAAAGCCCAACCCCCTGCCCCTGCTCGGGTCCCTCGCAGTCCCCTTTGTAGCCCTGTTAATGCTTACGCAAGGCAGGAAAGGATTCTGCCCCCTTCTCGAGGCTGGATGTTTCCCTGTACTTACCTTTGTGGGGATGCATTTTATTAACAGCTCTCCAGCCTACTTGCTTTCTGTCGCAACGCTGTGAATAACCCTGTGCTAGGTTGCAGCATGCTAAAATGTGACGTGAAGCTGAGATTGGGGCCTTACACTGCACCCAGTTAATGCATCTCTCTAGGGCATGCGTGTTCCAGTTAGCTGTATATGCTGGCCCTATGCCAGGCTAACCTATTGAGTGCTTAATGATATTGGGGCAGTGGGGAGGAGCACATCTGAACTGCAGATGCCAGATGTAGGCTATTCAGGAATGAAGGGCAATGCATGTAAACAACTTGCAGCCCGTGACTCTGGGCTCCAAAGCAGCACTGCTCACCCCCACCCTCTTCACTGTGTAGTAGAGGCAGTGGGAGTCACAGCCCCAAGGGGATAAGTATTTTCTTCTTCCTCCCTGCTTCCTTTATCTCCTGCCAAATGAGCCTCATGTTTCCTGGACAGAGGTAGCTTTGACTGTCTCTGGCCTCAGTAATTTAAGTGTTGTTTGTGTGGGGAAAATTCCCAGTATACTAGCATTGCTATGTGGGCTGTAGTCTGCAGTTCATGGCTTTGGCCTGATTCTGGAATAAGCGTGTCTTTTTTTTCTTGCTTCTGTGTCTCATAAAGTGATAGAAGCTAATCAGAGGGGGAAAAAAATTAATTGTTTTCACTGCCAGGCGAGTGTCTACATGGGGAGTTTTACTGGTTTAATTATACTGATGTCGCGATGTCGGCAATTCTTCCTGTGTAGGCAAGTCCCAGCTCTCCTTGGCCGATTATCACTTAGCAAGGGAGGGACCTACACCTTCCTG
>NW_005841831.1:2595114-2610256 GCF_000455745.1 Alligator sinensis
ATGTTAGATGGCTGTAACTGGCACTTGGTTTGGGCAGAGCTTTCAGCTGTTTAATCTCAGGATTTGAAAGCAGGCCATCTCCAGCATTTCTGGATGTTCAGTGGTGCCATGAAACTGCTGTTGGCTAAGTAAGGGAAGAAAGGATGGGGAAAAACAGAGCCCTCTGCCAGGACACAAAGAACCTGGCTGGCTCCCAGTCCTCACGGTTGTCTAGATCCACTTAAAGAGGCAGGATATTTGCTGGCATCTGCAGTACAGATGTGCTTCTCCTCCCCTATGCCCCAATCCCATTAAGCACTCAATAGGTTAGCCTGGCATAGGGCCAGCATATACAACTAACTGGAATGCACATGCCCTAGAGAGATGCATAAACTGGGTGCAGTGTCCACTCTTTGTCCTAAATGAAGTGTCGCTGATTCCAAATGGCAGAGGGAATACCTGGAGGGTTCATCCGAGTGGAATCCCTGAGTGTTTGCAATCCCTCTCTGTGGCAGGGTTATGGCTAAATTGCTGATTTCTGCCCTTGAGACAGGGAGGCCATGTAAGCAGCATGGCCTGATTTCAGTGTCTCCCTCAAGGAACTGGGCCATGGTGAAATGGTGGCCCTGGAGGGAACTCTGCTGCTGGCAGGCATGTGAGTATAAATAAGCTTTAATGCCTTGTCACCCAGGATACAAATTAACCTTCATGGAGTTTAAGGTCAGTCAGGGTCCCTTGGTGTCTCCAAAGACACTGAGCCTAATTGTCATTTGGGTAGCATCCTCATACCCAGTTTGCACTGGTGGCAATGTCTATCTAGCCTTCAGGACCATGGAGAATTGGGCCCTTGAGGGGCTAATGAGTCCCCTGGAGTTCAAGGGTTCAGCACTGCTGAAAGTCAAGCCCATTGTGCCTAGGTTCAGACCAGAGACAGGCCCCCAGTGGCAGTGAAAGCCATTGTGCCTGGCTTGGAGGAGAAGCAGCAGATCCAGGGTTTAACTAAAGGATCATGGCTTGTTGGGTCACTCTTGCCTGTGCCTTGTAATATGCACATGTGATCTGGACACTTCTGCTAGTAGTGGGTGATAGAGCATCGGAAGAATGACGGTTGTCTCTTGGTTACCTCAGAGCAACTGGGAGGCAGGATTTGTCAGTTCTGTTTGTAGCTCTACCACTGATCACTCTGGGCCTTGTCAGATCTTATGTTGTAAGCAGAACAAATATTAATTGGCTTAGAGTTGTTCAACTTAGTGAAGTTGCACCTTAAGGCAAAAACCTGCTCTGATTTCCTCCCACAGCTGTGACTTGCCACTGGAGGCTTGGTGTGCAGAGGAAGGACTAGAAACTAGAGAAAGGACAGACTCACTGCCCCCACCAGGCAGAGCAAGTACTGCAGCCCCAGAGTGCTTTACACCCACAAGGTTTCCTGCTGCCGCTTAGACCATCTCTGCCCTCGCTGGGAGCAGAGCCAGCTAGTCCGAGCAGGAGGCACCACCTCCCCACTGCTGCTCACAGCAGCTTTGCTGGGAGCAGAGCCAGTTGGCCCAGCAGAGCCAGTGTGAGCTGCAGTGGGGAGGCAGTGCCCCATCCCCCCCACTCAGATGGGCTAGCTCTGCTTCTGCTGGGAGCGGAGTTGGGGTAAGTGGTAGTGAGGAAGTGGTGCCTCCCTCCTTGGACCAGCTGGCTCTGCTTCTGGCAGAGTCAACGTGAATGGTGGTGGGTGGTGCTGCAGCCGCCAGGTGCTCCAGGGTTGCAGTGTTTTCTCTGCTGGACATCCCTGGAGGGCAAGGCACTGTACCTGGGCCTGCTGTGCGCCAGCGTCCCCACTTGCCCACTGCCTCTTGAGATGCTAGAGGACTTCAACAGAAAAGCTGTGAAGAGTGGCCAGAAATTAGGAGCAAAATTAGGCAGATTAGAGATAATCCTGCCCTGGAGTGGCGTAACTTTAAGATACATAATGAGCGCTTTAAGTCGCTTAAAAGGGGTTAACGTGCAGCCAGTCCATGACTTAAGAGCTCCAGAAGCCGCTTTAAATTACCATGTAACAAGGCTGTCTGTGGCCTCAGGTAAATCACTTTTCTTTCCTGTGCCTTAATTGTCCCATGTACAAAAGCTTAGCAGCAGCCAGGCAGTCTGAACTTCAGTGACTAACTGGGAGCATTCAACATTCATCTTGTACTCAGTCATTCTCATCTACAGAACTCAATGCACAGACCTAAAATAAATCCATATTATAGTACTATGCTCCAGGTAAGGAAACTGTAATACAGAAGTTTGGAAAGGAGGTTGTTAGGTTTTACCCAGTAAAGTTTGAACTGCCTGAGTCGCTCCTTCAGGCAGGATGAGAGAGATCCAGGATTAATACTGGTGATCTAAGAGTGATCAAAACTGCAAATCTTAATTTTCTCCCCTGCACTGCTAGGTTGCAAGGTTACTATTGCTGATTAAATAAAAAATGAGCTCAGCTGATGGTTCCACAGATCTGTGTATGATCAACATAAAATGTTCTGTTAGCAAAGCCAAATGGAGAGAAAACATTCCTGGTAGCCTGCAGAGAAATCTCCATCCCTTTGAACATGGATCAAGGAATCTGTGCTTGGAGGGGAAAAGTCTTGCATTTCACCCTCTGAAAGACTCACCCTCTCTGCAAAGGGTCAGCCCCCTTGGCATGAAGCAGGACAAAAGTGGTGAATTTGGGTGAAATCTGTCTCTTTTTAAGGGCTGGATTTCCTCCTATGGGAATACATGCTGCATATATGAGTTCTGCTGATTCTGTCTGTAGAGCCCCAGACAGAGTCCACATGAAGGAGACTTTCAAGACCTCCTTTTCTCTCTGCACCACCCCACCCCCACTTCCCCCAAGATATAATATGGTGGTCTGTGATGGAAGGGCAGTCCCTGAGGAACTCCTATAGCTCTGGGTGGACTTCTAATGCCTTCTGACCTAGGAAATAGATGCAGATGATCCAGAGCCAGCTCCTCTTGATCCCTGTAGTAAAAACCAGAATACAATCTATATGTGGTCTCTTTTTTCTTTATACCAGCTCTCCAAGGATTTCCCTTTAGCCACCAGCACCATTACTGCAGGGGTGACAAGGAATGGGGAAGCAGTCATGGAGAAGAACTTGTCCAACCCTGAGAAAATGTCAGTTGCCCGCAGCATGACAGATGATATCTTTGATGAGACCTACCGTGAAAAGGAGGGCCCCAAGCCTACCAAAATATATGTCTGGAGAAATATCTTCCTCATGTCTGTGCTGCATGTAGGAGGCTTATATGGGATCTCCCTGATACCTTCAGCAAAACTGATGACTCTGGGATGGGGTAAGTGGAGGAACTCCCTTATTCTTCTTTGTGTATGTGAGCTTGACTGATCGGAGAAGTTATTCCTTTGCCTGGGCCCTCATACAAAGGTGTAGGAAGAAACTGGGTTTGGATAGTGTTGAAATGATGCTCAGTTTAGTTCGCAAGTGGTTTTGGAGGTTTAATATCTGTAGTTCACTGAGACATCCCTGGATGGAAAGGAGATGGCAGAGAAGTGCAAGTGATTACTAGTTTAAAAAGTGAATTCTAATGCATAGGCAAAAGTAAAGGTAGGATCATGGCTGGGTGGGAAAGAGATTTCCTATATTGAAGAACACTTCTTGGTTCCAGATATATTTTTTTCTTTTCCATTTGGCATTTTTTAACCATTTTTCACACAACCTTCACAGCCCCCATCCAAGGTAGTCATATAGGGGCCTTCTCTGAACCTGCCCACTCCTGTTGTTCCCCCTGACTTCTCCCCCAGCCCATAGCTGATGATAATGAGCTGAAAAATCATGATACACCTGTGTTTTCTTTGTTTCTGATCTTGTACACTGGGTAGGAAGAGAAATGGGTAGGTATGAGGAGAGAATCATAGCCATCTCAGGAGACCCTGAGATTCCCCACAGCAGTGCCCTCCCACTGTGCACAGACTGGGTGGGAGGGGGCAGAGAGCAGTCCAAGGAGCTGAGAGGACACAGGAAGGATCTGTTTACACTCCCTTGGGGGGCACAGATGTTCCTCTCTACCCCTCAGAGAATCACATCAGGCCTTACATGATCAGGTAAGTAATCTGTTCTCTGGAGCTCCATTTTGTCTGTTGTTTGGCCCTCCCTCTCCCACCCCATCTCTGTTTTACAGGGGCCATTAATCCCTAAACAGTGTTGCATTCTCCCCTCTTTCTCTCACTGTGCAGCACAGATGTAGCTAATTTGTGCTCTCACTTTGCTGCCTATTTGGCCCCAGGACTGATGCCCTTGGCTGGCACCAGTGAAGTTCCCTGGGTTGTGATGGGATGGATGATGCCTGCCATAGTGAAGACCAATAGATCTGGTCACATGGAAGCAGAGAACTCCCAAGCCTTTCTAGAAGGAGCTCCCTCCCACATCAATATTCACCTTCTCTCCCATTTTCTTAAGCAACCAGGTCACAACTGAGCCAAGAGTTTCCTGCTGCATTAGGGAACAGAGCATTGTTTGCAAGCATCTGTCTCGGATCTCTTCCTTCCCCATCCACTTGGTAACAGGCTGCCCTATTTCTGAGTCAAATGGCCTGCAAATCCACGGATGATTGAGCTGAGCTGCAGAGGTTCATGAGGAGAGAGATGGCAGGACTAGGAATGCTGTGCAACATGCCTGAAGCTTACAGAGGTGTCAGACTGGGTTGGTTTCAGGGAGGATTAAGCCAGTAGGATCTGAGTCCTGGTAAATAGCAAGTAGCACATCATACAGATGGCTGCTACCAGCTGCAGGCGCAGGAGGTGGACCTGTCAGCCATGTTTTCATTCTACCATGGTGTCATCCAGAGCACAGGCTGCTGTTGGCACTCACCCATGTGTGGACTAGCTGGGGTATATGTACCATGGTAGTGACTCTTTAGGATGAGAGGCTGAAGGCTTTAGAGAACTGGGGATCAAGCTGTGTGTAGTGTGAAGTCAGCCCCAGGCTGATCTGGTATGAGAGTAGTACTGTAGGCTGTGGATGAGAATGAGAAATCTCTTTGGAATAGATGGGTGTCCAGGACAGAGTGAGCTCAGAGGATGGGCTCTTTGCAATGATAAACGGTGTCCCAAAATACTTCCCCTTCCAAGATTTTCAAATAACTCAGCACCCCCAGGTAGAGCCTAGCATTGAGCTTTCTTCTCCCAGCATCTCCCATGATGACCCATGATAAGTGCACATGTATGGAGCACTTATGACAGTGATTGTACCACACTTTTGAAAGCCTAGTCCTGGAGGTATGGAAACAGACAGTAGATGAAATGCAGCCAGTTCTGGGTTAAAACTCAGGGACAGGGCACTGCAATATAACATACCCTGTTAGAACCAGGAGAGAGGATATTAACTGGATGTTAGGAGGGCATGTAAAGAAGAATACTACATGCAGTTAAATCAGAAGGAGGAAAACAGAATAGTCAGCCAAATTGGAAAGAGCCATTCCCTAAGGGCAATATAAATATCCCTGTTCTCGCAGGTAGAGATGCACCTTACGGGCTAACTGAATCAGACATACATAAGCTGTAGCAAACAAAAGCTCACCTCATCAGATGCTATGTTCTTAATAGGAAATGCCAGGGAGTCAAGTTGTTAGGATACTACTTGTGTCTCTCATGAGAGAGGGGGAAAAGGAATGGTTGAAGCTGCAAAGTGGAGTTGACTTGGAGGTTAATTCTTTTATCCCTTCCCTGAATGTACAGATAAAAACAGTGAGCCTAACACTTGAGCAAACCTGCCAAACTTCATTAGGCTGCACCTTGTATAGCCAGAGGCTGTCATTGAAAAGTGAGCCACCCTGATGGGATCAGTTCCACTGTGCTCTCTCACAGCTGCTGCCCAGTGCTAGAAGCAAACCTTTCCTTGAATCAACTGAAGCCCAGCCAGGATTTGGGCTTGATCTGAAAACCTCTCTACCATGAGACTTTTTCTGCAGAGCTTTCAGCTTCTGACTAGCAGACTAGAGCACTTTATACCAGAGTCTCCAGGTCTCACTTGAGCCTGAATTATACCAGAGCAGTCCCATTGACTGCAGTAGTGTTACTCTGGATTTACACTGCTGGGAGCAAAGGCAAAGCCAGACCCTATGTATTAAAGAGTGCCTGGCTGGGCCCACTTGGCAAACCAGACAATTAGACAGTTCCCTGAGAGATCTGGCTGCAAGCTCTTGCTTTGCTGTTCCTTCATGTCATTGCCAAGCTGGTGCTCCTCGGCAACTGTTTCACCCCTGGACAGCATCATCCAAACTGCTTGGAGTTTGGAATGGTTCAAGGCAATGATTATCAACCATGGTGCCAGAGCACCCTGGAGTGATGTGAGATTAAGGGTGCTGCACAATATTAGCACTGTTAGGTGTGCAAACACCTATGCATAATTCACAAGATAAACCCAGAGATTTCATATAGGAATCCAGAGTATCAAAATGATCCAGATGTGTCACAGTCTTTGCAACAGAAGAATTTATCCATTTGTTTCTTCATTACATAAAAATAGTGAGAGCCAAGAGCTGGCATATTTTTCCAAGCGGTGCCTTGAGTCTAAAAAGGAATGCGTAGAGTCTAGAAAGATTGAGGACCACTGGGTTAGAGGCTGGGGCATCGTGGCTGGACCAGGGAAGAGATGGTTCTTTTCAGAGGCAGGTTGGATGTAGGAGGTATAATTGTTACCTCCTTGGATTTCCATATGCCTGGGGTTTCTCTGTCCCCTTTTTTGTGGTCCCTCTGGACCTCACAGTCAGAGGCTGGTAGGATAGTCCTGATTTAAAGGTATAAGCAGGGTTCAAATGCAGGGTGGTTCTAGGTAGTACAGGCCCTGATGTGCTCCCTGGAAAGCTAGCACTGCTCAGAAAGCTGCCATTCACATGGCAGAGAGTTTTCAGAAGAACCTCACCCTGGGAAGCTGGCGTGGTCCAAGGACAGCATCTTCTTCTTCACGCCAGATCTGTTAGGATCTGTGCAGATTGTCCCGGGACCCAGCACTGCTGGCTGGAACATGTAGCATCAACACATCCTTGTGGGAATGTTTCAAGGCCTTCAGTACTGCTTGGTGTGGCAGAAAGCTTGGTTTTTGGGATCTTGTAGACTGGCCAAGAAGCAGGGCTAACTGCCCTGAAACCTGCTCTGCTTGTGCTCTGGTGCCATGCCCTGGGGAACCACACAGGACAGTTTCCCCCAGAACATTTGCTTTGTTTTTCAACCCCAGTGTTTTTCAACTCTGTTTAGCAGAGTTTGTGCTAAACACATGAGCTCCTGGGTGCTCTTAGATCCTTGCCTACAAAGAAAGGTAAAGGGTGAGGGGGTAACAGATGCTAACATACTGATGCTGGCTTTACCCACTAGTACAGCTTTACCCAAGAGCAATGAAGATGAGGTAGCATGGATGTTAGCATGTCCCAACCACCAGAATGCAAACCCTCCAGAGACCTTGATGTACATGCCACTTACTAGCACATAATTGCACCTTCATTGCCCTTGTTACATGTGCTAGGTCAGTGAAGCTTGCACCTATACATGTACCTATGACTTCCTTTTGCCAGGTAGACATGTATTTAACCTAGATGCCCCATGTATGTCAATCCCAGCAGAGTCGGCTCTGCTTATCTGCCTGTTGTGACAACTAAGTCCTGTTCTGTGTGACTTTTCGGGACTTTTTCCTTACTTCTTTGCCAAGCATGGACATTGGAGATCCCATTGACACTTTCACTGGGTCAGGAGCTTGCGCTTACTTTCTTGGCTTAAATCCATCTTGCCTCTGACCAGGTGCAAGTGCCAATGGCCAGCCTTCAACCCCTCTCTGGAAGTGGCTACACAGTTCCTGTCAATATGTAGTCTGACTGTTTGGGAGTGACAGGTGTTGAGTAAGCACAAAGTGCCAGATCCTAAGCAGCTGCCAACTGGCATAGCTTCACTGCGTTTGCTCTTTCAGAAGCTGGCCTGAATGAGTGTGACTGGAGTATGGATTCCAAGGATGGAAAGGGGAGGCTCCACCTGTTTTCTGTCTCTTGAATGACAGATGTTTACATTGGAAAAAGACCAGGTAGATCATCTTGCCTGACATCCTGGGACCCAGGCAGGATTCTTCCCAATAGCCAGTTTCCCAATGAGTCATCCCATCTGGTTTGCAAGTTTCTCTGCAGTTCCACAGATCTGGCTGCCCAGAAATATCTCCTAGTCTTTTCACTTTGCTTGCCTTCATAGTTTTGTTTCCTAGGTATGTTTCTGGCCCCTGTAACTCTTACTAGCTCATTGCCTTATTATGAGTGCAGAAGGTACTACCATCTGCATTTTATAGATAGGGGAACTAAGCACAATTATGATCGCCCTAAAGCCTCTCAGAACACCTGTGGTAAAGCAGGTTTCCCAAGCCATAGGCAAACACTTGACTCTTCCTTCCTTACTCTTTGGTGTGCCCCCTCCCCCCCGCTTCCTCCCATCACCTTCAGAATATCTGCATCAGTCATGGCTCAGAGCACCCTTGACAATAACACTATTGTGCACTGCAGGGCTTAGGACTATTGACTATTGCATTTTTATAAGAAGCTATTCTTACTTCAGCCCTGCCCACCCTGTGTCCTCCATGGTCACACCCTGCAGAGACCAGGCAACATTCTGGTTATGTCCCCTCTCATTTTCAGTTTGCCAGGCTCCACATACTAACTTCTCTTTGATCATCACTTAGGCTGCTGACAGATGTGGCAGGGGGCAGGAAATGCGTTTTACCGGAAGAAATAGCAGGTTAGTTTGACCCAGCTCCGCAGCACCTGTATAAATTGCATGTTTCAGCAGGGCTTTTTGGCACCTTTATCTAAGAGTCGATTCAATCAGCTATTAATTAAAAGCACAAAAAAGCCCCACTGAAGTGCCCAATCTATACAGACATTGGATGAACCCGGTCAAACTAATATGATGCCTCTTTTGTGCATGTGCTGGGCTCAGTGCGGGGGCACGCAGAATTTGAAGTAAAGTGCCATTTTGTGGGGGGGTTTTGTTTGTTTTTTTTTTTTACAGCTGTAAGCAGCCTGCGTTGTGTGCGTTTGCCCTTCTGAGTTTCAGCCTGGTCTGAGTTTCATCCCTGATCTCTTTCTCTTTAGTTACCCAGAACTGCACAGTATTGTAGGCACAGGAAAGTCTCCCCAGTGCAGGGGCTAGCACTTCCCTTTGGTCTCTCAGTATTGTTGCTTTCTGTATGTCTTTTTTTTCCATTGTCCTCAGATGCTTATTCTCCACCTCAAACTTCCTACTTTTATTTCCCAAAGCCAAATCTTGTTTTATTTTTGTGGTTGTGGGCCAGCTGCAATCTTCTTGGGGCTGAAGCACAGGCACTAATGGAGGTGGGGGGATGGAGCTGACATCTGAGTTGAGGCAGAATCCAGACTGAACCAGAGGCCAAGAACTGCAGTGTCCAACTCGGGGACCAAAATCCAGAAACAGTGATCAGGATGGGGTTGGAGACCAGGAGATGGAGAGTCCAGGATATGAAGGGCAGCCAGATAGGAGTGGAGGACAAAGCTGAGGCAGGAAGTAGAGTCCAAGCAGTTTCCTGACCCTGTACTTCTCCTCTTTCAGGAGTAAGATATGTTGTGCAGCTGCCTTAAGTGGAGCCCTGGCCAATTAAGCACACCAGCTAAGAAGCGTCCTCAGCTCTAGCTGGAGCTGGCTAGCGTCTCAGAGTGCTTAATGCTGTGTTGATTGGTCTCCTCACCAGCACTGGAAACGTAACTCTTATGCAAACCACACAAATCAGGAAGGGTGGTATGAAAAGGTGGTGTGTAGCTCCTATTCCCGCTGTCTTGATCCTGGGGGATTTTTCACCCCTGCAATCCCCCTGTAGTAAAGCATCCTGAAGGTTCTAACTCACTTAGACCTGCCGTGGCCATAATGGGCTGTAAATGCCACCCACAGTTGGCAGAGCAGCATGGTATGTTGTTCTAACAAGGTCTTCTGCTTCCAGCACAGCCAGTAGCAGGAAGGAGATGAGGCTTACTCATGTCTATGCTGCCACACCCTTACTGTGAGGCAGTCTTTCTTGGGGCATTTAGGCAGCACTTTTAGCTCAAGAACTCCAGCATTGCAATACAAAGCAGCTGCACAGCACCCAGGGATCTATTCCCATATTATCTACACACTCCAGATGGTCCCTTGTTGCTCTGTCCTCTGGGCTATTGGCCACACCTCCCAATATGGTATTCTCTGCCGACTTAATTAACATTGTGCTCGTTTCTCCCTATCCAGCTGAGAAAAGAAGTTGGGGTATTTCTGGACAGAGATGTCAGGATTTATTTTTTCCTACAGTCAGTCCTTCTAAACACTCTTCTTCCCTTACTGAAACCTGTGCATACACAAGACACATGTTGATGCTGAGATATGGAAAATGCTTCCAAAACAACAGCTTTCTGCATGTTCTGAACATTAATGGCCGCATCCAAGCCAAGGGGTTTGCCCTTCAGTATGTCCTGGGCAGAGTTCCCAAGGTGCCTGTGACAATCACCTTCAGCCTTTCCTCTCCATGTTCTCCATTCTTAGTGGCTTATATTTGGAGAATGGATCTTCCTTTTCTGCCAGATGTTTACCCCACTGCTAAACCAATACGTGAGAGTTTTTTGCAGCTGTGGTCCTGATGTCTTCTGAAAACCAGGGGAATGTCCGGTTTGCTGGGTCCCCCAGTCTGTCCAGCTGTAGGTTCCTGGCTTCCACCTGTCTAACCATTCATATCATCATCTCAGTAGCATCCTCATCAACAACCAGATTATTACTGCTGCTACTCCTACCTTTGTGACTAATGGTTGCACAGGACCCTTTATTGCTAAATGCCACACACACACAGAATGCAAAGAGAGCTCCACCCCAAAGAGCTTACAATCTTCTTGTAAGATGAGCTGCAGCAGGTGGAATCAGGTTGGAGGACATGAGGGTATAGTCAGACAGTCATGCCTGGTGTAGTAAGCTGGGGTCACGGCTCCAGCTGAAGTAAGTGTGAGCTGCAGGTACTCAACGTCTTTGAAAAATCAGTTCCAGGATGTTGGGCACCCGAGATTTCCAAATTTCAGCCTTAGGCTTGTGCCTGAGGCTGTGCAGTGAGTTGGCAAGAGAGCTAGACTTACAAGACCTGGCTCCGGGACATAGGCTAAACCCAGCAGGAACACTTGTGCTCTCTTCTGCCCAAGTCTCAGCACTGCCTGTTTCCCTTTTGTTCTTCCCCTTCCTGTATTTGTCTGCTGTTCATCCATCTCTTCCCCTGGGACATGGTCTATTCCCATTATATAGTGGGGGTTTGTGTCAGAGACGCGAACCTGGCTTGCTTCTTGTGTAGCTGAGGTTCCCTGAGACCCTCCATTATTCTGTTGGCTTTTTGCAGTACTTTATCCACAAAATAACAGCACCAACAAGAGCTGGCCCTCATTTCCTCAGGCCCATGTTCAGGGCTAGAAATAGGGCTCATTTGTTTTTGAATGAAGATCCTACAGTCCCATTCAGTGTCCAAGACACTGTCTCCTCTTGCACAATGTGACCTACCCCTAAAAATGATCTGATCTGGATCTGTGCCTTGTTTGCTGATCCAGGATGCCATTTAATCACATAGTCACTAGTAGAGAGCATATGGTCTTGTGGTTAAAACAGATGAACTGGACTTCTGAGTTCTACTCTTAGCTCTGTCATGGACAAGCTGTGTCACTGAACAAGTCAATAAGCCTGTTGAGCTATAAATGGGTAAGAAGCTGCACCTTGTGATCTAGTGTCAATAAAATGTTCACATAGTACTTTGTGTCCAGAGACCTACAAGGATGCCAGTGATTTCCCTATTGCTCAGAAGCATCACACTCTCTAACCCTCTCTTCTTGCTCCTTTTCATGCTTATAACTAGGGTTCTAGAAAATAGAGCCAGCCAGAAGCCGCCCTCTCACCCTGATGCTGAGACGGTGGATGTGCTTGATTGAACGTTCTCATTTTTTTTTGTTCCTGTCTAATTCAAGTAGGATCCAGCAACCTGTCAAAATGCAGTGAGTAATGCTCCTGTCAGAAAGAGGAAATACCAAGAGCTTCCTGGCAGAGGCCCAGCTCCTGACCCAGCTTTGCATAGCCAAGCACTTCCACAAACAAAAGCCAAGCATTCAGGTGCTTTTTCAAAGACAAGACTAAGCCCCGCACCTTTTGATGGCTTTCAGGAAAGACAAGTAAGGCAGGGTTTAAAACACAGGAAAATCTTTTCTGAATGGTCTGAGCTAGTCCTTGGCCTCTGAGAAGTGCTTAAGAAGATCACCAGGAAGTCCAACGTGGTGTTTTCCTGTCAGCATATCAAATACAGACCAGAAGCAAAGCCCCAGGTCCAAACACCTCTCTTTCCAAAAACGGTGAAGAGAGGAGGGAAGTCCAAGTCAGAGCTCTGTGGCTGAGGGGGAAATCTCTGTAAACATTGCTCAGCATCTTGTGTTATTTTCTGCAAAGGCCTACCCTGCCTCTCTTGATGCCTCCCTCTTCCAGCAGATTTCTGATTTTACCCTAGTGGCATGAATCTTCACATTGATGCAGATTAGGAGAAGGCGACTGGAAGCTTACCTTCAGGAGTGGATGGGGCAGCCAATAGAGAAATTTGAAGAGGGGAGAGATGTGATCAGCTCAGCAGACAAGGAAGGTAGCTGTTGTGGTGGTGTCTTGTAGAGAGAGCTGAGTGAGATGTATTTTACAAGCCAGAGGAGAAAGTTATATCAACGGAGGCAGAACCTGAGCCTGAAGACAGATTTGGCTGTGAGGCTGGAAAGAAAAAGATATTTGAAATACTGAGGAAGCAGTATTGAGAGACTAATAGATTAGCCATTGATCAGTTTGAACTAAAGACCAGCGTGAAAACACATGGGCATGTCTCAATCCAGCACATCTTTTAAAATGTGCAGGATAACTACATTTGTCATTCTTTATCTTAATAACTGCTAGCACAATGCACTTTGCTGGTATTCAAGGCAGGGTTGGTTAAAGGCAATTTAACTGGATGTTAGGCATTACCAAACCAACACATGATTCCTGCTCATTCACATCAGCAGAGATCAGTGAATTTTTACTAAGGAGGAAGTTTCCCACAGGGGATATTGGGAGGTGAAGTTTACCTTCCTCCAGAACACTGAGCAAACATAAATTATTCTGGTGTATGTGACTGCAGTCTCCATTATCTTTAGGCTGATTAATTGCACAAGTGGAAAGGCAGGATAGCAAAGGACCTTGTTTCTTTTGTCAAAGTATGCAGCTCTTCCTTCTTTCATAGTTGTTTGCTTTTCAAGTATAGGTCTAGGTTGCAGTTCTCAGCTAATACCCAACACTCAAATGAGAAGATACCAGTCTAGTTTTAGGGACAGTTGCTCTAGGACTAAATTAAATAGCCAAGATGATGGTTTGGGACAGAAATGTTCACAAACAGATAGTGATGTATGCCTGGGAGAAAGAAGGGCATGTGTTTTGTTTTTTTGTTTGTTTGTTTTTTATCCTAATGTTTCTATTTCCCTTATGGATGGAATTCCACTTGGCTAATTCCTTAGCAAGCCCTGGGGAAAAGGCAGGAGGGGAAAAAATCAAATTAGTAACTTTTCTGCTCTTATCCATCAATAAGCTCTTCTGTGCAAGACTTGAAAGTGATTGTTGGGTTTAGAATTACCTACTGTGATGGATCAAAAGGCTGAGCAGAAGGGAGGATTCAGAGGCAGGGACAGAGCAGGTTGAAATAGTTTGGGGTTTATGAAGAAGCTGAAGTATAGGGCTTGATTGGACAGTCATTTTCTCCCAGTTTTCCCCTGCTGGGATATTTAAAAAGATGTTGAGAGAAAATGAGCCTGTGTCTGCTTTATTTCTTTTGATAGTTTAAAAACACCTGCCAGATTTTGTCACAGATAACATGGATAATATGTAGTGTGCTGAGATGTACTGGAGTGGGACAGGCAATAGGCATAAATATCAGATAAGATTAAGTGCTAAAGTGATAGATGGTTTCCAGAGTAACAATGTGGGGAAAGATCATCTCCCACAGGGTGTAAATGCACAAGAGGCTTAATGAGGGATAACAGGATAGAATTAGTGAAGAAGAGACTTTATCCTGATTATCAGAAGAGCAAGACATCTCAGACTATGGAATCATTGCATGGGGCAGTATTGGAAATGACTGTTCTTTCTACTTCTGGAGCAGATTAAACAAATACCTGAGCAGGGCAGACAAACATTTGTCTGGAATGGATTAGGTAGGGTCGATCCTGACTTAAAGTTGGGGAATGGATTAGATCGCCTCTCTCAAAGTTCTCTTCCATCCCTATTTTCTATGGTTCCTGGACCACAGTAAATGCAACATGCTAATAAATATTATGAGCACTCGTGGTGCTCTGGAGAGGTGCCGGAGGACTGGAAGAGGGCCAACGTGGTTCCCATCTTCAAAAAGGGGAGGAAGGAGGACCCAGGAAACTATAGGCCAGTCAGTCTTACCTCGATCCTGGGCAAGCTGTTCGAGAAAATTATTCTGGCACACATCCAGGAGGGGCCAGCAGGGAAATGCATGCTCAGGGGCAACCAGCACGGGTTCATCAGCGGCAGGTCATGTCAGACCAACCTGGTGGCCTTCTACGATCAGGTCACTAAATCATTGGATGCAGGGGTAGCAGTGGATATAGTCTTCCTGGACTTCCGGAAGGCTTTCGACACTGTCTCTCACCCCGTTCTCATTAGGAAACTGGGGGACTGTGGCGTAGACACCCACACAGTCAGATGGGTCGCCAACTGGCTAGAGAGCCGCACCCAGAGGGTGGTGGTGGATGGGGTCCTTCTCGGCCTGGAAGGACGTGGGCAGTGGGGTCCCACAGGGCTCGGTCCTCGGGCCCGCCCTGTTCAACATCTTCATCAGTGATTTGGATGAGGGGGTGCAAAGCACCCTGTTCAAGTTTGCTGATGACACCAAGATGTGGGGGGATGTGGGCACAATAGAAGGGAGCAACAGGCTACAGTCGGACCTTGACAGGTTACAAGGATGGGCGGTGGAGAACAGGATGGGGTTCAACACAGACAAGTGCAAGGTGATGCACCTGGGGAGGAACAACTGGCACCATACCTACAGGCTGGGGAACTCCCCTCTTGTCAGCACGGAGGTGGAAAAGGATCTTGGAGTCATTATCGACTCCA
>NW_005841831.1:2610705-2623301 GCF_000455745.1 Alligator sinensis
TCTCTTTCCTGCCATGGCAGGGGGTCGGACTAGATGATCTGCCCAGGTCCCTTCCGACCCTAGAAACTATGAAACTATGAAATATAACCTTCAGATAATGCCCTTACCAGGGAAGGCTGCACTGTTATTATAATTCTTGCCTTTCACATAAGGAGCTAAATTGACTTTTCCTGTCACCCAGGAAGTATGTGACACCACTGGGATTAGAACTGATTTATTCACAGTCCCAGTGCACTGTGGTAACTGCAAGACCAGCCTTCTTATTTCAGCAATTATCATAATGATTTAAAACCAGATTAGAGGGTATATATAAAGGATTCAGTGAGATCTCATGTATCATTTCCTACCTAATTCCTACAATTCTGGATCTCAGCAAGTTTCTGTCTTGCCTGTATAAACTGTGAAAGAGGGTGTTCGCTTCTGTTGATCCAACAGAGGCTCGGCACCTGGGCAACTCACTCTTTTTCTTTTTCCCCTCTTTTTTTGTCCAGGTATCATATGTTTTCTGGTGAGTGCCTTGGGGGTAACTGCTGGAGCACATCGCCTCTGGAGTCATCGGTCCTACAAAGCAACTTGGCCCCTCAGAATCTTCCTGGCTGTTGCCAACTCCATGGCCTTCCAGGTAAGAATCTCTTGCATGTTGCCAGCCTTTAGAAAGAATCATTGGAGCCCAAAGCTGTAGACACACATACAATAAGGCAGCATCTTAAAAGCAGGTGCTTTTCTCCTATTGGATCACCTGAAGAAACATTGTCCTCTTAGAGTTTCAACTCTAGAGTCATGTTTGAGTTCAGCTTCTTCATCTTGCATCCTGAGTTGGGAGACTTTGAAACAAGAAATGCTGCTGAGATGGAGTGAGAGTTCCCAATATTGGGGAACTGGCTCAGGACATGCGCCAGTAGGAAGTTCTCCCAACCGCATGGAATTCATTCTTCTCCCTCTGAGGTCTGTTCTCCTGTCAATGGTTGTGTCTGGTTCCCATAAAAGGCTCTGCAGCATAAGAAACTAAGCTGCTCTCCTGTGATACATGGTCTCGCCTTCCCCTGGTCAAAAAAGGAAATACTTTTCCATGCAAAATGGCATTAGACCATAGAAATAAGTGTCCAGGAAGTCAACAAGGATAAGATTATATCTGTATTCCCTCAAACTGGATAAGAGAATATCAGACTCATCATAATTAATAACAGAATTCCTTACTTTGGTGGAGCTCTGTTCACTTTGGTAGAGTCACTCCAGCATGGAAGTAGTTTAACTTAAGGGGCACTTGAGCCAATAGGAAGCTAGCAAGTGCCACAAGCATCTGACAGGCACTTCATGGCATTGTCCAGGTCATGAGAGAACAGTGTTCTCTCATGAGGGGGATCAACAGCAAATAGGCAGAACTCTTTTCTCCCCAGCACCACCTGGGGTGACGAGGAATAATGGTAATAAGCTGATGGAGAATAGGTTTAGGATGGAGATCAGAAGGCGATATTTTACAGTTAGGATGGCCAAAATCTGGAACCAACTTCCCAGGGAGGTGGTCCTCACCCCTACCTTGGGCAAATTCAAGAGGAGGTTGGACGATCACCTGTCTGGGGTCTTGTGAACCCAGCATTCATTCCTGCCTGTGGCAGGGGGTCAGGCTAGATGATCTGTTCAGGTCCCTCCTGACCCTAGCTACTATGAAACTATTATAATCTGTGAAGCAGCTGAACAGATGCTTCTGGTCCTGCTTGTACAAGAAGAGGCTTCACTCAGTTGCCTGGGTGCAAAGTGAGGTCTCATGGATCCAAAGCACAAGTCATACTTTACTGGAATAAGAAAGTGCTTAGACTGTTGTGTCACAAAAGATGCTGTGAGTGGTGCTCTATCATGGGTAGAAAGCAAAGGAAGAACTGGCTCAGGACAAGAATTTTATGGAATTTGACTGTTTTTTTCTCTTTACCCAGTTACTGGTTGTGTTTTGAGGCACTGCATTATCTATCCTAACCAAATGGACTCTTGTTCATCAAGACTTGGAGTGCTGTAATAGAGCAGGTTGAAAAAAACTGTGTTTCTGAACTGTTCAACTTTTGAAGATTAAAAAAATTCCTATTCCTCACCTGGATGAAACCAAAGCCTTTCTGAATTTTCTCACAAAAAGCAAGAGGAAACAATACCCAAGGATAACTAGTAATTTGGTTAGGACATTCACTTGATTGATTAGGTTGATGTCTGTGCTGTTGTTCTCCAGCATCTTAGGTGAGTGCCTTGACCACCAGGCTATTCTGAAGTAGGTTTCTCCCAGTCTCTCCTGTTAGAGCTGCCCCACTTTAAATCAACAGTCAAATATTCTTTGAAGAAAGGACTTGAACATCACAACACAGGTGAGTGTCTTCCACAGTATAGGCAAATGCTCTAACCACTAGACTATCTTGAGGTAGGTCTCTTTCCACTCCAGAAATTCCATCTTTGTCAGGGAAGTTCTCAGGTCTAATTTTTTGTCAAAACTGGGTACTCTCCAAGAAAATTTTCAGTTTCAAGAAATCAGCTTCCTCCCTCTTCCCCCCCCCCCCCCCCCAAAAAAAAAAAAAAAAAAAGAAATTGTTAAGAAGTTTCCTGGCAGCTTTGATTGTAATGAATTTTTCTGAACAATGTCAACAAGCATTGTTCTCCCATGCTTTCCCTCCCACTGAGTAATTGTTGTGGGGTTCTCTTACATCCCTTCTCAAGCAGTTTGTTCTGGCCACACTTGGAGATGAGTCAGGGGATTAGCTGAACATTGGGTGTGGTCTAATTTGGTAATTCCCATGTGCCCAGGAAGCAGCTAATTAAGTCTGAGTACCAATGGGCATTAGGTTTGGTGCTTTCTGGTGCAAGGTGGTTTCTCAAGGGGGTGAGGAAAGATTAGGGAAATCACAGGGGATGGAAGAGACATATATTCTAGTCCCTGCTATCTGGATTGCTTAGACATTAGTTGGGTAAAACCTGGAAATAATCCTGAAGACAAAGACAGACATCCAAAAACTCCCCCTTCCCAGCTGAGTGCCTTAACCTTTAAGTTACAGATTGGGCTCCATCTTTGTCTTTGTTTCTCCAGCCTCATGGACCCAATCTCATGAGGCCCCTTCCAGCCCTAAACTTCTGTGAATCTGTGACTGATTTGTGGCTGCACAGTGGCTTAACTTGAAGAGGATAGGTGAAGGGTGCCCCTACCCAAACTCTGCTTAGAAAGTTTGAACCCGCTCAGGCTGTGGAGGACCTGGAAGCCCAGGTCACCCATATTCTGGTCAAGTGCTCTCACTCTTAAGTTGTTATGCAAAATGTGGGTGACAGCAGGGGCATCCTTCCTGGCACTCAGTAAGTGCCTTCCCTTAGGAGCAGACTCGGCGTTCTGCATCCTGAGGGACCTAGAGGTGCCTAAGGTATGAGCCTGACTCGAGCACCTGAGCTCCAAGGGAGGGCCTGAGTTGGGAGACATTCCTAGACTCAGTGTTCCCTACTGACTAGCCTGAGGCAGCTCCCCACCCAGCATCCAGGCTCTCTAACTTGCCCTTAGGGGGCACCCAGTTCTTCCCATTGATATAGGGAGCCAGAAAACCTAAGCCTGTTTCTTTCAATCACCCTTCTGCAGCAAGGGTCCTAACGTTTTAGGAATTGCAACATCTCAGTGGAGGCACCTAAGAAATCAGTATGGACTCTACCTGCCTTTTCTCTTTATCACACTTTTCCCATCTCTAAAATAGGGATGATAATGCTGCATCCCTAATCTGTAGGGGGCACTGAGGAGAAATCCCGTGTACATATGAGGTTAAGGATATTGCAGTGATGGTTGCCATAAATGTGCCTGAATAATGGCATTGTTATCCAGCTGTAGGATGGGAGGATATTTACCTAGATTTTCAAAGCACTTTGCGATCTTTTTATAAAGCCAGTAATGTAAATACAGATCTTTTTTATTATTATGATTAGTTTGGACAAGATATACCTTACTTAATAAAATTATTAATATTTCAACATTTTCCAAGCTGGTTTTGTTCTGATTTGTGTTCAAGAGAATTTTCTTTCTATGAAGGTGGTATTTTATTTTTAATAATTCTCAGAATCATTTATTTCCATTCGCAAACCGAAATCTTTCATTTTTGAGAATGTTTGTTTGATGCCTAGCACACACATACCACTGTCTGCTTAAACTGACCAGTCAGGTTTGGCAATGCAGAGGAGGAAAAGGAAATCAAGGCCTGAAATGGATTGATTAAAAGATGAGGTTAAAAAAGGGAATCAACATAAAGGAAAAAATCAAAATGTTTAAAGCAAAAATGTCTCTTCTTGAACTGGAGCCAAGTTTGTTTGTTTGTTGGTTGTTGTTTGGGGGTGTTTTTTGTTGCTTTGACCAATCTTTGAAGTAAATAATGTGAACTTTGAAATCAGTTGGATTTAGATGCCTGATCTGTGTAGGCAGCTTTGTAAATCCCACTAGACCTCTATCTGCATCTCTAGACATAGAAATGCTTTAAGCAAATTTGGCCCTAACTCTGTGCGTTGCTGATTTTGTAAGTCTTCTGCCCACATTCATTCCAGAATGACATCTACGAGTGGGCCCGAGATCACCGTGTTCACCACAAGTTTTCTGAGACAGACGCAGACCCTCACAATGCCAGCCGCGGCTTCTTCTTCTCCCACATCGGCTGGCTGCTAGTGCGCAAACATCCTGATGTCATTGAAAAGGGCAAGACACTAGACCTGTCTGATCTGAGGGCTGACAAAGTGGTTATGTTCCAGAGGAGGTGAGCTGTGGGGTGCCTGTGCAGTGAAGGGGGAGGCTTAGCTTTCCTACTCTACTCGGATGTGCTGGGAGCCAAAGGGACTCAGAACCATTGTGTATCATTATAAGCCAAAACCAGCCTTCACTAGAATCCCCTATAGCAGGGTAGTCAAATTTACCTGGGCCCTTGGACCAGATCTGGACTGCAGTGCTCCTCACAGGTTATATTCAGCCTGGGGCATGGGGGTGGCCACTGTGGCCACTATGGCAGCAGTGGCAGGTCTGGTAGTAGAGAGGGGTCTGGAGGCATTGAAGGGTCTGGTGGCAATAGCAGCAAGAGGTCTGGGGGCAGGGGTCTGCCAGCAGCAGGAGGGGATCTGCCAGTGGTGGCAGTAATCTTGGGGGCAGTGATGGCAGTGAGCCAAGCTTGCCACCCATGGCAATGGCCAGCAGGGGCCAAAGGGCCCAGAATTTTGAAGCAGGCCCCACTCCACCACTTCCATAGTGGACGAGACAGAGCAGCACTGTGGGCCCCATGTTTGACACATCTACACACATAATCAGCTTTCAAAAGCATGCATTTCAGCAGGGGTCAGCAATGTACCCAGTAGTGGAGGGGTATGTAGTGGGGTGTGGAACAACCCAGCTTTGGTAAGATGTGGGCAAAGATTAGGACTTGGCTGCTTCTGCTGCTTCTCTCTGCTGCCCAGCTTTAGTGCAGCACAGAGAGAGCTCCCTCTTCCCCAGAGCCTCTGCCACCCAATTGCAGCATGGCACAGGCAGAACACCTCTCAGCTGAAGCACCAGGCACCCACCTGTGGCACTGTGCAGAGATCCTCATCTGCCAAAGCACCCAGCTGCAGGACAGCACAGGCAGAGCCCCTCTGCCTTCAAATACTGCTGAAGCCACATCTCCTTGAGCCAGAGCCTCTGCCACCCACCTGTGGCACCGTGCAGAGATCCTAAATGCTCTGCAGGCTAGATCTGGCCAGTGGGCTATAGGCTGCTGAACTTTGTGTTTGCACTACCTGGTCCCTACTTTGTGAATCTGTGCAGAAGTCCATGATGGAAAGTTTCCATCTAACTGTAGTTGAATATATACAGAAATACATTAAACCTTCTTTTTTTGGAGGGGGAAGGGAAGGGCTGTAAAGTCAGCTCAGGACAGGCTGGGTATACCACTGCTGTAGTGTTTTTGCTTCCCTGCCACTGTTGTCTCTACAGCCTGCCAGGGATGCAGTCTTACCCTGGGCCTAGGACAGGCACTAGACAGCTAGGCCTAAATTCCAGCATCCTTTTTCTTCTACACCTTTTTGTATACCTACATTCCCATGCCATCTACCACCTGGGGCCCTCTTCCTCCGGGCCCAATTTCTCCCCCTAATTTTATGCACTCCCTGATTTTTTTTGTTTGTATTTTTGTCTTCCCCCGGTACAGGGAAAATAGTGGGGTCAAAGGTAGAATATTTCTGTGCTTAACTTTCTTAGTGTCTTTACAATTAGCATCTCTCCCCACTTCCTAAATACTGACCCTTGTAAGTGTTCTGAACAGGCCCAATCCACAAACCTTCTCCTAGTGAACTCTCCCTCCCACTCACTGTCTCCCTCCCTTCTCTTTCTTGGCAGGTACTACAAGCCTTCAGTGGTGATCATGTGCTTCTTGGTGCCCACCATAGTGCCCTGGTATTTCTGGGGGGAATCCTTGGTCATCAGCTACTTCATCCCTGCTATCCTGCGCTACGCTGTAGTGCTCAATGCCAGCTGGTTAGTCAACAGTGCAGCCCATATGTTTGGCAACCGGCCCTATGATCAAAACATCAACCCACGGGAGAATCACTTTGTCGTCTTGGGAGCCTTAGGTGAATATGTGATGCCTTTTTAGATTCTGAAGCACCTGAAAAACTGAATAATACAATTAAAACCTGCTTCATTCACCGCTGAAATGTAGCTGTTTCTGGGGTGCAACACAGCAGCTGCTTTATGGGATACAGTAATAATGTATGAGTTTGGGAGAAGATGGGAAGGGGAACATTGTATCCAATTATAAACCTAAAGAAATGGAGTTTTGGGTGGTGGGAAGTGACTAACTACAATGGGCCAGACTCTCAGCTGATTTAGAGTAGCACAACTACATAGAAATTGGTGGAACTCTACTGAGTAATCCCAGCTTGCTCCACCTCTGATTGCCACCCCTTGTACAATAGCTGATTTCCAGGCCAACCTGATTGATGAAGATGCTTCTGCCCTGATGCTCTCTGATGCCCTCACTTGCTTGGAATCTCTCACCAGAGCATCTTTGCTAACACCATCAGTAGTGGAATAGTGGGGATGCTGAAGTGGAGAGCATCCACACCATAACATTTTCAGACCCTGCTCAGAGTATGGAGTAGAGAGCATAGTGCCAAAATTGCTTGAACCCAGATTTCACTGGTGCTTTCACTAATGGAAATGTGCTGGGAAGAGGCCAAAAGCTGGGAGATTTCCCTGAAAACCCTCAGCGTAGGCAACGCCACAGCATACATGGCACTAACTTGACACAGGGCCTGGTTTTGTTCCCAGTGAAGTCAAAAAGCAGATCTCCCGTGGATTTCGGTGGACAACAAGCCTATGGACTTCAGTGGGTGGAGGCTGGGGCTTGTAGTGGAAAAGAGTCAAGGAAAGCACAATGTGTTTTCAGCAGAGATTTTGGGGGCATAATGCTTTGAGGGAATTCAAAGCCAGGTTTGGGTGTTGGCAATGTCTTTTCCCTGATTTTCTATTTCAGGAGAAGGATTCCACAATTACCACCACACCTTCCCCTTTGACTATTCCACGAGTGAATTCGGCTGGCACTACAACTTTACAACAGCTTTTATCGATCTTATGTACTTCCTGGGTCTGGCCAGCGACTGCAAGAAGGTGTCCAAGGAAGTCATCCGGGCTCGGAAGATTCGGACTGGAGATGGGAGCCACAAGACTGGCTGAGTGCCAATTTCTCTCCTGCCACTTTTCTTCCCTCCTTTATTTCCCCCCTAAATGAGCTGGACAAAGGTTTAATGTTCTGTTTTACTAACTACTGAATAATGCTACCAGGTTGCTTATGATGATGATAATGATTTTAATCCACTCGCACACTGTGTTTTAACCTATGTATTTTAAGACCTATAACTTTGCTTTTTATAATGCTAGACCACCTCTCTCCCTCTTCTTCTCTTTCTTCTTTTCACTCTTCTTTTGTCTGTCTCTAATAAGATCTCTCTCTTTTCCTTTCCCCCTCTGACTCCTCCATCCTTTAATTTTCTGTGTATCCCTGGCAGTGATCTGATAGAAAGTAGCCTAGGGAATATCATGTAAGCTGGCTGTGTAGCATGAGTTGTGAGAGATCTGTACCAACCAGCTGAAGACTTGAGCCAAAGTCAGTGACTCTCTTTTCCCAAAAACTCTCCCTCTCCGATCTCTGTTTCTCTGACCTGACCTTCTCATAGCTGTTGACTCTTGGTCTAATAAAGCTGCTTTCAATGGGGCATGGCAGCCCCCTCTCCTTTCCTTGCTGGCACAATGTTATCTCCCAGACATTGTCCCTACTTTCATTTAAGGAAGCTGAGGAAAGGTGAGGCTGGGCCTGGAGAGGAGACCCCTCAAAGCTCTCATCTGGAGGGATGCAGGCAAGTGTACCATTTGGCTATAGAACATTGCCCAGGCCAGATTGGGGAGCATCATCTGCCTTACTGCCTTGCTGTAGTATCACAGTCTCTCTCCTTTCATTGGCCTGAAGCATCTCTATGCTCCACTTGCCTTGAACACACAAAAAAAAGCAAATACTGGACTCCAAGCTGCCTACTTCAAAAAACTGGAGAGGGACATCTGGGGATTAGGCAAGGGACATGTTTTTCAATGCCTTGAAGTGTACTTGGCTGGGAAAGTTTTTGGAAGTTACAGAGCAGACCACCGGTACATTTTTGCCAGGAAAAGGAACTCTTCCTAAATCAAGAGGCTGGGAGAAGCTGGAAGGATGCAAACCAAAGCTCCATTGCTGTTTTTAAGCTGCTTTATATGTTAAAGGATCAGGGTCCCTTTCTGTGGAGAATGACACCCTTAGTGCATATTTGTGTGTTCCATAGATTCTCTTTCCTGAGTGTGGTTAAAATGGGGCAGCTGATGTGCTTGCACCCCTCCAGTAACCAGGGAGGAAGCAAGAAGATACTCCAGAGAGGCAGGGGAGAGCTGTATTTATCAGTATGAGATTCACACAGTCTAATAACAAGTTCTGGATAGAAACCAACACCAAACCAGGCAGCACAGAGAGGGATAAAACAAGAGAAAGTGAAATGATATGACATTTCCAGGCCTTGCCTGACCCCTTCCTGTCACAGGCCATCTAGAAAGCAGGGCAGGCTGGGAGTACTGCATTGTATCTGTAGACTAGGCATAGACTTGGGTCTGAAGAACTTTCCTGCTTAAAAGTGCAGCAGGGCACCTTAGGGGGTTATGATCAACTCTCTCAACACCTCTGAAAGTGATTTGGGCACAGATTAAGGACACTGCCCATCAGATCCTGATTTCTGCTAGTGAGGGTGAGGGGGGAGCCCTGATTTTGGTGGGAAGCACTAGAGCAACTGTTGCTGACACTTGCATCTATTTGCTAAAGCATCTCCTCATTGTCACTCATGTAAACTGTTCCCATAAATCTCTAAGATATGAATGTCTCTGGCAGTATTACTGTCTGCTGAGCCATCTTAATCCCAGGTAGGACCTGAAAGCACAGTAGGGTGTGTCCATTGCCTCATTCCTTGGCACAGCAAGCACATTTCTCACTTCTTAATGGCATCTTATAATGTAGTCTTAAAGCTGACTGATTAAATGCCAGTTATGCTACCTGATGACCTGCGACATTTGTGAGCAGATGATTGAGAGGTGTGTTTAAAATCCTCCTGCATGCTATGTCCAGAACAGTTGTAGCTGTCTGGGACAGGATTGGTGTGCTGGGATCCTGTTCCCTTGGAAGTCCTTCACCAGACTGCACCCAGTTTATTTCCATTAGTGGTGGTAGTATTTTCTGCTCAAATGCATCCAAGCAATAGTGCAGAGGGTTGCCAAGGGCTGAAGAAAATGGACAGTTCTGGATGCTTCTTGGAATTGGGGCTGGGGACCTTAAGGCCTCTTGCATTTGATCTGGTGTGAAGGCATGTTGCATATCCTCAAAGCAAAGTTCGGAAAAGGGGGTCTTCAAGGGCAGGCTCCATTCTCTCCTCTGCAGGTCTCAAAGGTGGTAGAAGCCAGTAATGTGCATAGCAAAGCCCACATCCTGGGGACAGCAGAAAGCTCTTGCTATTATATAAGATGTTGGAATGAAGATGGCTATGACTATAATTTTATCCTACCATATAGAAAAAAATTGTCATTTAACAACCCTGGGCCAGCTTCTTCCAGGTCTAAATCCTAGTGAAGTCCCTGAATTCTACACCAAGGATGAATTTGGCCCATCCAGCATTTTCCCTCCCCTCCTCTCATGATCTTAACATGTTGTGTGACATAACCTAGAGCACATTCATGTGCCATGACATACTGCAGTGTCTAACCTCTTCTCAGAAATAAGCAGGCTTTTTTGATTCAGGGGTTCCTTTTAAATTCCCAGATCCTTGATCAGGTCTAAATATCCTGATGTGAGATTGAAGCCAAGTAGAAGTAACCCAACTGTCCTGATGTTTGCTCAGCTACTTTGTGGGTATATTGGCAAATATCTTTGGATGCCTTAAATCTTCAATATACATTGAAGCATTGACAACTATTGTAGGATTTGTTTTTCTTTTTGTGCTGAGTTATGGAAGTTGAGGGGTTTCTTAATTATTTTATTGCCTACAATAAATTGTGGGTGCATGTGATTTCAAATGTATTCAGTTACAATTTCTGTTAGATTAAGGAACTTGTGTTGGGGGGGCGTTTCTTGTTTTTTTTTGTTTTTTTTTTTTGGTGGTGGCAACATGCTTGTATTCTGAATGCATCTTCTGTAAGTTTAACTAAATTGAGTCAGAAAGAGAAGTGGAAGTCAATAAAGCAGCTGTGGATCCAAGTGGTTAGAGCAGCAGGATTCCTGGGTTATAATCCTAGTCCTGCCCCTAACCTGCTTTGTGGTTACAGGCAAGTCACTTAATTTCTTTGTGCCTCA
Organism: Alligator sinensis; assembly: GCF_000455745.1. Taxonomy (NCBI): domain Eukaryota; kingdom Metazoa; phylum Chordata; order Crocodylia; family Alligatoridae; genus Alligator; species Alligator sinensis. Next base: position 2,621,577 of record NW_005841831.1, read on the forward strand.
GTTTCCGTATCTACAAAATGGGGATCACACCCTACCTCACAGGGATGTTGTGAGGCTTTAATACTTTTACAGCACTGTGAGATCATGAAGTGGGAGGTATAACACACGTGGTGGTAGCAACAGCAGTAAGTGAATTGACTGCAAACAACATTCTCAGCCCTGACTGTACCACGCAGGCTGGATTTCTGGGTGCTGGATAAGCGGAAAAAGGATTAGGTTGGAAAGTCGCGTCTGCACATTGTCTAAGCTCTGTTGTTATTGAAAAGTGAGTAGAATACAGGTCTCATGGCATAGGGTTTCTGCATTGTAGGATCTCCATGTTTTGTGTACTGAAAAAATGTTTTTTGAAATAATTTCTACTAATTTGGAAGCAGAAATCTGGTTGTGCTGATCTGAAGTGTTATTTGTTCATAATAAAAAGGTTATTTTAAAACTTGACTGACTGAGTGCCAATGGTTGGGCTTTCTGGAGCTTTTCGGGCAAACAAAAGTTATGCATTGTTGCTCACTAACCAGAGAATGGGGGTGGAGAGCAGAAGAGAGAACAGCGAATGAGCTTATTGGAGTGGTTTTCATTGCCAACCACAAGCGTTGAACAGTCACACCCCTGTAACCAGAAAGCTAGCTATCCCTTTTAGCAGGGGTTACTTCAGTGTAATTCCAGCCAGGGCCTCTTGCCAAAATGTTGTGGCTGACAAATATACATGCAGCAGAACACGTAATACCAGCATCTCGGTTATGTGTAACTAGGCAAGTCTGAGTGTATCATATAAGTTCAGTAACCTATAAACTTCTGGGAAAGCGAAGCACATCAGCACAGTAGTGGAAGAAGTCTCATTCCCCTCTCCTCTTGCTATAGATGTGCACTGTGCAGCTGTAGCTTTGAAACAAGTAGACAGGAGTCTTATGCAGCAGACTCCAGCTGTCATTTTCATTGCCACTTGTGGCTTATAGCTGGACATTATACACATGTACACAGAGGCTAGAGAAGCATCTGGGAGGGTTTTAGAACAGAGGCTCCCACATCTCTGCAGTAGCATGCAAGACTTTTGAGGTCCCTTTCAGTGCTTGTGGGCCAGACCTCAATACTCCTCAGATTTTCAGGCAGTATCCTGAAAACTGTGACAAATCAGGCTGGTAGGTCAGCTTTGAAATCGGGTTCCATCTGTAGATGCTGGAGGCAAGAATGTGAAATCCAGCCCCTGAGCGCTTTTGAAAATCTACAGAAGGAGCATTGTATTATGTGTGGAGGAGAGAGGGAAAGTGAGGGTGTGGGAGGATCCTTCAGTAGAACGAAGAAGGAGGTTTAGGCTCTTTCTGATGATCTCATTCTTCCTTTTGTATGTGAGAACCAAGGCCATGTTGCAAGATTCATGTGGCTGCTCTGAGCTGTAGAAAGGCTTCAGCTCTTTAGCCACAAAATTATGCATGCTTGTCCCAGACAAGCTTGGAAGTGAGAGATGCAGGAGAATGTATCTGATAACCTGATGCTCCTTTTGTCCAGACTCTGCATTACATAACCCTGTGTCAGAACAGAGTCCTGCATCTGTCCCCTTCCAATACAGGTGCAATGGCCTTTGAATGCTGAGGTTGGGCTAAAAATAACATAATGATCCCTCTGCGTGGCTTCATGAGCTTGCTGAACTCAGATCAATGCCTCTCCCTCTGTGTTAAGGTGGTTATTACATTCCTAAACTATACAGTCCCTTGGCAGTACTGGTTCAGC
>NW_005841831.1:2623332-2636994 GCF_000455745.1 Alligator sinensis
CCCCTGAAGCCAGTTCGTATGTTATTATTACCAGATGCCTATGTAGCCTGCTTTTGGGTATTGCTGGAAGGGGAGATTTTCAAAGGTAAAAAGGGGAGGCTGGGGCCTCATTCCTAATTTGCCTTTGAAAATATCCCCCACAGTTTCCACATAATGGGGAAGGGAATATTTAATCTCTGCATTTAAACGGGTAACAAAGAAACAAGCTCCTACTCATTAAGAGCTCCAATAGCAAGGCGCAGGGAAGATTGTGAAAAGGAGCATGTGTAATCTGAGCAGCTGGGTTAATAGGTTGCCATGTACATTAGTACTGGGCAAAATGAACAGGAGATGCTAAGTGATCCACTGAAGAAATTCTGTCTGAAAACTGGAATCTGGCTAACACTGTCTGAGCCAGGTACTCACCAGAGTAACTCCACTTCTTACAATAGGTGGGGCTGGAAAAACTTCCATGAAGCTATGCTACCCTGGTTTGACATGAAGATCATGTCATAGAGGGGGTGAAATGTGGTCTTCTTGCACTACATCTGGACTCAGTAAAAGTTTGGTGTTTGCTGCTTATGGTGGTGCAAGTGGTTGGCTCCACCAGAGATCATGGCTGTGTCTCATGTTAATATAGCCCCTCGCTGCTTATGACTTGCTCATAATGGTCAAAAGATCATGTGTGTCACCAAACTAGATACAATAATTATTTTCAGGGACCAGAAATCACACTTAGGTACCTAAATCTATTTATGCACATAACAGATGGAATAGAATATGTCACCCAGGGACCACCAGGCATTAAAAGGGGGAATGACTTGGTATGGAAGGGCCTAGCCATCCATTGCCAAGGAATAGCTGCTTCTCCCAGCAGCCCAGCTCCACCAGAGATCATGGCTGTGTCTCATGTTAATACAGCCCCTCAGGCTCTACCTATTGGTTTGGCCATAAATGTCATTGGGAGGTGGCAGCCCAGTCCCTGCACAGCAGGAACAGGATGCAGCTTGAATGAACAGGGTGGATTCACATTATTACCTAAGACAGGAGAGTGGCCCCAGTATCTGCTCAGATATTTCAAAGGGGCATATGGAATGAGATGCTGCAAATCCTGTTGGAAGCCTCTTCCAAGGGGCCAAGGACTTTATTGGTGAGAAAGGGTCTAGATCCAGTTTATACTCCATTTATGAGGTGTCTAAGGGGACTTAGGCTCCTAAGTGCAAGTCTATTCCACCCATTTCAAGTCCCTGCAAATCCATTAATGCATCTACTTTTGTAACACACCATCAGCTGATCAGCTTTTTGACTTAAGACTGAGTCAAAAAAAGCAGCGAGGAGGAGGAGGACCCTCTCACCTTTTCCATTAACTATTTTTAGGGGCATGAGCAGCAAGGGATAGAATCACATATAGGTGCCTGAGTCCACTTATGGGTGCCAAAGGGGTGGAATAGAATTAGGCCCCTCATGTCTCTTTACCTGCCAACACATGAGCTGCCATTTGCTGATGTGCAAATGTGCACGTGCTGTATGTGCTCTAGCCCTCTGAAATGACTGCTTCTCTACTGAGCAGGATCCCCATACCATGCATGGCAGGCCCTAAACACCCACACATGCACACATATACATATGTGTGTGTGTGTGAGTTTTAAATAAACCCCTCACCGTTCAAACATGCCCTCCCCCTAGCACAGCCTCGTCTCCATTTCAGTTCAGCGAGGGCTGCCCAGGAGGATCTCTCTTTGGTGGGAAGCCTCCAGTACATGATTTCACTTCACATACAGCATCCTCTTACACAGGATAGCCTGGCTTCATAGCTCTCCATCTGTCTGGGCCTGCAAGAAGCTACTGGAAGAAAAGCTGCTTTGGCATGCAGGCTAGAAAGGGCACATTTTGTGATTACACCCACATCTCTTTTGACTGGGGGTGGGAAGCACATCACACACACATCCCTACACAAACCCCTCCCGACTGTTGGCTAGGCCAGCTGCCACAGAGGAAGCTATAACAGGCTGACTGTGCACATGCACAGAGCTGACTAAGTAGCTCCAAGGGAGAGGTTACTGTCGGTCACCGCCTCCAAGAGCAAGTTGACTGTGTATTTACAACAGCCTACATCTCCTGACCAAGCAGGAGCCAATCAGCAGCCCCGTTTCCTTGTCTGATTCAGGCTGGACCAATGCGCGGCCTGGCATCTGGATTTTGTTTCTTCTAGTGAATTACTGTGCAAGGGCTGTCTGCGGTTTAACCTCTTCCTTGCTAGGGCTGCTTTTGTGCAGACGGCCGCGAGCCCTGCACCTCGTGACGGACCTGACAGAAGTTCAGGGATGTCACATAACCCAGGGTATTGCCTCACTGCAAGCTCCCTGTTGCTCTGTCAAGAAAGATTTGACACAGAGGGCCGTCGCTGGGATTTCCAAGGCCGCCAAGAGGAGTCCGCTCCTAAATTCACACAGAGTGAAATTGAAAGTCCCCAGGCTCACTTCACACATATATATAAACCAGCAGCACCCAATGCGGGATACCTGGCATTAACTTTTCCTCAGTGAATAATAATAGAAAAAGTATCCAAATGTATCTTTTTACTGTAATAACAAATACAATACCAACTGAACAACAAACAATAAATGAAAACCTTACAAAAAATCGGTTAAATCCACAATATATACATACATACATATATATATACATACATATATATAGATAGATATAGATATATTATATTGCTCTTTGGTGGCACATAAGCTGCTAACCAGCTTCCCTGTCTCTGATCCTCCTCACCTTCTGAGCTTGGTGAGCAGCAGACTGAATCCACTTTCTCTGGGGCCTCTGGGTGGATTCAATGTGCTTGTGTTATTCCTTCCTCCCTGCTGGCGCTCCGAGCAGGGGACATGCCTCACTGGCTGAGAGAAAAGTCATTCTAATTTCCCCTCAACCTACTTCAATTCCTGGGACACTGGATAGATTTTCTCTTATCTCTCTCCCAGCAGGAACCAGAGATGACACAGACCTGATCAGTCAGTCTTCTCATTCTGGCAGCCCATTGCAGTCTACCAGACTGCCCCTGTTCACAGGGAGTTCCCTTTCAGCACTCCCCTCTCGGCCCAGTTGCCCCACACACACACTGTCCTTTGACCTGAGTGGTACACCCCACGTGGCCGCTAGTCACCACTGTTTTCCTCTGAGCAAGCTCAGGAGGGTCTCACCGACCTTCCCAACATGGACGCATTTAGAAAAATCCCCTTCTACAGTACAAGGTGGGTTACAAGACAACCAACCCCCCTGAGTCTTTTGGAAATGTTCAGAAGACTGAAAGCGTGTTGAGTGCCATTCCATGGTCTGCAGGAAAGAATGGGATTTGATCCTGCTGCTTTCCAGGGCATGAAGGGCAAAGGTTTTGCTGTGCTATACCACCCTCCCTTCTGTACTCCTGCCTGATGGAGTAGGATCACATGGTTATTCCTGGTTGTATTACAGCCAAAAAGGCAGGAGACAGAGTTTCCAGGAGCTTAGGCTGGAGACACGGGCACTGGAAGGACATGAAGAGCGTGTCTATGGTGCCTCTGTGGCAAGCTACCAAGATATCCAACTGCAACGTGGGAACTGAGAGGCTCTGAGGACATGCTGAGAGCTGCACTCAAGCAGCTGGGATGCCTAATTCCTGAGTTTTAGTCAGAATAGGAGCAAGTGGGCAGGGTGTGCTGCTCAGCAGATCTCCTGGCCCTGTAGAGGCAGTGTAGGCATTTTCAGATCCCTTAATGCTGCATGAGAGCAAGGCACTAAAGCTTACCCAGGCCTATTCAGGAGATAATAAAGCTGTTATGGCTGCTGATTGTACAGGCTAAGAACCACTGAGAGATCCCTAGTGGTCCTAAACAAGTGCTGCTCTTCCAGCTATGCCTCAGCCCCCCCAGATCATGCAGGAAAGCATTCAATCACATCCCTCGATCCCACTGCCAGAAGCAGCTGCAGACAAGAATGTGGAAGGTGGGGAACAGATACTGTCCTTTAGAGGCTTCCCCATACCCAATATTACTCCCAAGAAATCACATGCAGATAGATGATCCCCATTTACCCAAGGGATATTCACCTGAATCTAAGGCAAAATGTTTGGACAAACCCTTCACAAGGGCTATAGGGCTGATACTGGTAAGTGAAAACAAGGACATCAGTAAAGAAGCAAATAGCCTTCTGATGGTAGATTGTCTTTCTTGCTGGTGGCTCCCCTTCCTAAACTCCCTCTGCATTGGGTTCCATTATCCCATTGCTAATACTTGTCATATCTCTAGTGCCTTTCTGGAAAGTCTCCAGTTCCTGAAGTTCTGGGTTTAGGTGAGAATCTCAGCTTTCATTTTAAAAAAGAAAAGACATGAAAATCAACATTTTTAAAACCATTTTATAATCTGGCACAAGGGCTGCTTTGTCACTTCTGGCTGCTTGGTGTTGGCTGTACTGCTGCATGTTAACCATGACCTGAACTGCCAGATAAAACTGACCAAAACCAAAAAAAAAGAGAAAAAACTATTGTTTATACTGCTAAAGTAATGGCTCTTTAGAGCTTTATCTTATAACAGCATTTATCACGCAATGTTTACTTACTCCAGTAATTTATGCCAGAGATGTTTGTTGCTCATATCAAAGAGCTTTGCATCATAGCTCGGGCAACTGATTTAAAATCTGCATTCACATGAAATGCTGAAACTGCAGCTGTGACTGGGTTTAGGAAGACAGTATGTGTATGCCAGGAGTCAGGACAAGTGTCTTGCAGTCAGGACATCTAGGATCTGTTTGCTGCTAGGGTACTGGGCAGGTTCATTTTCAAAAATGACCCAAGTTTTAGGTGCCTTCATATATGGTTCCCTAACCAGAGAATCCCAGGTCAGAACACTGATCATTTAGAAATTCCCACTGCTGAGTATTTTCTGCAAAACAAGCCCATGGCCTCTCAGGCTGATGCAAACTCTGCGGGCTTTTGAAAATGTTGGCCCTACCCTGTGCTTCAGTTTCTCCTTTTGACATAGGAAACTGTGAGATAGATCTTGTTACCAGTTGAACTCCTCATGAAAGACAGTGAATTCACCCAAAGTATTATTTGAAGGCCTTATCAAGTTCTTAAAGACCCACAAGCAATAAAAACTACTGTCAGCGGTTATAGCGTGGACAGAATTCTAGTCCATCACAACCTATTAATGTGTGCATATATGGTCTGAGCTGTGCTGTCATCTTAGTTCAACCCCCCTGTAGAAGAAACGTGCATTTAACAACACACCTTTAATTCTTGTTTGTGTTTGGAGGAATATCTCACTTGAGCACATCGCTTGTACCCAGTTTCACTTATACATTTTGCAGAAGTTGCTTTGACTTTCCAAATCTTAAAGCAACTCTTATAAGCAACACTTATAAGATGGGAAACTCCCTTCTTGAGAGCACGGAGGCAGAAAGGGATCTTGGAGTCATCACTGACCCTACAATGAGAGGCTACGGGACCTGAACCTGTTCAGCCTTCACAAGAGAAGGCTGAGGGGGGACCTGGTGACCGTCTATAAACTCACTAGGGGGGACCAGAAGGGTTTGGGGGAGACCTTGTTTCCCCTAGCACCCCCCGGGATAACAAGGAATAACAGCCACAAGTTGTTGGAGAGTAGGTTTAGATTAGACATCCATAGGAACTACTTCACAGTTAGGGTGGCTAGGATCTGGAACCGACTTCCAAGGGAAGTGGTGCTGGCTCCTACCCCAGGGGTCTTTAAGAAGCGGCTTGATGCCTACCTGGCTGGGGTCATTTGAGCCCAGTTTTCTTCCTGCCCAGGCAGGGGGTGAGACTTGAAGATCTACAAGGTCCCTTCCAACCCAACTTCTATGATTCTATGATTCTATGAACTCCAAACATGAAACAAGTGGCCTGTCTGATGGTGTAGTGTGCAACAGATTTAGTGACTGCAGGTGTCCCTTATAAACAGTGTTGCCAAGTCTTGCAAGAAAAAAAACATGGCACTGCCTTTAAAAACAAGCCGAAAGCAAGCCCAACCCATTTCAAAGAAAGGGGAGTAGGGGTGCTTATCAACCCATGACTCTCAAAAAATTAAAGTGACTTTTAAATAAAACAAGGCCCATTTTGCTTCTTATAAGTGGACTGCTTATAAATAACTTTACCAGTCAGGATTAACAAACCCATCTCAAACTCATACATACGTGAATATATCCTTTGTACTAATAATCATACAGCACAATTGGATTGGGTTGTGGGAGTATATTGAACGCATCCCAAATATTTCAAAGAAGTAGCAGAGGTCTTTAGGACTGCTGATAACAATGCACCAAACTTCATTTGAATGTACATGTGGGATTTATTTTACATATTTATGAGATTTTATCTTTGCCTCCAGCTTTCCTATTCCAATAAACCTGATCTGTGTGTAGGTAGTAGGGTGATAAAATTCTTCTCAAAGAAAACAACAGTAATAATAATAATAACAATAATTACAGCACAGACTTGGGAATCTAAGTTTTGGCAGTACTTCCTCCGCTCAGAGATTCAGTTGTGCCAATTCCCGGTGCAGACGATGAGAGTACCCGGACTATTCTCCCATTCCATTAGCCCTTGTATAGAAGTAGAGCACGCTAAGAACTCTCTTGTTCTTGAGCCCCTTACCCATCCACTCAGACTTTAACAAGGGCACTGACAGAAGTGATATTTGTTGCATGATTGGCCCCTTGAAAGTATTCTGCAGCTGTGCCCTGACAGAAGTGCACAGCTGCAGAGCACTTTAAAAGTGTCCCATTGAATGACAAATTAACCCTCATTACATGAGGGTTCAGGTGAAGGCACTCCAAAGCAGAGCACCTTCATTCATTTGACAGAAATTCAATCTCCACCCCCCCAGCCCCGCCTCCAGTGCAGGCTGGATAAACCCCAGAACACAGCTCCCTCTCCTCCCCCATTCTCCCTCCCATGCTGCGGACAGCACCAGAGCTCGGGGTGGGGGTGGAGGGGGGCAGGGGAGAGAGGCTGCAGACATGCACCCTCTCTCCCATGGATCAGCTCCAAAGTGGAGCTCAATCCTCCACCCCCACCCCACCAACTCAACAGCAAATGTCTGTTGGGTTGGTGGGGAGCGTCACTGTAATTCGTGGTGCTTTCTGTGAAGTGCCACGAGTTACAGTGCAGAGATGCCTGTCTGTCAGCACCCGAAGGTATGCCCAGTTGCCCTCACTGCCTCCACAGCATTCTCAGGGAAGCTTGCTCCTGAATATTTCTCATCAACAACAAAGTTGGCAATGAAGTAGCTCTAAGGGGTCCTCTTTCAGCTGCTGGGGACAGAGGTTTTGACAGTTGCCATGAGGGGATATTCCCAGAGTGGCTTCATTGTCATATTTCTGGGTTTGGCACAGGTGAGTGCTAGCAGGTAGACAGGCTGTATTTGAAAGCCTCCCAGCCACTGAGCAGTCTAGGCATACCCTTAGAGGCTAGGAGGCAGCCTGTGCAGAACCAGCCTCCTGGTGAAACAAGACTTCTGTCAGCAGTGAAACCAAATAGCACTTTCCCTGAAGATGTGCACATACCCCTGAGATGGATTTTGCATGCTTTTCCATGAGGGTGCCTGAATCAGTTCTGTCTGCCAGATTAAATATTTAATACATTTGAATCATTAATGGGCTGAGCTACAGAATCTTCTTGTACCTGTGTTATCCCTGGGAGAGTTGAGGGGGAGATGAAAATATCTTGTGCTAGTAACACAGCCTGGACTTATTAAAAATATCCATCATAGGAGCTGCTTGGCAATCCTTGCCAGCAATTAATTTATTTATTACTATGTTTGGGCTCTCCTCCGCTTTGTCAGTTACACTGTGCACAAGGGTTGCCAATTGCTGTGTGCAGCAGTATTTTTGGCTTGGTTTTGCCTCCCCTGTCCTCCAGATCAGTGTTTCCAACTCAAGATTTCATTACATGAAAACAAGAAAACTTTTTTAAAAAAAGCACATTTCTAGCCCTTGCAGCTGCAAAGAAACACTTGAAGGCATGGCATCTTTGCACAGCCCTCCTCTCTAAGAATTCCTCTAAAGATTAGCACCAGGTCAAGTACCCTTTAGAAATGTGGAAGCGCAAAACACCTTCCCTGGGCACACTTAACAGGAAATATTTCCCCATCTTGAAAGCTGGGGTCCGCATAACACACAGAAACTTTTTAAAAGAGGAGAAAAAACATTGCACTGGTTTGGAGAAAAAACCCCCAACCAATTGTAGGTTCATGTGATTGGTAAGGCCTGACACCCCCCCATTGCATCTTTATCAGTAGCCTTTTGCCTTAGTTTCCCCAATAGGCAGTGTGAACATGTGACGTCAGACATCCCTCTTACATACTCCTCTCCCCTGTTCTCTACTTTCCACTTACAGCTTGTCAGTGGTACAGAAAATCCCAGCATCAGGCAGTGTACTCTCAGAGGCCCATCCCCATCCCCATCCCTTAGGGAGGTACTGCCTGATTCCACCCTGGTCTTCCACATTGCTTTCTGGCCACACCATGTTAGCTCTCCTGCACTATCTGCCATGTCTCTGCCTATTGAAGAGTAAATCAGCAGCACAACCTCATCACTCAGATAGTGACTTTAAACCCATGGGTGCTGAATAAAAAAGGGTGGGGAGACTCACTAGAGTTCACTCAACTCTTCTGAAGCTTCACTACTATCATAAGCCACAATGACACCGCAACACCTTCCCTCACAGCATTGTCACTACTCATCACAATGCCTGATTGACTTCACTAAACTTCTACTCCAGCTATAAGTATTACAGCACCTGTTGTACAGGGTAGGTACCAGATCTTGATCATTACAGATATCTGCCATTACACTGTGGTATATCACATTCTGAAGCAACATCCCTGCCATGAAGGGATATAATTCCTGATTACATAAAAAGGCACCCTGCTCTTCTTCAACTGAGGTAATTCCAAGCTCCAATGGTCAGTGACAATTCACTGATAGGGTGAGCACTTAATTCAGGGAGCACACTTCTGCTCCCCTTTTTTTAGTTACATAACATTGCTTCATTATCCCTACAGCTAGAACTTACACAAATTAAACAGCCAAAAAAGTTTGCACAAACATAGTGGCTATCATTCATGCAAGCAGCAACAGATCATTCTATTTTCTCCTCCATTGACTAATAGTGGCAGAGAGCTCCCCACACCCATTTACCATACATATTCCTGTTCCAGTTGCAGCTAACACATAAGTGTGCTGCTTATTGCTATATTGAAGCAATGGAACTACCATGGTACATCCAAGTGGCAAACACTCATATCAGATAAGATTAATTTTGCACAACTTGTTCCATACAAGCCCTGTTTCCATGTGGTTTGTTGAGTCATACCTGGTCCTTCTGTAAAAAGGCAATAGCATTTACTTGAGAACTGTAGTAATGGTCACGTATGGGATCCCTTACTATAGGAGATGAGGGCTAGATAAACTGAAGCAGTTAGAATCTAACCAGGTGTGAAAACAAGTAATTTGAAATCACTGATCCTTGATAAAAATATGTAAGCCAGATCTTCCACTAGTGTAGATAAGCATTATTCTATTCCAGCCAGACGAGCTGTGTAGACTTACACCAGCTAAGGAACTGGACGCATCAGCCTGTTCTATATTACATCAGTGGTGGGCTCCAGGAAGGAAGAGAATAAGCATGTCTGACCCAAGCCCTGCCCACATGAATCTTTTGATTGTCTCCAGAGCCCAAAGTTTACCAGCGAGGCTGATCCAGTCTCCTCCCCAGCATCTACTCTCAGGCTCACTAGAGACAGATGGCTCAAAAGTGGATATTGGAAACTCACTTGGAGCCACCTCATTGATGAAATGCTGGCTCTGGACTGAGTCAGTGGAGTAGGGTGAGGTAGGATGGAGTCAGTCCTGTCCACCATTTCCTTACCTATGCAGCTTACTTCATAGGGGCTGGAAATACAGCATTAGGGAAAACCCTTTCCCCATGGGGAGCCCATGAAAGTTCACATGCTTGTACTGCACCAAATACAAAACAAACTTGAGAGGAACAGCCTTTCAATGGAGAAATCTCCACTCCTTCCCACCCTGTGGATAGGTGGATCATCTGGCACCTTGCTGAAGAGATTACTTGAGTGATTCAGGAACAGATAAAAGATGATTGACATGCCTAGAGGCATTTTTACCCTGGCAATCACAGGTAATCAAGGTGCTTGGCACCTTTGACAGCCAGTGGAATCATGACAAACCATGGTTCATCAATAGGAGCTTGCATGACACTCTCAGCCACATTTTATAATGATGGCACAGGGTAGATTTTACAGATCAATTCACGTTACTCAACACTAATGTACCAGAAAGTTCTCCCCATTCTAAGTCACTCTGACATTTTCACTCTCCTTGTTAGTTTTCCTCTTGCATCATTAACCTCAAGCACTTTCCTGTACTAATCCTCAAATTCTAATATAATAAAGGGTTAGTCTGTCGGTCTGTGTGTCTGTATGTCCGTAATGCTTTTGGCTAACTGTGCATGCGCTGCTGAGACAGCGGGTGGTGACTGGGTGTGAGGGCCCGGCTTGTGTGGGCCCAAGTTTGAGCTGCTGCTGGGAAAGTTTGTGGCAACGGCAAACATGCCCCAGCTGCCCAAGCAGCGGGGCTTCCTCACACCTCCCTGCCTGAGGGCGAAGGGAGGGGTCACAGTGGTGGCACCCCCCTGCCACCCATCCCTGCCGCTGCCCAAAACAGCCAGCAGGGATGGGGTGGTGGTGGGCAGGGAGGGAGGGAGGAGAGCGGAGCAGGGGGAGACGAAGAGGGGGTCACAGTGGCAGCTGTTGTTGGGGCCAGGCGACAGGGAGAGAGGTAGGGAGGGGAGTGGGAAGGGGGCCCTAAAAACAGCCAGCAGGGAGGGAGAGGTGGTGGGGAGGGAGGGAGGCTGTGTGGGCTTGGGCAGGTGCAGGGCAGGGGAAGGCAGGGTCAGGGTGGCAGCTATTGTCAGGACCGGGCAGCAGGGAAGGAAGGAAGAGAGGGGTGGAAGGGGAGTTCATGGTGCCAGTGCCACTCCGCAGTCCGGCCCCAACAACACCCGGCAGAGAGGGGGAGGGGGAGGCAGTGGAGAGGGAGGGAGGGCAGCAGGGAGGGGAGGGGAGTGGGGGAGAAGCCCCTCTGCAAGGCGGAGGCGGGAGAGGGGAGGGAGCCCCTGCGCCAGAAGCTGACGGAGGAGGCGATGATAGCAGAGGGAGTCTTTACATGGCCAACCCTGAAAGGTGACTGGGGGATGAAGGGGGGTCATGTAAAAACACTCCCTGAAATCCATCGTTCTTAATGGGCAATTAGCTAGTAGGAAAATATAAACCATTTTTTAATTATTATTTCTCATGTGGCAATGTATGGATTCATCCCATTCCCCTCCACTTCAAGCCTCTGAGAGGCAAACAACTATTCTCCATTCTGCTTGCCTCTGCAAAATCATACCTATTAACTGTACCTGACTGCCAGGTATCTCAGCCAAATTCCTCTCCATGCCAGGCATGACCTCAAGCAGAGGTCCCATCTATAGTCCATAGGGCACTGGCTGTCCACCCCTGGGAGTTGATTAGTTACATGATGTTGACTCTTCTCTATTATTTCCATTTACATTGCATGAACAAGCACCTAACACGCACTTCCTTTCCTAATAAAACTTTCCCATTTAAGCAGTGTAGTTGCCAAAGAGACATTGAGCAATGGGACAGAAAGTGAGGAGTTGAAAAGTAAAATCTTGTAAAATGTTTCCTTTCCCAACCACTTCAGTAACAGATGATCCACATTGCAAAAATGTGTCATGGTCCAGCCCTCCCTCACCCATTTCTTTCGGTTGCTCAAAAACTACACCACAGGGGGCACATCTACACGAGATGCTTTACTGTGCAGTAGGCTAATTTACTGTGCAGTAACACATCATCATCTACACATGCAAATGCTTACTGCACAGTAAATTAGTTTACTCCAAAGTTAATTTGCTACCTACAAATGCTGGTAGCAAATTTACTGTAAAGTAGCTACTGCACTGTAGTGCATGTGTAGACAGCAACCGGAAGCAAATTTTTCCTGGCCAGCCCTAAGTCGGGCTTAAACTAGCTCAGATGGGGGACGGGAAGGCAGAAGGAGAACATTAGGAACCTGCAATCCATGGGATGTCCAGCAGTACAGCACAGGTAAGCAATAAACAGGTAAGCAATAAGGGGCCCATTGGGCATCAGAGCCGGGGGGCAAGAAAGGCGCCAGTCACAGGGCTCAAGTGCCTATACACTAATGCTAGGAGCATGGGGAACAAGCAGGATGAACTTGCACTCCTGCTTGCAAAAAACACTTATGACTTAGTGGGGTTAACAGAAACCTGGTGGGACTCTATCCATGACTGGGCGGTACACATTGAGGGCTATAAGCTGTACAGAAAGGATGGAGTGGGGAGGAGAGGGAGAGGGGTTGCGCTCTATGTCAAGGAGCATTATACATTGACCCTTATCAAAATGGAATCGGAGGAGGAGAAAGTAGAAGGATTGTGGGTTAGGATACATGGAGGTCAAGGGGAAAGGGATCTGGTGGTAGGGGTCTGCTACAGACCCCCCACACCAAGGGGAAGAACTAGATTCAGAACTCCTGAGGCAGCTCTCAGAGACCATAAAGGCTAGGGAAGCGGTAGTCATGGGGGACCTAAACTACCCAGACATCTGCTGGGAGACGCAGACAGCAAATTCCCACCATTCACGCAGGTTCCTATCCTGTGTACAGGACCTCCACCCGACGCAGGAGGTACATGGTCCCACTAGGGGGAATGCCTTACTGGACCTGGTATTGGCACAGGGGATGACATGGTAGGGGACCTACAGGTCAGTGGTCACCTGGGGGACAGTGACCACCAAATAATCGAATTCATCATAAGGTGTAGAGTGGGTAAGGTAACTAGTAGGGTGGAAGTGCTAGACTTTAGGAAGGCTGACTTCAGCGAACTCTGGCATTTAGTCAATGACGCACTGCAGAGTAAGAGATTTGGCAAGATGGGAGACCAGGAAGGGTGACTGTGCCTTAAGGAAACAATCCTTCGGGCACGGAGGGAGATGATCCTGATGCAGGGGGAAAGGGGGAAAGGGGCCAAGAGGCTTCCTTGGCTGACCAAAGAAATCCAGAGCAGCCTAAGGGCAAAAGGGGAGGGCATATAAGCAGTGGAAACAGGGAGAGATTACTAAAGAGGAGTATAGCTCCTCAGCTCGCAGTTGTAGAGAGGCAGTTAGAAAGGCCAAAGCTACCGTGGAGCTGAGGATGGAATCCCAAGTTAAGGATAACAAAAAATTGTTTTTCAGATATATAGGGAGTAAAAGGAAGGCCCAGGACAGAATAGGACCACTACTGAATGGGAAAAAGCAATTGGTGACAGACAGGAGGGACAAGGCTGAACTCCTCAATGAGTTCTTTGCCTCAGAGTTCCTAAACAAGGGGCAAGACAAGTCTCACAATGGGATTGTAGAGAGGCAGCAGCAAGGCGCCAGACTACCAAGCGTTGACCCTGAGATATTGCAGAGTCACTTGGAAGGACTGGATGCATTTAAGTCAGCAGGCCTGCATGAGCTCCATCCGAGGGTACTGAAGGCACTGGCTGATGTCACTGCACAGCCACTGGCAAGAATATTTGAACACTCGCGGCGCACGGGG
>NW_005841831.1:2637934-2696990 GCF_000455745.1 Alligator sinensis
GATGTGGATAACCTGGAGAGGGTCCAGAGAAGGGCCACTCGTATGGTTAAGGGCTTGCAGGCCAAGCCGTACGAGGAGAAACCAGTGCACCTGGACCTCTTCAGCCTCCACAAGAGAAGGTTGAGAGGCGACCTTGCGGCTGCCTATAAATTCATCGTGAGTGCACAGAAGGGAATTGGTGAGACTCTACTCACCAAGGCGCCCCTGGGGGTCACAAGAAATAATGGCCATAAGCTAGCAGAGAGCAGATTTAGACTGGACATTAGGAGGAACTTCTTCACAGTTAGAGTGGCCAAAATCTGGAATGGGCTCCCAAGGGAGGTGGTGCTCTCCCCTACCCTGGGGGTCTTCAAGAGGAGATTGGATGGGCATCTGGCTGGGGTCATACCCCAGCCCTCTTTCCTGCCTATGCAGGGGGTCGGATTCGATGATCTGTGGAGGTCCCTTCCAACCCTAACATCTATGAATCTACGAATCTACCCGAGATGCTTTACTGTGCAGTAGGCTAATTTACTGTGCAATAACGCATCATCATCTACATATGCAAATGCTTACTGCACAGTAAATTAGTTTACTCCAAAGTTAATTTGCTACCTACAAATGCTGGTAGCAAATTTACTGTAAAATAGCTACTGCACTGTAGTGCATGTGTAGACAGCAACCAGGAGCAATTTTTTCCTGGCCAGCCCCACCACCAGGGGGTCACCCACAGGCTAGCCCCTGGGCCATGGGGCTTGAAGATTCTCCAGCCCCGGTGCTGAGGTGGCTCTTTGCCAGCCCCAGCCTGGCCCTTAAAATGCACCCTGAGATCCTGGCTGAAGCCATGCCATGTACTCCAGCATGGGCAGCCTGCCTGAGTCTCCACTGTGACTTGGCAGCCACGACAAAGTGTCACGAGGGGAGGGCCTCTCAGGGCATCAGGAGCCTGTCCCACCATGGTTCCTGCCCCTGGTGTCATTCAGCAGCTCCAGCAGCCTGAACCACTGCCCGCCCCATCAGCTCTGGGTATGCAGCCCCACCCAGGTTAGTCCATGGCACTGCTGGTCCTCAGCAGCTCCAGCTGCTCCCTGGAGGGGACCTCTTCCTGGGCAGCCAGATACTGTGACCCTGCACCTCAGGACACCTCTGGGAGATGCACATTGTCGCCGCTAGTGGGAACAGACTTATCCCACTGGGCATGCTTGCCACTCCCATCCAGTAAGCCTCTATGCCCCTGCTCCGGCTACCCACCTGGTCCCACCATACTCCCCCTGGTCCCCAGAGGTCCCCCCCACAGCATGTATGGAAGTGAAAGGAACTGCAAAACTTTATTGAGCAGTCTGTACCCCTTCAGCTAGGCAGGCACAGGCTTCTCACATGTGGAGAAATGCATTGATGCCAGTGGTGATGGCATCCTTGTGTGCGGAGGCAGAGACATGTATTGTAGGCTCAGGTACCCCTCCAGGTGGCAGCAAATGTTCCAAGGCAATGTAGCTTTGCCCACTGCACCGCCAAAGCTCCAAGTCCCACACCAGGTTCGCAGGTGCTCCTGGGGCACCATGGCGATCAGCAGTAGCAGAGCGTACTGGGTAGTACCTCTCGGCCCATGCAAACAGCTCCTCATCTCAGCAGTGGCATGGTCAGGGCAGGTATGTTGGGGGGGGGACACTGCCTCAGGAGGCCTCTCTGGAGAGGCCTCTGGGGGGAGGCAGGGGTGCTACCAGTTCCGCATCCCAGTCAGTCAGGAGCCCTCACCTCCTGAGCCTGGGTGCTGTGGGCCTGGTGACAATGGAGGAAACAGCCTGGCCTGCAGGAGGGGAAGTGGGGGAGTGGGTCTGGAGCTGCAACAACAGGTGCTGCCAGGAGCCAGACCTGTCCCAGCGTGGGAAGGGGGCAGAGAAGGCAGGCTGCCTGTGGCAAGCACCCAGTAGCCCACTTGCCCCTGCAGAGTGAGCAGGGATGGGGTGCTCGGTCAGCGGCTGCCTGTGCCAAGCCTAACCAGCCAACTTACCATGGTCCCTGGGCACCTGTGCATGCATGACCCCTGATCTGAAGCCAGGCAGCGCAGAGGCCCCTGGTATACTGCTTGTTATCTCAGAAATGTTGCAAACTCTCATAAACAGCCTCTTTCTCCTGGCTCTGCAGATCCATAAGGTGCACATGGTGGAAGGGCAGTAGTTATCATCAGGGATGCACCATAAGGGTCACTGCCAGTCTGGGTTGGGGCCCTCCATATACACCAGCTCCTGCAGCAGCGGACCCTGGACCATCTGGTCACTGTAGTGTAGAAGCAGCTGGTGGACTTAGGGGCCTGGCGCATGGAGGATATTGCATGCAAGCAGGAGAGGGACTGGGTTGAGGGACTGGATGGACCAGGAGTTCTAGAACAGACTCCTGGTCCTGGAAGAGAGACATCTGGAGGCCCAGGAGTGTCAGGCTGCCATGGTGGCCAGAGCAGTGAAGGCCATGGAGGAGGACTGCCAGGTGCTGGACATCATCCTGGTCCTGGCGGTCGCCTTACTGTCACCCGCTGCCTAGCCCCTGTCCACAGCCCCACCTGTCCCCTGGCAGCCTCCAGCCACCCAGCTGCAAGCCCCACAGTGGGCTTGAGCTGAGGCACAGCAGCACCTCCAGCAACCAGCGCCCCCTGCCCAGGCACCCACCACAGGTCCCCCACCAGCCAGCTCTACCACCTGGGCCCTGCCCCACCACTAGCCCCAATTCCATGTATCCCCAGAGCAAGAGCTGCCTGCAATGGGGCCAGAACCATGCATGGGCCCTGCTGGCCTGACCTGCTGGCTGCAGGAGGGGGAGCCAGCCATGCCAGCAGAGTAGCATGCACCCTAGCACCCAGGGGAGCCTGCTGTTCACTGGCCTCGTAGGGTGGTTCGTGGAGGGGGCCTGTGAGGGCGGGGCACTCTGTGGTTCTGGAGGGAGGGGAGGATAGGGTCTGTTGTGGGGGAGGGAGCGGCTCTGTTGTTGAGTAGAGAGGGGGGACGGGGTCTGTGGTTGTGGAGGGGAATAAAGTATTTTTCAGAAAACTGTTTACAGTAAGTGTGCTGGTGAGGGCGTGCGGTGGGGCTGGGGTCTGTGGGCAGCCAACCAGGTGGGCTACAGCAGGGAGTGCAAGAGGATGTGGTCCGCCAGTGCCTTTCACACCCAATGCCCTGGTCTCTGCTGTGCTTGCCTGGGGCTCAGTGGGAAGTGGGGGGCATCGCTATCCCTGTTGCTGCTGCTGTAGCTGGCACTCCCAGTGCCAGGCATCCTCTGCCCAGGTTTCACAAAAGAGCTCCCCCCAGGCCTTGCAGATGTTATGCAGCACACAGGCTGCGACAATGACCTGGAAGATGTTGGCCCCCGCGACCTCGAAGCAAGCAATGAAGGTGCATCAGCGTCCCTTGAGTTGGCCGAAAGCACAGTCCACCATCACATGG
The DNA here is from genome assembly GCF_000455745.1 of Alligator sinensis. Lineage (NCBI taxonomy): Eukaryota > Metazoa > Chordata > Crocodylia > Alligatoridae > Alligator > Alligator sinensis. The sequence goes on from NW_005841831.1 coordinate 2,641,348, forward strand.
GTCTGGTCCAGGTACCTGTTGAAATGTGCCTGCTGGGGTCCAGCTGGCTGGTGTAAGGCTGCATGAGCCAGGGGAGGAATGGGTAGGTAGGGTCCCCGATTGGGAGGAGTGAGACCACCACCACACCCAGCTGGAGGTCCAGCACCCCTCATGTAAAGTGCCCACCCTCCACCATAGATGTTAGATGTTAGATGTTAGGGTCGGAAGGGACCTCAATAGATCATCGAGTCCGACCCAGGCCCGGCAGGGTGGAGTTGCAGAAGATGTGGGCATCATGAGCACTGCCCACCCAGCCAGCATTCACATTGGTGAAGGCACTGTGATGGTCAATGATGGTCTGGAACACAATGGAGTAAAAGCCCCACCAGCTGTCCACACCTCCAGGACAGCCTCCCCAGCAGTCGCCTTGCTCACACGGAAGAGGTAGCCAACAAAGCAGAGGCTGGCGGGCGTAGCCAGCTTGAACAGGGCGATGGCTAGCCAGGTGTCTGCTGGGTGCTGCATGGTGGTGGCCTGCTGTTTCAGGTGCAGGTGGAGGTGCTTGAGGAGATCCTAGAAAGTGGCCCAACTCATGCAGAACACCTTCAACCACTGCTCATCGTCCATCCCAGGTGGTCTAGACACCCATGCAGCCACCAGTCCTGGCTGGCTGGGTGGGCCCAGGGGCAGTGGGGCTGGGGAGGGAGGGAGGGGAGCCTGGAGGGGAGGGGAGTGGGGGGAAGTCCTGCTGCAAGGTGGAGGTGGGAGGGAGCCCCTGCACCAGAGGCTGGAGGAGGAGGCGATGGCAGCGGAGGGAGTCTTTACATGGCCAACCCTGAAGGCTGAGCAGGGGACGAAGGGGGTTATGTAAAAACACTCCCTGAAATCCATCATTCTTAATGGGCAATTAGCTAGTAGGACAATATAATCCTTTTTAAAATTATTATTTCTCATGTGGCTATGTATGGATTCATCCCATTCCCCTCCACTTCAAGCCTCTGAGAGGCAAACAACTATTCTCCATTCTGCTTGCCTCTGCAAAATCATACCTATTAACTGTACCTGACTGCCAGGTATCTCAGCCAAATTCCTCTCCATGCCAGGCATGACCTCAAGCAGAGGTCCCATCTATAGTCCATAGGGCACTGGCTGTCCACCCCTGGGAGTTGATTAGTTACATGATGTTGACTCTTCTCTATTATTTCCATTTAAATTGCATGAACAAGCACCTAACACACACTTTCTTTCCTAATAAAACTTTCCCATTTAAGCAGTGTAGTTGCCAAAGAGACATTGAGCAATGGGACAGAAAGTGAGGAGTTGAAAGGTAAAATCTTGTAAAATGTTTCCTTTCCCAACCACTTCAGTAACAGATGATCCACATTGCAAAAATGTGTCATGGTCCAGCCCTCCCTCACCCATTTCTTTCGGTTGCTCAAAAACTACACCACAGGGGGCACATCTAAGCCAGGCTTAGGGAGACCGGGGTGCAGGTGGTCTTCTCGTCCATCCTCCCAGTCAGAGGTCACAGTAGGCATCACAGCACCTGCATCAGAGAGGTCAACCTGCGGCTCAGGAGTTGGTGCATAGTGCAGGATTTGGCTTCCTGGACCACGACCCACACTTGTGCAGTAACACATCATCATCTACACATGCAAATGCTTACTGCACAGTAAATTAGTTTACTCCAAAGTTAATTTGCTACCTACAAATGCTGGTAGCAAATTTACTGTAAAGTAGCTACTGCACTGTAGTGCATGTGTAGACAGCAACCGGAAGCAAATTTTTCCTGGCCAGCCCTACCACCAGGGGGTCACCCACAGGCTAGCCCCTGGGCCATGGGGATTGAAGATTCTCCAGCCCCGGTGCTGAGGTGGCTCTTTGCCAGCCCCAACCTGGCCCTTAAAATGTACCCTGGGATCCTGGCTGAAGCCATGCCATGTACTCCAGCACGGGCAGGCTGCCCACGTCTCCACTGTGGCTTGGAGTGCCCAACCCCTCCTATTCCACATTTGCTAGACCTGGAAATGGGGCAGTGAAGCTAGACCAGGCCCCACCAGCAGAAACTTTGTTGCTTCATTTCCCAAGAAATATGCCCTCTGAGCATTGCAGGAACCATCTGTGACTGGGTTCTTACAAGACCCCCACTTCCTAGTTTTGACACTTTCAAATTACTGCTTGTTAACCAAGTTCCTCATTGGATGAGGAGTCTGCCAAGCTTGAGCCCAAGTTCAGATCAAGAAAGGAGCTAATGTTCCTGCTGGGAATGTGAAGGACAAGGGTGGGCTGAATTCTTCTGCCTGCCTTAGAAACAAAACGTGAGCAGGTTTTATGGGCAGTAGGATTCTTGCTCAGAGGTGAGAAAGACTGTCCAGCTAAAGTACTGCACGATCTCATGGGCTGTTGTCCCTGGTTGAGGGGTGTATTCAAGTTCATTAGGGAGGAGTTAGGCTATCGCAAGGGCATTATTAATCTTAATGGCATCTTTGGCAAGGCACTCCAAATGTACAACGCTTTCTAGTCAGAGTGCATCACTGATAACATTGCTGATATGCCTTATCGTAGGGCTGTCAACATGCACTTAGAAGAAAGAATGTGATTTACTTGCCCAAGGCTGGATTTATGCAGGGAAGAAGGTGGGAGGATGGGAAGGAGGACACTGAGGAAGAAGCCTGTTTCTGAAGGAATGAACTGAGGTCCCGCTATGGCTGAAAACTTTATTTGTTTCACTAGTCACTAAGTGAATGGGCAAAGGGATGGGAGGGAAGGGAAAAGATGTGTTGGGAGGGTGTTTCCACCAGTTTATAGCCATTAACACTGTCATGGCTGGTCAGGGCCAGCTGACGGTGAAGTCCCCAGTCAAGATGTTCAAAAGCAGGTAGTGATTCTGGATGCTTTTGTAAAGGATCCTGTAAAGGGGTTTAGTTTTTGGTGGACATGTGACCTGCATTTTGTGGGAAGCAGGCCTCGTTCAGATGTTATGAGTAGGCACCTTGATATCAGAGCCCCCAAAATCAAGTCACTTGAAAATCTTGGCTCTTGACTTTTGTCCTGTCAAGGTGACTCGGTATGGTAATGAACAGTCAGAGCGCATCATGAAAGATGCTTTCCACTTTGACACACAAGTTTGGAAGTTGGAGTGGTGGCACTAAGCCAAACTTCTCTCCATAGCATCATTATTACAGGTTGATGTCAGAGAGTCTGTGTCTGATAGTTCCCTAGGCCATGGGCTGGCAGTCTACAGCCTGTGGCTCAGATCCAGAGAGATTGGATCTGGTCAATGGCAGGCCACAGCAGGGGAATTGGTGACATGTGGTGGTGGGGGCACCTTCTCTGCCCTGCACCATGCATTCCTCTGCCATGTGCCATCAATCCCCACCTCAGCGGCCAATCCACCTGCTGCTACCCTAACCCTCCATGCTCTGCACTACGGGCTGCTCTCTCCCTCTCATGTCCCTGTACTGCACTTATCCTTCTTGACAAATTTGCAGCTACTCTTCACCATTGGTGACAGGAATTATTGGAGCTTGTGGTGAGGGGAAGCAGAAGCTGAAGTATAGGAGTACAAAAGCAGGAGAGTAGGGAAGGCAAGGGCACTGTGCAGAAAGGTCCTGTGGATGGAGGTGACTGGGGGGCCTGCAGCAGAGGCTAGGTTGCAAGCAGTGGCCCACTATTGGTCAAAAGTTGCTGACCCCTCCCCTAGGTAGATACTTTTCATTCATTGATCTGAAGAGAGGGAGACGTTCCTGTTGAAGCCAAGATCAATGAAGCAAATTCAATTTATTTAGCCAGTGCTTTTCTGTTTTTCTATGACTATTAATTATTTGCATCCTTCAGCCAGGCATTTTATCCAGTGTTGCAAATTACATTTATAAAAGGACTGGAGAAATACCAACTGGCCACGTCAACATGAAACACTGAGTGGCAAAAAGCGTGACGCAACACTACCATGCGGTAGTAACAAGCTACTATGCGGTCAGTGTCGCAGAAAAGCTGTTTGGCGACACTACTACGCAGTAACTCTGCTTACTGTGCAGTTACTTAGTACTTATTTATACTTGTTAAAAGCATTGTTTATACAAGTACTAAATGACTGTGCAGTAATGACTATGCAGTCAAAGTCTTGTGCAGATGTGGTAACTGAAAACAAATAGCACAGCTGGGGAAGAAACTGACTAAATGGGGAAAGAGGGTCACTGTTGCTCCAGCCAAGCCTGCCTTCTGGGAGATGGACTATGGGGAAACCATAAAGATTGAGCTAGTGCTTCTAAATGTCCACCAAATCCCCTGAAAATTGCTCAGCAAGTCACATGTCTTGGATTTAAATTTGTATGCCTTGCAATGGAAGATCTGAGAAGTGAATCCAGTATTCTTGGATGGGTGCTGGCCAAGAGAGGGAATAGGGCATATTAAGCAGGCCTGGTCAGACTGCATTTGGTACAGACCATATGCAGCTGTCCTCTCCACAGTGTAACAAAGGTTCAATATAAGAAAGACAAAACAAATGGAGATAACACATGGATGGGCTAATTCTGAGGACAGAGCTTTCAAAACATTGCTTTGCTGTCATGTAATGCTAATAAATTTATTTGATATACCTAAAATGAATGGAATTCAATGACCTGTGCATATGGTGTCCATCAAAACTTATACAACATTTATGTTTCATTTAACAGGCTAAAATGGCACTTGCACATTATGGTAATTACAGCCTCCCATGGTGGGTGGAGCAATGTCAAGTGGCTGTAAATTATCAAAAAGAGTAGATATGCACCTTTATAGGCTTTAAGAGCTTTGTCAGGGCCTTGTTACATGGTAATCTTGCGCAGCTCCTGGAGTTCTTAACCTCTGGATTGTCTGCACGTTAACACTTTAAGTGGCTTAAAGCATTTGGCATGCGGCTCAAAGTTACGCCACTCCAGGGCAGGATTATCGCTCTGATCCGTGCTACCCAGCTTGCATGACACTAAGGTGCAGCCACTGTAGGCTATACCTTAATGTAAACACCCTACCCGCTCCTTTCCCTCAGTGATCCAGATCAGGCCCACTGCACCCTAGATCCCCACTCACTCCCCCCCCACCCCCACTTACTTGTGGCTGCCCATGTTGTCTACCCTAAGAAAGCAGGCAGGGAAGGGTTAACCTGCTTGCCCAGCTGTCACTGCTGCTATCTGAGTGGGCTCAGCTGGGAGAAGAGCAGCAGGAAACCATGGCTGGGTAGGCAGATTAACCCTTCCCTGTCCACTCCCCTGGAACAGACAGTGCAGGCCACAACAAAGCAAGAGCAGAGAGGGAGTCCTGGGGACAAGGGAGAACCACTGGTGGGGCCCCAGGGGGCAGGTAAGAAGCCTGGAGTGGGAGAGGGGACATTCATACCTTTCAGTCCTCCAGACCCCTGCTGGCCTGCGGTGTGACTGCTCCAAACTTGAGCTGGCACTGACACCCATCAACATTTGTGTGACTCACAGCCTAACATTTGCCAATAAGCTAACTATATTTTATATATGTAAGCACAAGCTTTTGTGAACCAAAGTTCACTTCATCAGATGCTGTGAAAGCACATGCATAAGTCAAAGTATGGGGAGAGAAAAACAAGAATACAGAAGAGCAGTGGGGGTTGGGGGAAAGGAGGGGAGGGGTGAGAGAGATAGAGAGAGAGAGAGAGCGCTAAAGCTGGAGGTGGAGAAAGGGAGCAGTGGTAGGAGACAAAAGCAAATGAGCAGTAAACCCATAGGAATAAAGAGGGAACAAACCAAGGGTATCCTTATTTCAAATCCAAGTAATGAAATAACAACCCCAAGTCTCTGTTTAAACCATACACAATCCAGGTTGTAGATGATTTCTTGTTCCTCAGTTTCCCATTGAAACTGGTTCTCAATATTTTTGTCTGAGAACAGCAATCCTGAGGTCAGCGTCCAGGGAGGTTGAAGTGTTCTGCCACAGGCTTTGGTGTCTTTCTGCAGTTGATGTCGGATTGGTGTTCATTCATTCTTACAGAGTTCATCCCTTCTGTTGGATGGAGACTGCAGAAGAGCATTGTATGCAGGTGATAGTGTATATGACGGTGGTAGAGTTGCAGGTGAATGAACCTCTCTCTCCTCTCCCCTCCCCCTTTGTGTTTTGTATTCTAATTTCTCTCTCTCATACTCTGCTTTCTGCATGTCCTTTCACAGCTTCTGAAGAAGTGAACTTTGGTTCATGAAAGCTTGTACTCTCCATATATCTTATCTAGTCAATCTATAAGAGTGCATCTCTACCCTGCCTTCTTACTGACTTCAAACTAACATGACTAACTAACACTCTTTGTAAATTATTGAAGCAGTAAGTAGGGCCAGGGCACCCTGTCAATAAGTCCTTGGCAATTCCCCCAGAACATACTGAAGTCTGGGGCACTTTGGCCTCAGAATGAGGTAGATGGGAACTAGGGGTGTGCAAAGTGGGTCCTATTCAATTCAGATGCGGATTTGGCCCGAATCAGGGACAGTGATTTGATCCGTTAATTCAGATCAGTGTCCCCAATTTGATTCGGTCAAATCCAAATCTGAAGATTTGATGTTGATTCAGAAAATCAGCGATTCAGACACAGATGTCGGACACAGTCAATGCACTGGGCAGCTCAGCTGGACTCAGTTCCCTTCCCCAGCTCCCTGGTCCCAGGAGGCAGCACCTGGCTTCCCTCCCTCATCTGGCAGGCAGATTGAGGTCTCGCAACCCCAGGAAGACTGGCACAGCCCCCACAGCCCTTCTGGGGTTGCAGGCCCCCAATCTGCCTTCCGGGTGAGAGAAGCTGTTTTGATCTTCCCCATTATAGCCTATGGGTGAAACGTCGAAACAGCATCACTGTTTCGACAAAACGAAATGGAACAGAGATTTCGAATCGAAACTAAATTCAAAATGAAATGCTGTTCCATCAAAACCTCAAAATGCAAGTCAAAACAGAACGGTGCCACTTCGCACAGCCCTAGTTCTGATTTGATTTGGAGAGATTAAAGGGTCTCCTGATTCAATTCAGATTTGGAGATTCAGCCACTGAATCAGGCCGAATCTCCACCGAATCAAATCAGGGACCAAAGTTTCACACAGCCCTAATGGGAACCATGAGTAGAAGATGGATAATTTCCTGATCGGCTGTGGATGAATGCAGTGACCAGCTTTGGAACCAGGACTAATATTTTCCTCCATGATGGACCGACAGACAGAATAAAAGATTTGCATTCACCTCCATCTACAGGAAGTTTTCTTCAACTCAAGCTGCAGTAGCCTCTAGTTTTGAAGCTGAAGGAATAAGTTTCTTGTTTTGGCTCCCTGAACTCTCATGTGAGCTCTGGAAATTGTGACTGCAGAGATGGATTCAGTAAAGATAGATGTCTTCACTGGGTTGTTTGTAGCAAATGGAGTTATAGGAAAGTCAGCTTGTACCTCCTGCCTCACTGGTGTTTCTGGTTGGTGGGTAGGAAATGAAAACAGGTTGGTGCCACCTTGGCATCCCAAGTTTTGCCTGGGGTTCATTTAGTGTCTTTCTACTCCTATCTACAGTAAAAAATAGACCTAGTCAAAAATTTAAATCTGGGTTAGTGTAGGATTCCTTCCAAGCTTGGTGTGCTCTAGCCTTTGATTATTATTAAGGAAGCAAGTAGTTCCCTCAACTAAAACTAATGCTTCTCCTATCCGCTTGTGCTAGATACTGTACAAAAAAAAGAATGAGTGATAGTCTGTGTCCATAGACCTTTCAGCCTGAACAGACAAGGCAGGTAGGACAAGAGAAAGGAAATGATTTGTCTAAGGTCACTGGTAGAATAGAGATTAGTATTTAGGCTTCCCAAGTCTTATCCACACTGCTGCCACTCCATTTTGACAGTGAATTTGTTAGAATAATTGTAAGGAGGTCCACTTAATCCAGTGCCGATGCGCCCTTGAAGCAGCTGTTTTCCTAATACAGACCAGGTGTGGATATGACTGTTCTGTCACCCAGTAGGGACACTTCCAGTGTAGGAAGTTAGGCCAGTCACAGGCCATAAGAATGCCTCCAGCTCTCTATGAACACCTTGGAAGGCCAAATGAACCTTCATGAACAGTGTTTAGTACACATCACTGGCTGAAATCAGGGCTAAGACAGCACCCCCACAATCAGGTCAGATAGAGAAATGCAGTAGAACAAATTCCAAGATAGTTTTCATGTTGCTGTTGGTCAATTCATTTTTTTTTTTACATAGTAAGGTTGGAGTGTTATTCTAGCTATGATGGACCAAAGAACAGGTGAGAAGCAACTTTTTGGGGGGGTAATATATTTCATTGGTCCAATTATATAGTTGGGACAGATATTAGACAGCTTTCAGGCACAAAGTGCCCTTCCTCACATCTGGGAAAGAAGCAGAGACAACCTAAGCTAAATACCAGATAAAACAATGGATTTTTGTTTAACTCTGTTACATAAATGAAAATGAGAGAGGTAGTTAGTTGTGTTAGTGTGCAGTCAGATAGAAAGTAGGGAAGGGTGGCATCTTAGAGACTAATTTGTTAAGAAGGACATAAGCTTTTGTAGCCAGCAGCCTACTTTGCCAGATGCTAAGATGAAGCTGCTATGCTATTCATAGCTTCTGACAGAGTAGGTAGTTGCCTATGAAAGCTTATGCCTTTATGAATGAGTAAATGAACATAGTTACTTGAAGTGAAAGAGGACTGTAAAATGGTGGAGCAAAAAGAAAATATTGGAAACATCTACAAAGCAAATGAAAGGCAGATGAACTAGATGAACTAATTAGGTAAAAGAGTAAGACCATTCAAAAGGGAAGAGGGTCATTAATACACATGGGATACAGAGAGGTCAGCAGAGATAACAGGTAAATTGCAATGAACTGTCAAAACTATGTTTAGTCCATGGTTTCTAGCATCCAGCAAAATTATTAATTTTTTGTCTTCTGAAGTCATTTTGTAGATTTCTCCTGAGCGTAAAGATGGTGAGGTCAGAAATGGAGAGGTATTCTGTGAAAAACGTTTCCCGATTCCTGACTGGGTGTCTCTGCCCTTTATCGTTATTCTGTGAGAATTCATTCTGAAGCGGAATCGTTGTTTCGTTTCACCCACCTATTTTCCAGGATGGCATTCGGTGCTTTGGATGAGGCATGTCACATTCTGTGGTAGACATGTAGGCTTCATGGGTTCATCAGGGCAGATATGTTGATTGTGGTGACAGTGAAGATGTGTTGAACATTTTTGCATTTGCTGTTTAGGTGTGACTACGTTCCCCTTCATGCTTGTTGATCAAAAGGAAGTTTGCTTCTGATGATGAGTCAGCAAGATTCAGATGTCCTTTGAAAGCCAGGAGAAAGGACGGGGTGTAGAGTTGGGATTTTTTTTGTCAAGGTCAGGGAATCTTCAAGCATAGGCTGTAATGGCTTAATGATCCTTCTTTTAGATTCCAGTGTGAACCAGTATGTGACAAATAATGACATGAGGTCAAGGATGGTTTTCTTTTTGTATTGCAGCTGGTTTTTCTGGAGTATTTGGGTAGCTTATTCAAAGATGCAGTCACTTTCTGTGCTGGAGAGTTCTTGCTGGGTAAAGGCAGTTTTTAAGTTGGTGAGAGGGGTGTCACATATATTCTCCTCAGAGCAGATGCAGTGGTATCTGCTGTTTTTTCTTAGGTTACAATTTATTTAGTGTGTCTGTGATGATTGCTGATTTGGGGACGTACATGTGGCGGTCCATGGGATTTTTTGCATATAGTAATATACACCATATGGGCTTTTGCTTCTTACAGTGCATTGTACTTTTTGCTGGAATAGTGGGGGGAGCACCTTTTAAAATATGGGCTTCGTTCTTCTTTCACTCAATCTGATGCTAAATCAGTGTCGCAAAAGAATTACACCTCATTAGCAACAATGGAAGGGAGATCAGAACCAGGCTTACAATTATCATTACTACAGGTGAGTTCACTTAATGAAAGATCCTACTGATGGAAATGTTTTTCACTGAAACTGTTTTCTCCTAATTCAGTATGGTCTTCTCAGTCTAAGCCACTGGCAAACCATTCCTCATTTAATGGTAGTTGGAAAGCTCTAATAATCCTACTCCACAAAATAGATGCAGTCTCAGCATAAGCCTGTCATAGGTCACATAGTTTTTCACTGAAATGTTAATCCATATAATTGTATCATCTTTCAGTTTGCATGTATGGTTTGTATGTACAACAGCATCGTGATAATCATAGAGCTTTTTCAGAACTAACATCAATAGATTGTTAGCCCAGAAGAAATCATCAAGTCTGATCACCTGTATTAGAGGCCAAAAAATTTCATTTTCACTTTATGGAAGATTAGCTACTTTACCAGAGAAGAGGGCTGGTTCAATGGCAAAGGTGCTAGGCTGGGATTCTAGTGATATGGGTTCAGCTCCCATCCCATACAACAAATTCATTGTATGACTCTGGATAAATTACTTAATCTAAGCCAAGGGTGTCAAACATACAGCCCATGGAGCTGTTCCATCCAGCCCACCAGGCTACCAGAAGTTGGGAGCATGGTTAGGGAGAGGCATGGCCTGATACAGAATTCAAGGCCTCTGGGCCCCACTACAATGGCTTGGTTCTGCTGTGACTGCTGGATCCCTGCCAGCGTCCCCTTCCAGATCCCTGCTGCCAGTAGTGTTATCTATGCATTCATTCTTTTAGCAACTTCCCAGCCTGGACAAAGCTCATCACATCATGAAGGTGTTCCATTACACCGGTGCAGTGAAATCTATTTGTTCACAGCCTCTAGGGTATGTAACCACTTTAGGGTGTGATCCAAAGTCTATTTACTTCAATAAGTAGTAATGCTACTTATTGAAGTAGCAGATCTGGCCATTACCACATAGCAGCTCTCTGACCTTCCCGTGTTTCCTTTCTGGCTGATAATCTCTGCAGATCCTTCTGGTAGGACCTCTCCTCCCTTCTGTGAACGTCAAGCATCACAAAAGCCTTTCTTGATATGACTTAATCTATACCCATGGTGGATCATTGTCTGGGCTGACATCTGAGGTGATAGGCTTTGTACCTAGCCTACAACAAGTGTAAGCAGATTTTGCTGGCTGCTCTTGCAACTGCTGTCATGGATTGTACATATGCAATCAGGAGGTCAGAGATGCAATGTCCCCTCAGAATCTTCCATGATGATCAGGAAAATACAGCTCTTGCTCAAAATTCTGGCAGAAAAGCAGTCTGGCTTTGTCAGTAATGGCATTTGCCAACTGGATGGTATGGAGAAAGTTCATTATTTCTTCATCTTGTTGTCTGTCTCAGCCAAAGTCCTAATCAGTTGAGTTTACTAAAGATCATCAGATATTCTGGTGGAAGTGACTCATCACTCATAGCTAGCATGAACAACACTGACAAGTGTTTGAACTTTAGTTAATAATTCCAGCAGCACAAAAAGACAATTCCTACGTGAACATAAGAACCATTATATGCAGCACATTAAGTTCCTCTATTGTGGGCATTGATCTTAAGTAACCTTTTTGTGTGTCTTAATACTGCCCTCTTTTGAACAGAATGCAAACCATTCAGGCATGTATAATATACCCTATAAAGCCAACAGCTAGCAGAGATGAAGTTCAAGAAGCCAACAGTTAGAGACTGACTATGGCTAACCATAACTATGAGTTAATCATGACTCCAGGTGACTATGAGTTAAAATATGGCAATTGCAGTTTTTCTGCATTACAAGGGGTCCTAAAACATTTCACAAGCTACAGTCCAGTATACACTATTGAAAACTAGCCACTCTTCCAATAAAGAGCAGCACAAGCAGCACGCTGATGGAGGGAGAGAAGGTCTTGGCTAAGGACAACAGAGAAATGCTTTATGTTTCAGAAATTGCTATGGGGTCTTTCTAATCCATGCCAAGCAACGCCCCCCCCCCACGAAAGCTGAGGGCAACCCCATAGGCCCCTTTTTTTTTCCAGGATTACCCATTCTTGCAAACTTTATGCTATGCTATGCAGTGTTTCTCTTAAAGTTCCAGTTCCTGGAAGCCTGTGATTAAGTGAGGATCTCAGCTTGTATTTTTAAAGTAAGAACCTAACTTTTGTGGTTATAGAGAAAAGGTTGAAAATGGGACCTGAGTGCACCACACAGGCTTGATAAATAGCAGGCCCTAAAAGAGCTTCAGTGATGTTAGCCAGGCAAAGGAAGCCTAATGATGGACAAGGACTGAGTCAACCCTGCCAGGAGCTTACTCTAGGGCTTGACCTTGAGTTGCAGTCCTGCAAATTGGATTGTAAGCAGAAAACTGGGAGCCCCCTTCGGCAGAGCTGTGGGGGGCAGGGGGCTGCGAGAGGTGAGAGTGAAGGGCACCAGCAGGGCCAGGGGGGCTATCTTGGGTGTGAAGGGCCTGGACCTGAGCACTGTGAGCTAAGGGGGCAGGGAAAACTCTGTTTTTCCATGATAAAAAAATCCAAAATCAAATACCAAAATGTATAGGTATCTAGAATGTATTTTATTACAGTGATTGAAACACTAGTAGGCTTCCAAATTTTTTAAAAATTGTAAATATATCAAGAAAATATTGTGTTCACCTGATACTTATATGTGTAGCAGTCTGTCATTTTAATAACAGATTTGGGGTTCTTAATCAGAGAATTTGCAATTTTTTAATCAGGGAAAACTAGGATCTTGGCATATGACCATTTTTTTGTACTGCTGGTAGAGTCTCCCAGCTGAATCTGAGAAACACATCCCATAACATACCCTTTGGTTGTCTTGCCAGTAGTAGGGCTTGAAGCTGGATCCACAAGATCTAATCACATGGAGAAGTGCGGCCTGAGCTAAGGTTCCAGATCTCTAAGTTGAAACCAGGGAAGGCGTAGCAATCTTAATGCATGGTCCTGGACAGGACACCACAGTGAGTGCTCATGGGTTATACTTTGGAGTGCTTCTGAGCTTGTTTTCATTGCTGTATCAGCCCGAGGTATAGCTCATGAACCTCATGCCCAAGCACAAATCTTTAAATATGTGAAGCATTGTTACAAAAAGGATTTCGACAGACTAATTTCTGTGTCGACAGGAGACAGGACAAGAGGCTTAAATTGCATCAAGGGACATTTCACCACTGGAAATCTATATGAGCAGGTTAGACAAACACTTGGATGAGAAAGTACAGACAGGAATGATCCTGTGTTGAGCAGGGGATTTGACTAGGTGACCTTTGAAAGTCCCTTCCAGCCACAGTTTTCTATGATCTCTTGATATAACAGGAATCTACAACTATGTTGTTAATCATATCCAGGATTTTCCATCTTCCAAGCAATGAGGGGCCACACCCCCATGGGCTGCACCAGAGCAAGCCATGGGCCCCATGACTGCATGCAGCACTGCACAGATGCCTCCTCCTGACCCCATCTGCACCAAGCAGGTACCCCCATCACTGATGCACCATGTGCCTATTCTCCTCTCCCTGGCCACTGCACTGCACATACATGTGGTCCCAGGCTCACCCCCAGCTCCCTGTGCCACACCAAACTGCTCTGCTCCTTGGATCAAGGAAAGGCAATGAAAGCTGGAGGAGGGAGGGAGAGCCCAGAGACTCCCTCTTCTGTTGCAGCTGGAGGGATGGGGAGAGCAGCAAACAGTCAGGAGCCCAGGGACCACAACATCGCCCCTCACAGGCCACATGCAGCCAGTGGGCACCAGTTGGACAGTCAGGATCTAGTCATTGTGATTAAACCCAGCCCTGCAAACAGCTCAAGTGTTGTTTTGCAGTGCGACAGCTCTCACATAAGTCATGCTACCTTAAGGAGAGTTGACTTGAGAACAGATAGTTCACACTAATGTTACAGTGGAGACCAGCTCTCTGTTTGGACAAAGATGGATACAAATGTGAAATTCAGAAGCCTGGAGCTTCTGCGTCTCCCCTTGCCTTCAGGGAATGTTGAGAGTGCCCTGAACCACCAAGGGTGACTTGCTGGTTTTCTCAAGTAGAGCAACAATTTAAAATAAGCTTTAGTATAGAGCTGGGATTCCCAAACTGTAGTCAGCAGACAATGTGATGGTTGTCTGCAAAGAAGCTACAGTGAATGATCTGCAGTTCATCCATAGGCTGCACCAGGCAATAAAAAGTGTGATGATAAGGCATGGAGGTCTACAAGGTAGTTTGAAGCCTGAGAGTAGTTTTCTGTCCCAAAACATTTGTTAACCACTGGCATGGAGTACTGTGATTCAGCTCACAAAAGCTTGTACTTTGGTTAGTCTATAACAGGGGTTCCCAAACTATGGTATACACATACCCCTGGAGATACTCAGGACATCTCTGGGAGGTATGCAGAAGAACTTGTGTAATGGCGGATTTAATTTTCATTATATTAATAGTTAGCATTTAAGGCGTTAAAATATAAAACCTATGCTGGTAGGGGTACACGGGCAGCTGGTAAATCTGGAAGGGGGTTCTCAATAAGAAAAAGTTTGGGAACTTCTGGTCTGTAAGGTGCGAATCTACCCTGCCCTGACACTTGGACAGCTAAGAGTAAAACAAGCTTGGAGTGCCCTCTGGTGGGCATAACAGTCTGTTCCATGATAAGAAAAATGACTAGTGTGGGGTAATTATTTATATATGGAAATACAAACATTCGGACACAGAAACTTAGAAATGGGGAAGTCCCAGTCACAGGCAGCAGGATCAAACACAGCTCCCAGGTGAAGTGCTCCCCTTGGTGATAAAACATAACTCCAGGACAGCCAGCACTGCTCCCCTGTGCCCCCAGTGGAAATGGGCAACATTGCTCCCTAAACAAACCAGGGGCCACCTGAAAAATCTCCTTGGGGTGGAGGGAAGCAAGTCACACATCCAAGCAGAATTTACTGACTGGTTTCAATTGAAAAAGAGGTTCAATTCAATGTCAAATAATTTTTGTTGTGCAATTTTCAGACCAAAGCATCTCCATGGAATGATGTTTTGTTTCAAAACCTGCCTTAGCGTAATGATGTTTGGTTTTTTTTAAAAGGGCCCTGAAATTACATTGAATTTTTGATGCGGGGCCGAACAAAGTGTTCCAGTCAACCCCAAATTATTTGTTAAAATCTCTGGCTTTTGGTCAGCTCTGTGCTGGATTTCAGATGCATTTCAGAGCCAGCCTCCTGCTTCTCTGTAGCTCAAGGAGTGTATGGCCTCCTCCTGGTTGCCTAATGAGCTCCAGTTACCTTTACCTCCCAGACCCTTATCCCTTCCTGGGAACCACATCTTGGCAACAAGCCAACCAAGGGTGGAGGAAGGGTTTAGAGTCAGACACTCCCTAAGGAGGGCAAGCAGAGTCCTTTCGGGATGTAAATGAGGAGTGAGCCCCATCATGTACTTATATGGTCACACCCCATTTTGTGCTTAGGGCCTAGAGACTGAGTTTGCCCTCCATGTGTTCTCCAGTGTTTCCCCACCTAGTTTAAAATGTTTCGAGCAACAGGGCTCCTGCCATTCCCTTTAGGGGGTCTCTCTCTTCCAGCACAGCTCACCGGGAGGATTTGTTCCATTCTAGCCAGCCTGGGAATGCAGCTCTGACTCATGTCCTACCACCCCTGATGACAGCCCCCTGGAACACTGTTAGCAATTTTTCTCTCTTCTTCAGCCATTGGCAGCATCCATCCCTTGCCTCATCTGCTTTTTTCCCGAGGTGTGTGGTAGTTTTGAGGCCTATCTACATGCACCGCCTCCAGACTGAGCTTAAGTCTGCTGCCAAGAGTTAAGCTTTGCCCACAGTACCTCCTTACTCCACATATGCCAGCAAGTCAGCAGAAAGCCTGATCATAGCATTAGGATGTTTGCACAAGACTCCTCTAAGCTTGGACATGAGCAGCACGGGAGCAAGTGGATAGGTTTAATTCTCAGCAAAAGTCACAGGCCAAGCAGGGAGGTTCTATGGACATGACCTTTGAGATTATTGGTCATCATGTGCTTTGAGGCTTGTGGCTTGCAGGAGTTTCTAGAGTGATGTTCTTGCAGACCCTTTTGGCTATGACATGGTGGCCTCCCATTGAAGAGGACTGGACTTGATGATCCACATGGTCCCTTTCAGTCCTATCTTCTCTCTTACAATGCTATTTCTTCAGACCATAGATAGTTCGTTCTACTGCTCTGCATAAAGCAAGCCCTTTGGTCTTGTAACAACAGAATGCTATACTTTTTTGCCATGATTCCCTATCAGACACAAAACAGAAAGTTTTGGAAATAGTTTAAGCCTCCCTGCTTCTGGGCATCATGTGCCAGTGTCTGTGAAGCAGCTAGTACTAGCCACATTGGGTGACACTGCCCCCAGCTACATCATATGGGTTAAGGCAGAGCCGGTCAACCTGTGGCATGGGTACAAAAAGCTGCGCAGGCAACCTCTGTGTGTGGCATATGACTGATTGAAGAGAGGACAGGCAGTATGGTGGCAGATAGAGCAGGGAGCAGAAAGCAGAGCATCCGATCACACTGGGAGCACAGGGCAGGGAGCAGAAAGCAGATTAGTAGATCAGGCAAGGAAAGGAGATCAGAGTAGCACTTGGGAAGGGGATGGGCTAACCTGTGACACCCGCCAAAAAGGTTTCTCTCCCAGGCTAAGGCATAGTGACACATGTTATATACTTGTCCAAGGTCTATCCCAATCCCTGGAGGCTCGTTGGGCTTGCGTGGTTATGACTTACTAGTTTCTGAAGCCAACAGCATATCCAGAAGTGATGAAGCCAGGATCATGTCTGACCACTTTGGGTTTCTCAGCCTGATGTTCAGATTCCAATGCACAGCTTAATTGACCAGGGCTTCACCACAAGCCTGGAGACAGCTTCAAATGCAGCTTTGGATCTGGAGCAAGGCTCCTACACTATGCAGCTACCAGCCTTCAAAACACATTGGCTAAATATTTTATGCCATTTTCAGTCCTTTACAGCCTCTTGCTTGACAACTCCAAGATATTATTTTAAAACCATTTGGGGGCAGTATGGGAATTTCAAAAGATGCTTGGACATGTTTTGAACCCATTTTCAATGCCTATTGGCTAATTTAGCAATCAGTCTGGGAAATCTCTATAGAACATTATTTTGAACCACTTTTTTTCTGTAAACAAACTGCTTGGGGCATAGATTGTTTTTTTACAAACTGCTTGCGGCACGTTGAAGACTTTTCTTGGACCCAGGAAGTTAAAAGCAGACAAACTCACATTAGAAAGAAGGCGCATATATTTTTAACACTAAGGATAACTAAGCATTGGAACAAATTACTAAGGTAAGTGTTAGATTCTTCAGCTCTAGCTGTCTTTAGATCATATTGGGTGCTTTTCTGGAAGCTATGCTTACATAAGATGTATTTCTGGGCTCAGGACAAGGGTAACTGGGTGGAATTCTCTGGCCTGTATTAGAGCCTTGTTGCACATTGCACTTTGAGCTGCTCAGATGTTGATCCATGTTTGTGCTAGCTTGGGTTTGGAGCAGTCGCACCTTAAAGCTAAAATCCCCCACCTGCACAGCTGTGACTTGTCACTAGAGGGCTGGCAAGCAGGGGCTGAGTAGGAGCTATGGCTGTGACTGCCACAGCAGGGCTGGTGAGCCAGGATAGGCTTTTATCCCTGCTCTAGGAGTGGCGGGGGGTGTTAGAGATGGGTTGAGGGTGGGAGGCAGTAACATGAAGCTGGGAGGCGGAAAGTTAATGGGATGGGGGTGGGTAATGAACTGGGAGGGGGAAAGGAAATGGGGGTGAGGGAAGGGTGGTGAAATGAAGGAAGTCAGCCACTGAAGGATAAAATAAAAAGAAGTAAAAAGATAAAAAGAAATAAAGAGGAAGTAAATTAGACATCTCATATTTTAATAAATTGGTATTTGGAATTGGGGTGTGTGGGGTGCTGGTTATACTTCCCAGGGTGGCTGAGAGGTAGGAGTGATGAGGAAAGGTACTTTTGAGGGAGTTATTGGCCCTGCCCCGGGAAGGAAGCCTCAGCTCATGGGGTCCTGATCTGGCCTACTACCTTGTTCCCTCCCCACCCTGCCAGACCCCACTCCTGGACCCATCCTGCTCTGTGACCTGGCTAGCTGGCATGTGCTCTGCAGCTGTTTGCACAGGGGTGCACCCCTGGGAGTGGGAAAGTCGCACCCCTGGGGGCAGGAGGGGGAGTTGGCTTGGTGTCAGAACTGCCCCCTGGGCAGTAGAGTTCAAGGGGTGGAAAGTTTGTCCCCACAGAACAGGGGGATGAGGGAGGGGACATGGCATCCTGGGATGTTGGAGGACTGCAACTTGGGCAGCTCATCTGTGGGGATTGGCCACACATTAATGAAACACAAGCTGGATAACATGGATCAGAGATAAATCTGCGCTGGAATGGCACAACAGATGCTAAAGACTGCTTAATAATAGGTTCAGGTGTTAATGTGTGGACAATCCAGGGGTTAAGAGCTCCAGCAGCCACCAAAAACTGTGTAATAGGGCCCTTACACAGGAGGCTAGACTAGATGTGCTAATGGCCCCATTTGGCCTTAAAAATCTATTCATTTTATACACTTTTTGAATTTTTCTCAGACTTTGGAGGGTTTGTTGGGTTTTTTGCACTTTACATAAGTAACATTTTTGGACCATTTTTTGTAATAATTCAGTGGCACATTTTGACTCTTAAAAACAATTTGGGCCACTGACACCTGGGCCTCCTTTGTACACCTGGTTGTTTTTCAAGGAATTTGTGTTACTTCTTAGATATTAGCTGGACCCTTTGGGGAGGTACATTTTAGGTGCTTTGGTGCAGTTTTCAACTGTTTTAATTTTCAGTTTTGCCTGAGGCCTCTTTGGCCTTATGGTGGTTTCATAGACTTTCATAGACATCATCATCAGGGCTGGAAGGGACCTTGGAAGATCATCGAGTCCAGCCCCCCGCCCAAAGGGCAGGAAGTCAGCTGGGGTCATAGGATCCCAGCAAGATAAGCATCCAGTTTCATCTTGAAGGAGTTCAATGAAGGCGCTTGAACCACCTCCGGTGGCAGGCTGTTCCAGACCTTGGGGGCTCGGACAGTAAAGAAGTTCTTCCTTATGTCCAGCCTGAAACGATCTTGAAGTAGTTTGTGACCATTCGACCTCGTCATCCCTTGGGGCGCTCTGGTGAACAAACGTTCCCCCAGATGCTGGTGGTCAAGGTTACTTACAAGGGAAGTGTTATTATTGATTGTTCATTAAGATTTGCCAGCTGGATGAATGCAGGGCTCTTTTGGTGGGTATCCCTATCATAGCCTTTCTCTCTGAATGCAGGATCCCAAAACATGAGACCTTTTATATTCTGCCTATATCTGGAGCTGTGTCCCCTGGGGCCGAGAGGACTCTTCCAGAGCCCGGCCAGAACCGCAGAGTGGATCTGTGCAGGCTGCCTGCATCCGCCTGTCGGCATCCTCTCTCCGCAGGGAATGCCCTACCCCCACAGCCTCTGACAGCCGCATCTCTGTGGTACAGGAGGCTGCGTGACTGCTACCCAGTGACCTAGGTCAGGGCTTATGTCTCTCTGTGAGATCACGGGACCCAGGGAAGAACGGTTTTGCCTGTCTGAAGTGGCACTTGGCAAAATCCAGTTTCCAGCCAGTCTTATCTAAACATTCATCGGCAGCATTCACATTCTCGCCGTGCTTCTCACCTCAAGGGCACTGGTTCATATCCCACCCCCAACAGGCAGTTTCTCCCACCTAAGAGCTGCAGTCTCTGTGAAACAAGTTTGACAGGGCTCAGCTCAGTTCCTAGCAGACCAGTCTCCATAATGGAGGATTCTTAGGGAGACAGATCTGTAGCTAGGAATGGAACTAAACCCCAGTGAAACCTGCAGTGCTAACAGGCCATGGGGACTGGAGTAACTCCCCAGTCCCTGAAGGGGTTCCCCTGGGCCAGAGCTGGGGCATACATAATGGATATCTTGGAGGAAACATCGTGTCCCTGTTCTGTGAACACACGGAGGTTTCAGTCTCTGTGACTGGCAGTGTGTCACCTTTTGCCTGCTGGGAGGAAGCAGAGCCAGGCCACCATGTCCCAGACCTCGTACTGGGAAGAAAATTCCTTTAGCTCAAGCAATAGGGTCTCCTGAGTCTTTAGGATACAGGAATGGGAGCCACAGCTCCAATCATGAGAAAGGCCCCTGGAGGCTGGCGGGGCACGGCGACTGCCCGCAGGCGGTGGCAGTGGTGGTGGCAGCAGTGGTGTGGTGGCAGCAAGCGGGGAGCTCCCACAGGCAGCCACGGCAGTGTCGGCGGCAGGGGGTGGGGGTGGTGACATTCAGAGTGGGTGTGGCGCGTGGCATAATGATAGCTGGGGTGTTATACACATGGCTACTGGGCCATTAGTAGTGTTTCAAAGCAACCCACTGGCTGAGATGGTTTGCTTCCAGCCAGTCCCTTGCACAAGACTCTCTCATATAGGGATGGCTAGCTTGCCTGGATTCTGGTATTTCTGGGTCCCTCCAGCCAGACTTTGCAGGATCATATGAGAAGAACAAGGAAGGTGATGGGGTGGAAGTGATTGCCAAGTCTGATGGCAACCTATAGAGGGTGCTGCTCTATCAACTGAAGGAGGGTGTGCTCCCGAATGGGAGCTGGGAATAAACAGGGCAGAGGGCAGGTCATCCTGAATAGAGAGGGTCACTTGGCTTTAGGAATTGGCTCCATTTCCTCCCAGCTCTGGGGAGGTGGGGGGAAAGGGGGCAGGACAAGGATTTTATTGAGATATTCCTGTCCCAGGCTTTCCCCATCACCCTTAGGGTACCTCATCTCTCTCTCCCCCCATTGACTGGCCTCCACTCCTGGAGCCACAAGTCTCTGCCCTGTATACACCTCTCCACAACCCCTGGTTATGAATGAAGTCTCAAAGGCAGGAGGAGATGAAGCTGGCAATGAGGAGCCCTTCCAAGCCGCCTTTCAGAGGGGATGGTGAGGCGGGGTGGTGCTGGTGGAGATTGCATCTAGTGATTATTTTGAGGGATTTGCTTTGTCTCTTTCTTTCTCTCTCTTTATTTTTACCCCCCTCTTATCCCTTTCTTGATGCATTTGTCTTTTAGGAACCTGGGGTGTTCTTTTGATCAGCTCAATCTCTCTCTGGCACTTGAGTCCTGATTGGCTGAAGGACATAGGAGAAAAAAATCTTTAATTAAGTAGATAATCTCTTCTTAGGAAGTTCTGCGGCTCCATTTCACCACCTCCTTTAGTTCTCACTTTGGGATTGGTCTCCCTCCAAAGAAGTTGGGACTTAGGGGGCATGCGACTCCTTCTCATGCTGGGAGTCCCGGGTGGAAAATAGCTCGGTCCCTTTCCTTGTTTTGTTGATAGCCCAGCATTTCAGGATCTCCTTTCTCCCCTCTTCATTTGGATTATGTTTCACATGGACCCTTGTCTATGCATCTTGCTTCTCGTGTCCTTCCTTCGCTTCTGCCATACCTGGTAAGTATTGAGATCATCTTACTTTGTCACAGACCTGTAGTTGTGGCACATCCATAAAGACTTGTTAATGCTATTCCTTTGCACTGACCTAGAAAAACTATACCCTACCCTCCCTTCTGCCAGCATTTTACTAAGTTCTGATTCTTGGTGAGTCCAAACTCTCTCATGGGCAACATTTTCTTTACTTTTCTTTCTTTCTTTACTAAAAAATGAGGCCTTCCTTCTTTTCTTTTCCTTTCTTTTCTTTCCTTATCTTTTCTTTTCTTTTCACTGGGCCATGCCATCAGCTGGTGTAAATCAGCATAGCACCACTGAAGAAGATCAAGGAGGGTCTAGCCCATCTCTTTGGACTGGGAAGAACTAATCAGAGAATCAGTGACTTTTGCTTCTCCTAGAGGTTCACAGCCTCTGTGACTTATCTTAATCATCTGCTGCTTCCCCTTTTCTCCCCAACAGAGCCATCAGTTAAGAGCTCATACACTACACCATAGTATAAATGTTTAGACAGACCTATATGAACTGATTGAAATGGAGTGACTTGGGCCAGGAGAGCATGTAGTCTGAAATAAATGTATTTTGATTGCCTGGGATGCAGGTTTCACTGAGCTTTAGTTCCATTTCCTAGCTGTAGGTCCATCTCACCAATAATCCTCTATTGTCTGGGACCAAAAAGTCAAACAAACCAGTCCTTCTCTCATGCAAGCTGGCAATCATTTCACTGGGATCTATTGCCTGAAATATTTTAGTTTAATTTCTAGAAATGTTTACAAGGAGGTTAAAAAAAATGAAAATTAGACCAAGCATAGCATCATTCTGTATGCAAATGCTATCCATCTTGTCCAGGAAGATGGACGAAAAGGACCTAATTCAGCAGGTGTATTTCCAACAGTAACTTCTAGCAAGTACCAACCCCTTGCTCTGAATTTCCCTTTGGGGAATCTGTCCAGTGAGCTGGAGAATAGGAAAAGCTTATCCCCTCCCTTATAAAAAGCAACATACATAAATATTTGTAAATTAAAAACCTTTTCCCATGCCAAACTCAAAAGAAATCCTCCTTGAACAAGAGGCAGAGATACTGTTCCATGGTGAAATCACGGGTACTAATTCACTCTTTGTCTCAGTCTTTCTCTCCTACATATGTATGCATAAACAGGCTTAGAATGTGTTCAAGAAAAATCTCAGGGTTTGTTAGGAAGCATTCAAGGGGTGGATTTTCAAAGGCAAGACTGAGAGTTAAGCATTCAAATCCCATTGACTTTCAGTAGGAGTCGGGTGTTTTAATGCTATTTGTACTTCTCAGAATGTTCCACCTCATATTAAAGGCTGTGGCCCAATAAAGTGCTGCTTTTCTGAAGGTCTTAATATTTTGAGAGAGGGGTTTCTTCAGGAATGCTGCCAATTTTATTACAAGTGATACTATTACAGGCTTTTTCTGACAGCCCTAAAATATGTAAAGATCTTGCAGTGATCTTGTTTGCATATTTTTGCTTTGTTTACCTGATTTTGATGGCCTGCAAGAAGATAAAAAATTCTTTTTGCAGCAATCAGATCACATGGGAGGTGTGTTTGCTCTTAGAATAACCTTAAATGCACATTTTCTTTTTCCATGGAGGGCATGTTACATCAATCTGATGTTGCTGCTAAGATGGTCAGGGTGGATGATGTGCGTGCGCGGGTGTGCGCGCGCGCGTGCTTGCGCACGCACGCACACTTTAAGTTGCCTTTTAAGACAAATTAAAGCCGTAAACTGAAAATTAGGAAAGAAAAAAAAAGAAAAAGAAACAAAGTATTAAGGATTATGCTCCTCTCTTACATCCTATGGGAATAATCAATCAGTGTCTAGCATTGCATTTTACTTGTAATTGCTTTTCATACTTAAGCTATAATTTTGCTTCTAATTTCATGTCTCTGGTTCCGTAATATATTGAAGGCAATAGAAAAGGTTTTACTGTCAGGGATTGAATAGTGGATCAAACCTTAAATTGGGTCCATTCTTTATTTTTGCATGAAGTAAAATAAAAAAATAAATACAACTAAATGGTTTGAAGACACCTTCTAAAAGTTATATATCAGCAGCATGTATGTGGATGATCATATAGCAAAGAAACTCTTTAACACAAGACTATATTAGTATCCCTAAGCTGGTTCCTCAGTGCTTTAAGTAGCTTTATTAAATTCAGTGCTGATTTACACTGACTGAAGATCTGGGTCCATGAATTTGACAAATCGGTGAGTAAATTTACTGAAACCAGTGATGGCTTGTTTGTGTAACAGACTCATAAAATATGACAGGCCAGTCCCTGAACTGGCAAAAATTACCATTGGCTTCAAAGTCTCACTTACATTATTTTTGCTATTCTTATAATTTTGAAAAATATGATGCTAGTAAACTAAACTCACACCTTTTCCTGGATTTGTTCTCCAACTTCCACAAATAGGGATATATTTTGGGAGCAGAGAATACACTGGAATACCTGGAATTTTTCTACCTCCATCTTCTGAAATTTTAGGACTCAAATTTTTTCAGTTGAACATTCTCATGAAATTTAAAGCAGGAATAAAAAGAAGACCATTAGATATCTTGAAACAGCTGAGATATATTTGTTGCAGCAGAGAAATCATTACAAGAGCTTGCATTTATATGTGTGATTAAAACTCACCAGCGTAAGGTAGCATCACATCATTAAAATCATGTCAATCTGCACAAGCTGAGGATCTGACCAAGTAATCTTGTGTAGGGCTAGATTCTGCTCTCATTTTCAATGGGGTGGATATATAGCAATTCCATGGAAGCCATAAGGGTCGGTGTGAGTAAAAGAAGAGGTCTGTGAAGAGATAACTCATAATAGCTGCTATTGTCAAGATCGCATCACATTTCTGCATCATAATTGGCAAAATGAGTAGCTACCTCACTGAATTACACAGCCAGAGTCAATATGATTAACCAGATCAGATGGGAAAAGGAGCAGCACAAAGATGTTGGCTCTGGTATGAACCTTTTCTGTTTCTCAGACTAAATAATAAAGAGCATCCAATTATACGCCCATTCATAGAAATGCCTGATCTATAGAAAAGCACACAATCTTCCTCATAAGCAATTTGTCCTATATTCCCTTATCCCAAATCCTTTGCAGCTCTAGCAGACACTTTTAGAGCTTGACAGTCTTTATAAGAATATTCATCTCATAGATCTTTTCCATTCTTAACTTCTCCAATCCTGTTGCAAGGGCATTCTGACCACTGATCAGATAGTCTTTGGGCAAAAATGTCTCTCACTCCAATGTAATAAAAACACTTCGAATTTCAAGTTGGGAAATCGCAGGTGCCCTACTTGCTCGGCTGCCGGTGCTGAGTTGGCATTAGCAATCTCTGAAATGTATCCTAAAAGGTCTGATTCTGAATCTCAACGGAGCAATGCTGATTGGAACTAGCTGCAGAGCTGGTCCTTTATGTTTTTAATGAATCCTACATTTGTGGATTATCTTTATTCTCTTCTGAAAACATCTTCCCAATTATTTTGGTGTCCCTAAAAAACCCAATTCTGCGCTTTGCTTGCAAGCCGATGCCTTGTGAATAGGCAGTTGGGGACTGCAAATGCAAAAAAAGGATTGTTAAAAAGAGGATGGCAACCTCTGTGCCCATAGGGAATAGATCAAGAATGGTCTTAAATTGTAACAAGGGAAATTTAAGTTGGATATTAGGAAGAATTTTCTAACTGTGTGTGTGGCTAAGCCCTGGAACAGATTGACTAGAAAATCTCTATCATTGTGGAGATGCTCCAGCATCGGAAGTGATTAAATATGGGTTAGAAAAACATTTGTCTGGAAGGGGCATCCTAGTTGATCTTCTGAGGTTCATTCCAGCCTGATTTTCCTAAGATACTGTAAATATCCCACCACACACAGATCCATTCTTCCTCCTGAAAAATAATAGCCTGTCTTTTGCACAACCTAACAAAGGATTGAGGCAAGCCACTGGGAAGGCCAAGATGTTGTTAATGTCTTAAACACCCTGAACAACTCTACCCAATATGTCTGTCACTAGTCCTTCAGCTTTGCCTGTTTCCCCCGCTAACTGGAGTTACTCCTCCTCACTGCTGCCAGGATTTGGAGAGCTGTGAAGAGAAAGTGAACAATGCTGATCTCTGGCTGCAGCCTTTTAGACCCTTCATTAAAATGCTAAGTGGTAAACAGCTTTCAGAGAGTCTGTGCACTGTGGAAGAGTTAAATCAATCCTTCAATCCTTCAAATTGTTAAGTATCCTCAACATCCCCTGAATTCAGTGGGAGTAGACTGTCCTCAGTAGCACCTTGCAAATGGTACTCAGCACTTTACAGGACAGGCCCTCATGCCCATTTGTAAGTATGGACAGTGATAGGAAAACAGGGAAGAGCAAACCAAGGTTCTCTGCACCTGGAAAGCAGCCCCATAGCTTGGGCAGAATAGCATCTGTTCTTGTCACTGATGTTGCTGCTCATTGCTAACATTGATGGTACTCCCTGAGAGAGGGAGAGAATGTTACACATCAAAGAAAGGAGCCTTTAGATCTTGGCAAGCTATAGCATGAGCACACTGAAGGATACAAGTGGATCCAAATACTATTACTTGGTCCACCTAGAAGCAAAGCAATGAGGAGATAGTCCTGCACCCATAGAAGGACACCAGGGTGGGGAACTGGGCCAAGATTACCACTTGTCCCTCCAGAGACACACCGTCTCCCTATATGTGCTTAGGGCTCCATGGATTTTTAAGGGATGTGGGTCATCACCAATGCAGAAATCAGGGCAGGTGCTTATAAGCAACACTGGCTTCCAGAGAATCCCTCCTGTGGAACAGAAGGAGCAGTCAAGATAGGGAGCATAGGATGGTACCAGGGCTCTGGAGATGGGAGGCCAAGGGGCAGTAGGACAGAGGCCAAGGGGCTCTGTAGCAGCACAGACCTGCACTTGGGAACCAGGAGCAAGATCCCTTGGGACCTGTTGAGTTCACAGGCTGTACCTTGTTCCTTTCCATGATGGTGTGCACAACTGGTCAAACAGGGAAACCAAAGTGAATTCTGCACATCCTAACTCAGTACATCTTCCATTTGGGGTTTGCTTTCCTAGATGAAAGATGCACATAGCTGTACTTCATTATCTTTAATAAAGTGAAGTTAGGCATACGTGAGTGTGTCTACACGAGATGCTGTACTGCACAATAGATTGCTGTACAGCGCAATCTACTGAGCAGTAAAGCATCAGCGTCTACATGTGTGCACCATTTACTGCACAGTAAATTAGTCTACTGTGCAGTTAGCTACTACCTGTAAATACAAGCAATAAACTAACAGAACTAGATACTGTGCAGTGGCACATGTGTAGACACTGACCAGGAGCAAATGCTCCTGGTCAGCCCCAACACTAAGAGATCACAGGGGAGGGGGAACTCCCTTGGTCCTAGCCCTAGTTAACTCCTGGCTCCCCCTAGAAGCTGGGAGATGAGCAGACCCAGGGCAGGATAGCTTTCTGTCTCCACTGCCTAGGTGCCGTTCAGCTCCCGGCTCCCTACAGGAGCCAGGAGCTGAGCAGCTTGGGGACCAGGGAGATTCCTCCTTCCATGCAAAGCCCAGGGCTGGCTGGGAACTGTCCCCCTTCTGAGGCAGCTCTCAACCAGCTCCAGGCTGCTCAGGGAAATCCACACCCAGCCTAGAGCTGGCCAGGAGCTGCCGCAGAAGCAGAACAGCAATCCTCCAGCCCTAGGCTGTGTAAGGAAGCCCTACTGGGCATGGGGCTTGTCCCCATGTGCACGGGACCAGGAGAGTTCTGCAGTGGTAGTTGTCTTCTGGCCCCATGCACATCAGGACTCCTCTCCATGAGTACAGGGTAAGGAGACAGTTGTTTCTACAGCTGGCAGATCTCTCCTAGCCCCATGCGCATGGGGACCGGCCCTGTGCTCCCTGCCAGCCCCTAAGCTAGCACCCCAGGGAAGCCTGGAGCTCCCCCTTGCTGCTGCAGGGGGCCAGAGCAGGGTATTGGCAGCAGATTTCTCCCAACAGGGAGCACATGTGGACATGCTCCCAGGTGTGACTTACTGTGCAGTATTTTACTGTTCAGTAAGGCTTTATAGCATTTATAGCACATGTAGACGTACCCACTGTGTTTATAGGGCACCTAGTACAGCAGCCTACAACTAGGGCCCTCAGGTGCTACAACACTGTGCCTAAACTAATGTTGATAAAAACCCATAAAATGGGATGATCCTCCATTTCAGGAGTGGCAGAAGAGAAGCTAAAGATCTCATATAATAGTGAATATTTGGAAAAGATTTGTCAGGCTACAGAACCCCAACCCTGACCCCTACTTGAGGGAGAAGACGCATCCACTGGGAGACCGCTGGCTATGAAGAAGATGCAACTCTGTCTTGAGTACCAGCAAACAGGATGGCAAGGAAAGTGTTTTTGTTTGACTTGCCTAAGTGCAAGTAGAATCTGGAGTGCTTGATCCTGCAATTTTGTATAGGACATCTTATAAGGATTGAATTTACTGCACTAGTATGATAATTATCATATATCTGACAACAATGAGTGGGCCTGGCAAGTCTGCCAAGATATTACACTGACTGGTCCTCACAGCTCATGAAGGTGTGGAAATGTGAGTGTTATTTCCTACTCTGACCTGGTGTGTGACCTTGGGTAAGACCTTCTATCAATTTGTACCTCATTTTCCCTTCCAACTCTTTATCTATTTAGCATATATATTCCTCAGGGCAGGTACAGTACAGCATGTGGAATGACAGTACCTTCATTTTTGCTGAAGCCATTGAGTATTACCATAATATTACTAACAGACAACAATAGAGACTATTTTCCTATTATGAATTTTGGGAGATTCACTTCCTGCATCCATTCTCTGAAAAAATGTCACCCTTAATGTGATCAGTTGATGGGAAAACTTCAAAAGATTGGATGATTTAATTCTAGCAGTGGCCAACCACAAGTTCAGATGCCCTTTTAGCCCTGTGCCAAAATAGCCAAACTTTTAAATCTGCAAAATCTGGATTGGTAGGATTTCTAATCATTGCTATATCCAAACAAGGGAGTCTTTTCACAGATATTACCCCCATCCAGTAGCAAAGAGTGGCCTGTATGGGGCCTTATGGGATCCTAACTTCTGAAGATGAACAAGACTTTGCATACTGGCTGATGCTGGTCCCTGCTTCACCCCTACCCAGTCTTCTCCCATGTTGCCACATTGTTCCAGATCAGGGTTTTTTCCCATAAAAGAGATCTCTCCACATACCTAGGGACCCTAACTTCTGCAGCTGAAACATACTGAATTTGCCTCCTAAAGAATCACAGGTGCTGATCTCAGCTATTCCACCTCCCCCTACAGTAGAGGAATTGCACTTGCAGCGAGCTGGCCTGACAACAGGTGCCTGCAGCATTTCAGCTGTTGCTGGTTTAACTGCAAGCAGATACCAGTGCAAATTGAACTTAGCATTGGTTGAGGGACTCCATCAGACTTGCAGTGAGCAGCACTCACTGCCAACAATTATCACCCACTGCCTGGAACAAAAAAATGTTACTAGTATAAATTGGGCATGGGAGACACTAGTGTTTGGGTTTGTTCCTGCCATTCATTTGCAGACACAGATCATGACTACTACATGATCTTCTGGGCTGCCAGAACTAACCTTGGCTGAATTTTTCCAACCATGTATTTGTCTGCATTGTACACAGCACAAAAAACAGTTTGGACCTACTTCATGAAGCTGAATGTGAGAAGCAGGGTTTATGCCAGGAGCTAATCATAATATCATAGTACTTAGGGTTGGAAGGGACCTAAACAGATCATCAGGTCCGACCCCCCTACCCTGGGCACAAACAGGTGCCGGGATCTTATTACCCCAGCCAATGAGTAGACACAAGCCCTTTCTATGTACAAGATGCCCACCATGGCAGAAGGGTGCATGAGAGGGTAAGTGGATAAAAGAAGGCAGGGGAAGGGGATAAAAGAGTACTGCCAGTACTTTGACCCAGACCCTTCTCATCAGGCTTGTCTACACATGCAATTAATATGCCTGAATTTTCTCTCACTAAAGCACTCCTGGGCACACATCTGAATGTGCACCCATCAATTTGCTCCTAATGGGAGCAGTTCAGTTCAAGGCTGCTCCTGCCCTGCTTGCCCCCCCTGCAGCAGCCAGGGGGAGCTCCAGGCTCCCTGGGGTGCCAACCCCAGGCTGTCCTGATCTCTGTGGGGCAGGGAGAGCTTTCCCAGCTGCCAGGCAGCTGCCTGCCAGCCACATGGAGATCAGGACTTGTCCTGATCTCTGCAGGGTGGGGACAGCTGTCCTAGCTCTGTGGGCAGCTGCCCCCAATCTCCACATGGCTGCAGGGCAGCTGCCTCCAGAGCTGGGACAGATGCCTCTGCCCTGAAGAACTCCAAGCTCTGTGCAGTTCAGAGATGCTCTGAGGAGCCGACAGGCAGCTGTGCCCAGCTACCTGCCCGTCCCAAGGAGCTTGGGGCCAACCTGTGGCCCCCTGTTGCCGGGGCTGACTTAGAGCGTCTGCTCCCAGTCAGCGCTTACACGTGCGCTTCAGCATGTTAGTTTAATGCACCATTTTCTAGTGCCTGTATCTACCAGTACTAGAAAATAGTGCGTTAGTTAATCTACTGTGCAGTAATTGGCATGCATGTGTACACGTTGATCCTTTACTGCACATTAGATTAGTCTAATGTGTAGTAAAGCATCTCATGTAGATACACCCATCTTATACCCTAAATAATATAATCACCTCTGGTCTTGATTCCCTAAACCGTACCTTGTCATGCATCCACAGATGCATCTCAAGCAGGTCCAAGGAGGTGATCCTCCTCCTCTGTGCGACACTGGTCAGGCCACAGTTGGAGTACTGTGTCCAGTTCTGGGCACCACACTTCAGGAAGGATGTGGACAGCATGGAGAGGGTCCAAAGGAGGGCCACCAGCATGATCAGGAGTCAGCAGGGCAGATCCTATGAGGAGAGGCTACGGGACCTGAACCTGTTCAGCCTCCACAAGAGAAGGCTGAGGGGGAATCTAGTGGCCATTTACAAACTAGTTGGGGGGGACCAGCAGGCATTGGGGGAGTCCCTGTTCCCCTGAGCACTACCAGAAGTGACAAGCTGGCAGAGGTTAGATTCAGGCTAGACATCAGGAGGTGCTACTTCACAGTCAGGGCAGCTAGGATCTGGAACCAACTTCCAAGAGAAGTGGTGCTGGCTCCGACCCTGGGGGTCTTTAAAAGGAGGCTGGATGAACACCTAGCCGGGGTTGTTTGACCCCAGTACTCTTTCCTGCCCATGGCGGGGGGTTGGACTTGATGATCTGCTCAGGTCCCTTCTGACCCTGCCAACTATGAAACTATGAAGGTGAAAGGAAGAATTAGAAGCTCATTTGAATCTTGGCTTGGTGCAAATCAGGTGCAACTCCAATCGGGTTATTGTTCTAGCATTGATTACAGTCAGGCCTCATTACACGAATGTTACTTATATGCAACTGACTCTGTGCTAATATTCCGAGGTGATGTTCAGTTTTCAGGGTTCTTGCTCAGCTGACCAATAGCTGAGCCCAATCGGGCTTGCCACTGCAGGACATGTTATAAGTGTGTTGGTGGTGGTGTTATATTTGTAGTAATGTATGAGCTGTAGTCACTCCATGGCACTAGGTGCTGTGCAACCAGAACAAAACAATAGTCCTTGCTACGAAAGAGCTCATAGTCTAAGAGCTACAGGTCAGAGCCTCAGCTGGTATAAAACAACGTGGCTCCATTAAAAAACAGTGCAGCTATGCTGGCTTACAATTGCTGTGGA
Organism: Alligator sinensis; assembly: GCF_000455745.1. Taxonomy (NCBI): domain Eukaryota; kingdom Metazoa; phylum Chordata; order Crocodylia; family Alligatoridae; genus Alligator; species Alligator sinensis. Next base: position 2,672,543 of record NW_005841831.1, read on the forward strand.
TATGGGTTCAGGTTTTTAGAAGGGATCAAATCCCTGTTGCTTTAGGGTATGAACAGCCCTTATATGAATGGGGTCCAAAAATTGTTTTTACTGGAGTCAGCTTTCTAATGTGGCTTCTTGTCTCCTTCTCCTGAGCATCTGGTACTGCTCATGCCAAAGACAGGCTGTTGGACCATGGGTCTTACAGGTCCTTTAGTGACGTGGCTGAAGTATTACTGCTTGGCCCACTGTTTTTCTGTGCTGTCACATATGGGAGTACTCACTGGATAATGCCCACTAGCCAAGGTTGCAGTTCAGCAAAGCACAGGCAGGCCTACGGGTCTTGCTGAACTGGAGCTTACATGCACGAGGAGCTGCCAAGATGAAGCAATCAATGCCATACCTGCACAGCCTCCCTAGACTTCCAAGGACTGCAGGGAAGAAACAAACCCTGCCCTCCCATTCTGCACTGACTGGCCTGAGTGCATGCCAAGTGAGAGTGAGTGAGTAAATGGGGTTTGTCAGGGAGTTGGTATAGACATTGCTAATGGGTTCTGCCACAAAAAGGTGCTGAGGTCCAGAACAGATCTTCTCTCCATACAGTATGGCTCTTTAAAGACAGATTCCCTCCCCTCACTGGACTGTAACCTTGTCATGGTGGAGATGCTTGTGTGTTCCAATGACCCTCAGAGCTATGTCATCTGGAGTCCTGATAGGGTCTCCCCTAGTGAACAGATTTGAGATGAGGTCCCAGACTTAGCATGGTCCAAATTTCTGAAGACCCCAGTGGCAGAACAGGCATACTTGAGGACCTGCTGGTTCTCTGTGGCTGTGAAGGCAGAGGAGGGCTGCAGTGGGATGGAGGTCTCCAGTTGTCTTGGACATCCTTGCCACTGGGTTCAGGGCTCCCTCCTGTCAAGCTCATGTGGTTGTTGCTTGTGCACCAGCTTCCCCATGTTAAAAGATGTCATGTGCAGGCCTCTGCCATGGAAGTTTATCTCCCACAAACCAAGTTCTGGACAAGTGATGGTGGGAACAGGAACAGTGATTTCTGGGAGTCTCTAGTCACAAATATCTGTGGAAAAACTTGCAGAGCATGGATTGGACTCCTCAGCTACCTTAAAACTCACCAGTAATCCCCCCAGCAGACCTCATCCTCGTATTGAGGGATAGCCAATAAAGTAAAGTCCTGGGAGGCCAAAGTGGAGCTTGTACTCTGTAATTAGATCTTTGGCTGGGTGTGTGTTAAGTGACACAAAGAGAAGGTTGCCAGTGATATTCATGGGAGAATCACAAAATTAATGGAAAAACAGGTTGGAAGGGACCTCAGGATGTCATTCGGTCCATACTCAAGGCAGGATTGTGATTTTCTAAACATTTCAGACAGTCATAGCTGGATCAGAAGCCAACTCCTGGTGATAAGGGATGTTTGGATAAGTCTCCATTTCATATTCTCTGTACCTTTCTTGTCACTTTACTTTTCACTTATAAAAACACCCTATAGTTTTTCTATCATGGACCCAAACTCTGCAGCTTACATCAGCTCAATCTCTGACTAGAATATTCCAAAATTTAATGTGCACTTTCTGCCTGTCTCCTTCACTCTATTTCAACTGAATCCTTTCACCCTTGATGAGTCTTTTTTCCTCTCACCCAACACTTCCTCCTGCCTCTCTCTGTCACCATCTCTTTTGTGCCACCCTTTTTCTGTTACTCTGTCACTCACTAGCCCCTGGTAAACCCTGATGTCTCATGACCCTGTGAAAAATGTATGGAACTGGGAGTCAGGTGACATGGTGTTTTTTCCTGGAGTTATTTTCCTGGAGTTATCACTGACCTGTGTAAGTTGAAGGAAGTCACTTCACCTCTGCCTTGTCCTATTTTGATAAGAAATAAGTTTCTGGACTGTGTCTAATGGCATGTTTCCATTGCCTTCATGCTGCATCTGGGAGCACCATTCTGAAGTGCACTCAGCTCATCCACTCCTACTCTGTGCACCCTAATTTTAAGAAATCAGGTAAAGTATCTGTCTTAAAGCAGTGCTGAAGGTGTGCCCAGTGCTGTGTCTTGCATTCCTTCTCAAGAGTGCTTATTTGGGGAAACATAACAGCATATGAACATGTAATATCTGGTACACTGGATCAGACCAAAAGTCCATCTTGCCTAGTATCCTTTTTCATATGGTGGCAGGTAATGGTCGCTGTATTGGAAGAGTATAATAAACAGAAAATATGTGTAGAATGGTCTGCCCCCTGTCATATTGTCCTATTACCAGCAGTCAGCAGGTTCAGGCTATCCTCAGCCTCAGGTTACATCCCTGAGAGTTCATCTATGTGAGATGCTACATTTCCATAGCAACAAGGTACTGCACCGTAGCTCATTGCTACAGCAACGTAGCATCGCCAAGCACAAACTGCAAAGGCAACACTGCTGTGCAATAGCAATGAGCTACTGCTTAATAGCTCATTGCTACTGTGCAAGAGCAGCTAAAAATAACTATGACGACAGGACTGCTCAGTAATGCCAGTTACTGCAAAATCATTTAGTACTTGCTTAAGCAAGCAGTAAAGCGAGTACTAAATGAGTGCGCAGTAACAACTGCGCAATCTTCCACTCATGTAGATGCAGCCTGAGTGTTGTGTTTAATAACCCCACATGAACTAATTTTCCATAAATTTGTCTAGTCCCTTTTTGAACCTGGCTATGCTTTTGGCTTTTACAACATCCTGCAGCAATGAGTTCTACCAGCTAATTACATGTTATGTAAGAAAAGGGCTTACTGTTGTTATTTTTAAACCCACCACCTGACAATTTTATCAGGTGGTCCCAAGTTCGTGTATAAGGCAGTGGATAAACAGTCCTTACTCACTTTTCAAGACCATTTAAGATTTTATAAACCTGTCCCAATCTTTCCAATCTCTCCCCATATGGAAGCCATTCCATAGTTCTAATCGTCTTTATTGCTCTCTGCACCTTTTCTAGCTCCACTAAATCCCTTTTGCCATCGGGTAGCCAGGGCTATTTAAGATGTGGGTGCACTATGGGTATGAACAATGGCAGAAAGGTGTTTTCATGGTGGAGGAGAAGGAAGGTTGATTTTCTTCCTAATGGGCATGTCTACACATGCAAATAATGCTGCACAGTAAGCCTTCATGGGGAGTGTAGATTCATAAATTGTAAGCCTGGAAGGGACTTTGGACGATCATCGGGTCCAAGCAGGAAAGAAAACTGGGGGTCAGGTAACCCCCAATGTGGTGACCATCCAGTCTCCTCTTTAAGATTTCCAGGGTAGGTGATTGTATCACCTCTGGAAGGAGCTTATGCCACAGTCTGGACACCCTGACTGTGAAGAATTTTTTCCTAATGTTGAGGCTGAATCAGTCTTCCAGGAGTTTGTAACTATTACCTCTAGTTTTCCCCAAGAGTGCCCTGGTGAATGGTTGCTCACCAGGCCCTTGATGTACTCTCCTAGCGGTAAGCTGCTACCAGGTCCCCTCTCCGCCTTCTTTTATTCAGGCTGAAGAGCCCTCAGTCTTACCTTATATGGCTTGCTGTATAAGACTCTGATCATATGGTTGGCTCTTCTTTGGACTCTCAAGCTTATCCATGTCCTTGTTAAAGTGTGGTGCCCAGAACTGGATGCAATACTCCAGCTGCTGTCTCACTAGTGCTGAATAGAGTGGAAGAATCACCTCCTTGGTTTTGCTGGAGATGCATTGATTGATGCATGCCACAGTATTATTTGCCCTACTGGCTACAGCATCGCATTGCCGGTTCATATTCATACTATGTTCTATTATTACCCCCAGGTCCCTTTCATTTGTGGTGCTAGTCAGTTTGGTGCTGCCAATTCAATGTAAACAAGTGCAGGGTACTGCATCTAGGGAGAAGGAACCAGCAACACACCTATAGGCTGGGGAACACACTTTTTGTCAACACAGTGGGAGAAAGGCATCTTGGAGTCATTGTTGACTCCAGGATGAACATGAGCTGCCAATGCAAGGAAGCAGTCAGTAAGGCTAACCGCACCTTGTCGTGCATCTACAGATGCATCACAAGCAGGTCCAGGGAGGTGATCCTCCCCCTCTATGCATCATTGGTCAGGCTGCAGTTGGAGTACTGCATCCAGTTCTGGGCGCCGCACTTCAAGAGGGATGTGGCTAGCATTGAGAGGGTCCAGAGGAGGGCCACTCGCATGGTTAAGGGGCAGTGGGTCAGGCCCTACGAAGAGAGGCTAAAGGCCCTGAATCTATTCAGCCTCCACAAGAGAAGGCTGAGAAGGGATCTGGTGGCCATTTACAAACTCGCCAGGGGGGACCAGTGGACATTGGGTGAGGCTCTGTTCCCCCAGGCACTACCCGGGGTTACTAGGAATAATGGCCACAAATTGTTAGAGAGAAGGTTCAGGCTGGACATCAGGAGGTATTACTTTATGGTTAGGGCTCCCAGGCTCTGGAATGGACTCCCAAGGGAGGTGGTGCTCTCTCCTACCTTGTGGGTCTTCAAGAGGAGTAGATATTTGGCTGGGGTGTTATGACCCCAGCACTCGTTCCTGCCCAGGGTGGGGGGTTGCACCTGATGATATGTTTATGTCCCTTCTGACCCTAAGCACTATGAAACTATGAAACTATAAGCCTGTAGGTGTGGTGGGGGTTGCTTGTCCTGAGGTAGAGCACTTTATATTTCTCAACATGGAACTTCATCAGGTTCCGATCCATCCAACTTGCTAGCCTTTGTAGGTCCACCTGTATCTGTAGCCTATCTTCAAGCATGACTACGCTTCCCCATAACTTGGTGTCATCCAAGAACTTGGTCAGTGAGCTCTTCACCCCCACATCCAAATTGTTAATAAAGATGTTGAAAAGTACTGGACCGAGCACTGACCCCTGTGGGACACCGCTGCCCACTTCTCACCAGGATGGCACAGATCTGTTCACTACAACTCTCTGGGTCCTGTCCTGCAGCCCGTTTCTCACCCACCTGATTCTCTCAGAGTTAAGCCCACAATCCTCCAATTTTCTCATGAGGACATTGTAGGATACTAGATCAAAGGCCTTTTGGAAGTCAAGGTATACAATGTCAACTTGCTTTCTCATGTCCAGGTGGTGAGTTACCTGGTCATAGAAAGAGATGAGGTTGGTAAGGCAAGACCTGCCTACAATGAAGCCATGCTGGCTGTCATTCAGAATCTTACCTTCTGCAAACTTATCACAGATAGACTCCTTGAACTTTTCTAGGATTTTCCCTAGGATGGAAGTTAGGCTGATTGGCCTATAGTTATCCGGGTCCTCCCTCCTGCCCTTCTTGTGAATGGGCACAACATTGGCCCTCTTCCAGTCCTCAGGGACTTCTCCAGAGTGCCATGAGTTGTGGAACAGTTTCACCAGGGGTTCCGCGATGACTTCAGCCAGCTCCTTCAGCACTCTCGGATGAAGATCATCCAGTCCCGCTGACTTGTATATGTCTAATTTTTTTAATTGGTCATACATCAATTCTATGGCAATAGTAGGGAGGCAATTATTCCTACTGTGCTCATTCTGTACTCTACCTGGTGTTGTTTTCCCCTGGGTCCAGTGAAAGACTGAGGCGAAGTAGTCATTCAGGAGTTCAGCATTCTCCTGACTGCCAGTAACCAGCTCTCCTGAGTTGTTGAGTAATGGCCCCACACTATGATTTGTTTTCCTCCTGTTCCCTATGTAGCTAAAGAAGGACTTCTAGTTGTCCTTGATTCCCGTTGCTAATCTAAGTTTGTTTGCTGCTTTAGCCTTTCTTATCCGTTCCCTGCAAATGCGAGCTGTCATGGAATAACCCTCCTTGGGGCCCGCCCCAAGCTTCCATTGTTTATAAACCTCTTTCTTCTTTCTTAAGAGGACCATGATTTCCCTGTTTATCCAAAAGGGCTTCCCAGCCCTTCTGGTATCTTTCCTCTACAAGGGAATGGACTTCCTTTGTGCTTCAAGGATTGTGTTTTTCAGAAACGACCACTCTTCATGCACACCTTTCACCTTCAGTCCCTGGTCCCACAGCACTTCCCCTATTAGTGACCTAAGCTGTTGAAATTTGCATTTTTGAAGTCCAAGACTTCAATCCTGCTATCAGGTTTGTCTGCCTTATGTCAGACAGTGAACACGATGATTTCATGGTTGCTGTCGCCCAAACTTCCCTCTATATTTAAGTTGGTCATCAGGTTGTCTCCTTTGGCCAGGACCAGAGCATCACCTCTGGTTGACCCATGCACCTCCTGAGTCAGGAAGAGCTCCTTGACACAGGTCAGGAAGGATCGCAACTGATTCAACTTGTCCAAGTGTTCCTCCCATGAGATGTCTGGATAATTAAAATTGCCCATGACGACCATGTCACGTGCATGTGCGGTCTCAGTCAATTCTCAGGTGAACTCCAGATCGAGTTCCTCCCCCTGGTTTAGTGGTCTGTATTATACACCTACAGTTAGGTCTCTCTTGTTGCCCCCACACCGCCCCTGCAACTTTACCCAGAGGGTTTCAAGCTGTTCATTTTTGGAGCCGATGTTGTCCTCCAAGGAGGTGTACTACTCTTTCACACAGAGAGCAATGCCACCATCTTTCTTCCCTACCCAGTCCCTTCTATGAAGGGTGCAGCCCTCTGTAGCTACTCTCCAGTCTTGTGAGGAGTCCCACCAAGTCTCTGTAATCTCTACTAGATCATAATGCCTGCTAGAGAGTAGGAGGGCTAGCACGTCAAGACGTGTTCCCTGTTGGGAACAAATCTGCTCCCAACAGGAGCAGCCAAGTACAAGGCTACTCCAACCCTGCTCTGGCCCACTGCAGCAGCAAGGGAGAGCTCCAGGATCCCCCTGGATGCTAGCCCAGGGGCTGGCAGGGAGCATGGGGTCCATGTGCATGGGGCTAGGATAACTCTGCCAGCTGCAGCAGCAGCTGTCTCCTTGCCCTGTGCACATCAGGAGGGGTCCGGATCTGCAGGGGCCAGGAGAGGAGACTGCTGCTATTGCAGAGCTCTCCTGGCCTGATGAACATGGGGACAAGCCCTGTGCCCAGCAGGGCTTCCCTGTACAACTGGGGGCTGGCCTTTGCAGAGAAATCCTCACGCTGCTTGGAGGGAGCTGGCTAGGATTGCCCCAGAAGGGACAGTTCACAGCCAGCTCTGGGCTGCTCAGGGAAATCCTCGTGTATCCCAGAGCTGGCTGGGACCTTCCCCAGAAGCAGGACATTTCCCAGCCAGCCCCAGGCTGGACAGGAAAGCAGAGAACTCCCACGTCTTGGCACTGTTCAGCTTCCAGCTCCTGTGGGGAGCCAGGAGTGAGCTACGCCAAGGCAGCAGGGGGGCAGATAGCTACACCGTCCCAACACTGCTGAGTAGCACCAGGACTGGGGCAGTTCCTCATCCCCTGTGGCCCCCTAGTGTTGGGGCTGACCAGGAGCAAATTTGTTCCTGGTTAACATCTACATGTGCTACTCTATAGTGGGTGCATCTACATGTGCATTTGATCCAGGATCAGTTTACTTGCAAGTAAATGCTCCTGGGCAGGAGTCTAGAGATGCAGGGACTTGGCAGCATATTTGCTGCTCTTAGCACCTATCTGCTGCCACATCCTGCAGCCCTGCAATAGGTCCCTACTGCCAGCAGGGGGAGCTCCAGGCTCTGGCTGCAACTGCCAGCAGCCAGCAGCCCTCTTGAGAAGCCAGTTCCTCTCTCTGCTCCCTGGGCAGACACTTCCCTGACCAGGAGCAGCATGCAAAGTGCTGGGGCAGCATGCAGAAGCTCTCTCCTCACCAAGTCTTCCCCCCTTCCCTTGGCTGCTCCCTCCATGCCATGGCTGCTCCAGCCCCTGGCCCTGGCAGCGATGACCAATGCCCTGCACTCCTACTGGCTGCCACCCTGGGCCTTCTGGCCCACAATGCTGACCGCCAGCTGGCCCACAGCTGTCTGGCCCCACCGCACTGTACCAGGGCCACTGCCATCACACAGCTGCTGCCTAGGTCCCATCTGGCTGGCCGGACATTGGCAGGGACACTGATGACATGCTGCTGGACACCACCACCAGGACCATCCTCAACCTTCTGGCCTCCAGTCCCGCCACCTTTGGGCTCATCAGGCCAACCAGGATTGGTGGCTGCACATTGCCCAGCAGACTTGAGATAATGAGCAGTGGCTGGAGGCCTTTTGCATGATCCGAGCCACCTTCTGGGACCTCCTCAAGCAGCTCTGGCCACACCTGGATCAGCAAGACACCACCATGCAGCTGTCCCTCCCCGCAGACACCCAGCTGGCCCTCACCCTGCACTCGCCCTGCAACAACAGAGCCCCTCCACCACTCACTCCACTAACCAACAATAAAACACCCTCTTCTCTGTGCAAACTATTTACACCAATGTGCTTTGTGTGCTGTCCCAGTGTGGGGGATGTGGGGTGGAACTGCCTAGGGGGCAGAGCCTGGGGATGGGCAGCCAGCACCCTGGCCTCTCCTCAGGTGCATACATCATGGTGAGCCCAGTGCAGGTGGCTCCCCCTCCAGCAGCTGGTGGCCAGGGCCAGCAGGGCCAGCGTGCAGTCCTGGCCCTGCTGAAGGCAGCTCCAGCTCTGCACCTGCGTGGAGCCAGGGTAACCAGCAGGCCTGAGCCCAGGTTAGGGGGCTAGGTGGTGGGGGACCCAAGGTGGGGGCCAGATTATGGGCTCTTGGCTGCTGGAGGCAGTACAGGACCTCCTCCCAAACCCATGGGGGGAGCTGCTGCTGGGCAGCGAGTACCTACCAGGGGGCAGGTGGGGCTGGATCGGGGATTGGGCAGTGGGCATCATGAAGGTGACCACCAGGGCCAGAACAGTGTCCAGCACCCAGCAGTTGCCATCTGTGGCCTTCGCTGCCCAGGCCAAGATCACATTCTGTGCCCGCAGTACCTCTACACACTCATACTCCAGGGCAAGGAGTTATTCCCAGAACTCCCAGTCCACCCAGTCCCATGTGTCCTTGCTGGTGATGTCCTCTGCCCACCAGGTCCTTGCATCTGCCAGCCAGTACTCCAATGCCATCACCAGCCAGTCTAGGAGGATGGTGTGGTTCTGGATCTGCCTCTGATGGAGCTGGCACATTCCCAGGGCCCCAGCTGTGAGTGTTGGTAACCTTGAGCCTGCATCCTGGCTGCCAAGTATGACCTCTCCCCCACATGCAGAACCTGCAGAGCCATTAGAAAGAAACTGTTTGTGAGAGTCTGCAACATTTCTAAGATAAGATGCTCTGTACCAAGAGCCATGAACTGTCCGACCTCAGATCAGGGGTTGGGTGTGCATGGGTGCCCAGGGACCATGGTAAGTCAGCTGGTCAGGGATGGGCCCAGGCAGCTGCTGGTCAAGCCTCCTGTCTCCACTTGGTCTCCAGGGGCAGGCAGGCTACTGGGTGCTGGCTACAGGCAGTCTGCCTCCCCCACCCCATTCCCAGGATGGAACAGGTCAGGCACCTGGGAACACCTGCTACTGTGGATCCAGACCCTGCTTCCTGCCTCTCCCTGAAGAACAGTCGCTCTGCTGCACTGCTGCCCATAATATCTAACTGTGTGCCATGCAGACAGCACTGTAACTGCCTATACTGCACTACTCTTTAGTATTTCCAAAAGGAAGTACTAAAGCCACCGTAGCAACGTTACCATACAGCAATGTGTAGATGTGCCCAAAGTGAGGGGGATAATAGCATTGCCTTGCCTTATCCAGGGGTTGTGAGAACAAATACATCCTTATGAGATGTCCAGATACCACAGTAACGATGATCATATACATAGCCTGGCTAGACAGGGAGTTGTGGTTAAAGATTTGAAGATGTGTCTCTTTCTGCTTTACTCTGCAAGATGAATAACACAGGGAAGGACAGTCCAGGAAACAGACAAACAAAACAAGGGAGAAGCAAAGATGTGGTCTCCTTTCTGTCTGTGTGGCCCCTCACATATACAAGAGTCACCTTAAGAGTAGGCTAAATGGAGATAGCACACCCAAGATGTGGTTTCCATGGACACTAGGGCCCTGTTCCACCACTTTGGGGCTGTACAGTGAATTCAGTGGCACCTCCCAGCACAACATTTAGGGCATATATTGTACAAACAGGTCAGCCCTCCTGGGTCTGGATGCAGTCATTTTGAAATAGAAAACCATGCTGGAATGAGTCTGATAATGAAACAAGGAGAGAGGATGGGAGGGATAGCTGTGAGGAAAGAAGAGGGAATCACTTTGGTTGCGATGAAGGCAGCTGTGCAGAGAGGGCCCACTTCCCCTGGAGATGGGGCAGCTCTTAGGGCAAGAAAAGGAGATCGCTGTCCTTAAGTGTGTGCATGGGGCAAAGGGGTGCGGTGGGGGTTAACAGTATTTATGAAGAGGGGACAGAGCTGCCTAAGGATGGAGGACTGTGAGGAGAGGAGCAAGGATGCTGCTGTGGGTTGGCAAGACCAAATAGAGAAGTGGGTGTGCTGCCTTGGGTTAGTGAGCTGTGAGAAGAGGAAGGGAAGGTATTATCTCACAGGTTGGGGGCTGTGAGAAGGAGAAGAGAAAGCACTGTCACAAGGCAGGGGGAAATGCAAGGTGAGGAGAAGGGGTCAGTCTTCAGGGTGTGGACAGGCAAGGAGGGTGAAGTAGAGCTCTGGCTTGGGGTGGAGCTGCCAAGAGGCTGCTGCTCAGAGGTGCGAGCAGCTCTGGGATGGTGAGCAGGGCACTGGAATTCCAGGCATTCCGACAGGCAGAGCTGCCATTGACTCCCCTTCACTGATGTGCTGTTCTCTCTCTTCCAGGTCAGTGAATAATTTTCTGATGACCGGTCCGAAGGTAAGACAAATCTCTTTGATCCTGATTCCACTAAACCCTGATGGGGACCTAGTTCCTTTCTTCTTTCTCCAGCCCTGGTGAGGCCACTCCAGTTTTCCCAGTCACAGAGGAACCAGAAACACTCTGGAATAGGAGGCATTTCCATGCTGCTCTCTGAGAGACAACAGGTTCTGCTTACAGAGAGCAGAACAGTTTTTAGACCCTTGGGACCAGGAGTAAGAATTGTGCTCACTGGCACCATCTTAGGATCTGGCCCAACACCTATCTTGCTGTAATCATATCTGGCTGTTCCCAAATACATTAGTTGGAAAGATTACTCCTGCCTCCCATCCCACTGCACCTGCAATATAAGTTGGGTCCCATTCATCCACCATTGCAAAGGGAGCCTGGCATTGTTTATTCCCCTGAGGCATCACTGGGATGGAAAAGTACATCATACATATCCTCAGAGACACCACTTTGCCCTTCGTGGCCCTTCATGCACTGGGAGACTGGGATGCCTCCTTCAGGTTGAGCAGCTCTTTATTTCCTTGACTTTGTGAGGTGTGTTTGTGGAAGGTGAAGCTCTTCAAAACATCACTGTAAAACAAAAGGTCAGAAAGTTTTGTTTTGAAAATGCCAACATGACATATTTCAGTGTTTTTTAAATCTTTCCCCGCTTTTTTACCCAGCCCAACCTATTTGCCAAATTCACCCCAAGTCAGGGCACTATTCTTGCTGCCCAAGAACTCTGGTTTTTGATGACCTCACTGTTCACAGAAAAAAATGTCCTGCTTTACTCAAAGCATTGCAACATTATGATGCAATGGCTTTACCCCAGAGACCAGTGGCCTGACAGAAGGTTCCCACACATCAGGGACAGCTAGGATGACAATCTCTTCAGCTGAGATTGTCTTCAAGACTGAAAGAATTGGACCTTTTTACATCTGTTTGGATCCAGTTAGGGAGAAGATGTAGATCCTGTGGGGCTGATCCCATGTGACACATAAATCAGTGCAGCTATTTATACCTTTTATTCCCTATGCCTGATTACATTTGACATGATTATGATATAGACCTGAAAAAGAAAGCCTTGCATTTGAAAGCTTGCCTAACTCTATCCCAACTATACAATCGATCCAGTAAAAGATATCACCCTAAGAAATCCTTGCCTCATGCATATTTTCTGGACTGTCATGACTACAACATCATTCTGTCACTACAAATTATAACACCTCCCTCATTCTTCTCATAAGAGGACCCCAAAGTACTTTGCAAAGAAGGTCAGTATCATATCTCCATTATACAAGATGGGGAAACTGAGGCATAGAACTATAGGGTGATCAGCTACTCGATCACAGATCCCCAAAGAGAACCCATGTCTTTCTGAGTCCCAATGCAGCGACCACATAGCAACCACATAGAATTCAGGACTGTACATGATGTGGGCTGGTCTTTACTGCTCTGCAAGCATAAATCAGTGTAACTCCTTTGGCTGGACACCAGCTGAGGACCTGGCTGTCCACACCAGAGCAGAGGGAGGGAGTAGGAGCCAGGAGCTCTATTGTGCTACTCCCTCTGCTTCAGAAGATTCCTGATCCCTGAGAAGACTAAATCCATTCCCCATCAATCCTGTTCAGCTTTATTTGAATAACTCAGTGGAAATGTCCACTGGGGACAGTGATCCTCTGCTAGCTGCCCAGGACTTTGACGAAGGGAGCAAGAGCATTGACTGTTCCCTCTTTCTGCTGTTTTTATCATGTAAATTCCAAAGCTGCCCAAATAATAGCACTTTAGCCCCTGTGACTGCCCAAGCTCTAGGGAACCATAGGAGGTTAGGATTGCTATCCTCACATGGCACTTGGGGATACTGAGGCACCAGGCAGTTACAATGCACAATGCTCCACTAATGCATATAGAGGTCCTGGCTGCTAGTTCCTTCTTCAAACCCCGGTGCAAACTGAAGCTGTGAAATTCTGTTTTGAAACATAACAGTGACCACTGCCATGCTTAACTGGGTGCTCAGCAGTGACTTGGCAGTGGTCCAGCAGTGGCCCCCACTGACTTGTTTCACTGTGCCCAGCAGTGAGGCAGATTGGTGGGGCACTGTGTGGAGTCCCCTCCCACTGCTACCCTCCTTGAAAAATTGCCTTCCTTTCTGACTACTGCCTTCCCTTGTAGGCATACCTCATTTACTCGAGTAGCGTGGCCGCTGGAGCACAAAGCGGCATCGAGGAGTGCAAATTCCAGTTTGCTTGGGACCGCTGGAACTGCCCTGAGAGAGCACTGCAGCTCTCCAGCCATGGTGGACTGCGTAGTGGTAAGGAAAGAATTGGATACAGCTACTGGGACCCTTTCACCACAGGTTAGAGCCCACAGGGCCCTCCTTGCTTCACTGTGGTCTCCCTCTCCTGGGTTCCACTTCCATGCATTATTTTAGAGCTTCCCTCTCCAAGGCATCGTCTCTCTGGAGACATCTTTTCTGGGGACCTTTCAGCCAGCCATGTTTTGGGAATAGGATTTTAGCCCAAGCAGCATGGGGACATTACAATGCAAACATCATGACAGGGCTCTAGCTGGCTCAGGACCAGGCTGTTTACAATAGACTCAGACCTGGCTGGTTGAGGTTTTCCACTGAAATGTCTGCCAACCCTGTGACAAGGAGCCATGAAAACTAGTCCAAAGCTCCCTGAGGAGGAGATGGCTAGATCCTACCAGGCATTCTGCTCTTGGGAAACAGGCCAGTCCCTAGGAACTGCCACTGATGTGCTGTGAGAAGGATGTGGGAGGCTATGAGCAGGCCTAAGTAGAAAGAAAAGGCAAGCAGGGGGAGTTGGTTAAAGAGAGAAACTCAGTCACGTTTCTTGGTCCACCAACGCTTCTCAGAGGCTGAGTTACAATCCCTGCCCAGCCTCAGGACTTCTGCATTGGTCACCTGAGCCACTGAAGGGGAAGTGAAGTAGCTGATAGCTGCCATAGACATACATGGTGGGGTATGGAAATGCCTCAGCTTCGTCAGCCCTTTTCTTACCCCCTGGCAACCAGAGGGAAGATGCCACTTCCTAGACCCAAGCCCCTTAGTTACACACATGTTACTGAGGCTGAGTTCACACCTTCTGGAAGCAGGGGACTGCTGGGCCCTAGGGCAATGGACTAGAGAAGTGCTTCCAAGGGTGTTGTCACCAGCCTGGAAGGCTGGGGCTGAGGGGGTTGTGGTGGGATGCAGAGCCCTTTATACCAAGGTTTACCACCACACATCCAGCCCTGGCTGATATTTTCTATTAACCAAAGATTGTTACCATCTGGTGACCTCACTGAGATAAGTGAATAGTTTCAACCCGGTTACTAGTGGGCAGGTTCAATCTCACTGCAGGTCCTGAAGGGCCCCCTTTGGCTGGTGGTCTCAGCAGAGGCCAAGATTTGAGCAGACCATGGGGACTGATCTGATGCCTAGAGCAAGTGCCAGCAGCTCTAAGCTGATGTATGTTGGCAGCCTTCCATGTGTGAGGTTTGCATAGGGAATGGCCATCAGCCCTGACCGATTCCAGGGCTTTCCAGCCAGCATATTTCACCAGTGCTAAATTCACTTCCACATTCTCCACAACAGGATAAAGCTGTCCTACTCACCCTGGGTCCTCTGCTCTCCATGTAGCCCAGGCAAAAGGGAGGAAGTACAAGGCTAATCCACTCCATAGTCTCTCATCTCTGATCCACCGGGACCAGCTATTCGCATCTTTGCTTTCTGTCCAACCTCCCCCATGGTGGGAGCTGTTTTTATCCCTGACCCTGCAATGAAGTCTTTAGCCTCTGCTTTGTGTTCTTCCCTGACAGCAAACCGAGAAACAGCTTTTGTCCATGCCATCAGCTCAGCAGGTGTCATGTACACACTGACTCGGAACTGCAGCCTAGGAGATTTTGACAACTGCGGCTGTGATGACTCTCGTAATGGACAGTTGGGTAAGAAACAGATCTGCTGTAATCTCTGCATCACGCCCCATGGTTATAGAGGTCTTGAGCAAAGAAGGGGGCAGAAAGACATCTCTTAACTCCTCTTAACTTCCCTAAGGAGAAAATAGCTCCTTCCTGTGGGGTCAGGAAATGTTCCAGGGCCAGACCCACAGCTCCTGTGAGTCAGCGTAGCTCCATGGAAGTTGGTGGTGCCACACCAGTGTCCACCAGTTGGGGATCTGGGTCTGAATTTCTTGTCTAAATAGCATAGCTCATGTAATATGGGGCCTGATTTTTCCCTCATTTATATTGGTGTAAATCAGGAGCAACTCCACTGATGGCAGTAAACATGGCATCACTGTAAATCCAGCCTAGGTGTGGAGAGAATCTGAACCAAGAGCCTAAACATGAGGGCTGCTAGACAAGCTCTAACAAACATTTTTTCAGCAGTGTTTGCCTGTCCATCAAAATCCCCCTATTCTGTGAACAGGGTGCAATTTCAACAAAGTTCTGATAGAAACCAGAAGTCCCATCACAAACCTGGCTGGATTCCTGCTAACTCACCCACTAGGCTGCTCAGAAATCTGTCTGTTGGCCTACTTGTAGGTCAGAGACCTCATAGCTTCTGGGGTCTGGAGATCTAAGGAAGAAAGCTATCTGAACCACTTCTAAACAGGGACCCCGACGCTTCCAAACTCCCCTACTTCGAGGATCCATTCCCTTTTCCTTTCACACCAAATGCACTGAAACAAAACCCCGAGTGAATAGTTAACGTTCTCCACTCAGCATTATTTAGCAGTCTGGGACAGACTGAACATGACTATCTAACCAATTTGGCTTTATTAAGTTTAAAAGAAGCCAGTTTTTTAGATGCCCACATTTTTGCTCAGCTAATCTGTGGGACAGTTGGATGACAAGGCAACCAAATTCAGTGCTTCACTCCCATTATAAGTGAAGACCGTGGTGCATCAGGAGGCATACAGGTTAGCTGGGGAGTCCAACCTGTCGTGGAATATAAGATCCCTGAAAGACAAGTGCCATGACACACCACAGCAACATTTCAGCATTGCCCCCAGTTTAATCTGGATTTTCCCGTTCTGGCATTCATTCAGTCCTTTGTGTATCGAATACTTTGAAACTCAGTTCAGTTCAGTGCACCTACTTGTAGCACAAACCCCTTGATTCACAAGTTATTTGTGAATATTTGCATTATTGTGAATGTCAGTGTGTATTTTCTATTTGCAGCATTATTGAGAAAGCACACTGATAACCCACCAGAGAGAACAGCATGTGAAAATCCAAGCCATTCTGGAGAGGGCCTGTGCATCATATTAACCTTTCAAAAGATGCCAGCTGATGTGTGGATACTTTAGGAAATCATGGCGGGTTAAAGACATGGGAGTGCAGGGGAAGTTAATGACTTGAATGAGGAGCATAGAGCCCTTTTACACCAAACTAAGAGGAAATGACATCGATTCATAGATTCATAGACACTAGGGTCGGAAGGGACCTGAACAGATCATTGAGTCTGACCCCCTCCCTAGGCAGGGAAGAGTGCAGGGGCCAGATGACCCCAGCCAGATGCCTATCCAGACTTCTGTCAAAGACCCCCAAGGTAGGGGAGAGCACCACCAGCTCCATGATGGGAATCATGACAAATTACTTCCATTCAGTCAGAACTTTCTATCCAAAACAGTTCCCAGTCCCCAAATGTTTTATAAGCCACCGCCTGTTTAGACAATGACAAGTCCTGTTGCTGATTTACACCAGCTGGGGATCTGGCCCCCTTTTCAGAAACCCTTCCAATCATCCTCTTTCCTTCCACACTGCTTTGGGACTCTCAGCATCTGTGCCTGGGAGGCTAGGCAGGTGTATAGATATAAGGAGGGGAGGAAGCAAGAGGGGTTGATGGCCCCATGGCTGCCATTTGCTTGGGGCCACCAAAAAACAGATTCTTACATCCTGAGGCAGTGTGCCCCTTCAGGGCACAGTCAACCTGTGGCAGGCACCCCTCCACTGCCCTCCCCTCCCAGACCCCTCTCAGCAGAGCCACCCCTCACTTCTACCAAAACCAAACTATCACACAGAGGCTTTGGAAATTCAGCTCCACCTTGAAGTGTGACCACAAAAAATACCAAGGTGTCACCTCACATTAATTATCTGCCAAGTGACTCCTGGTCTGACATGCTCATTTTATAAGCACACATGAGTTACTTTTTTTCAAGCTGGGTTTTTTGCCAGGCTTAGAAAACCCAGCTGTGGGCTCAGTGATACCTGTGCCTGTCCCTTGTCTCTCTTGGGTTTCTGTAGCTGAGTGGAGCTTAGTAATCAGTCCCCACCTTCCCCCACCCCCCAAAAAAAACCAAACAGACATCAGGCCCCTGTCACTGGAGTGAGCTTTGCTAGAATAGCTGGAGTGAAAAGCAATCATTTTATTCACCAAAACCAGCAGCTGTGAAACCCAAATGCACAGGTCCCCTGAGCTGGGTAGCATATTCACACAGCAGAATGGCTGCTCAAAAGGATTTTTTGCTGCTTAAGTAGCAGGGCTGGACATAGGCATGGGTGAACCAGACAGCTGCCCAGGGCCTGGACAGAAAGGAGGTCCGAACACGGTAATTTGTTTTCCATTATCCGATTATTATTATCATTATCTCTGGTGAAGGGGGGCTTAATATTAAAAGTTTGCCCAGGGATGCCAGGAGTCTAGGTATGGTGCCGTTAGGTAGTTAAAGTGTTTTTCATTTTTAAAAGCACCAAATAGGGCCCCATATTCAGTCTCCCTAAATTTATCTTTACTGATTGCCTAGAAAGAGTTTCCCCAGACTCTGTGCCATTTGTCTTTAACACTTGGTCCAGCCCCACTTGCACACTTCATACTGCCTTATCTGTGAATGATCCCGCAGTTTTGGAGTGAGTTGGCTGGGACTGAACATGTGCAGGGAAGCTGCTCCGACACGCTGTAATTACTACAGTAGACTCCAGCGTCACATGTATCAGCATCCCTGTACTGAAAAATGGTGGCAGCGCATTTTAAACTGAAGCTTGTTTGACAAGCTTTAGTTCAAAGTACCCTGCCACCATTTTTCAACAGAGGGACACTGATACATGTGACACTCCAGGTGCTTATTTAGTAAGGCTCTTGGAGCTACACTATTTAAAGTGCCTTCCCTCCCCCCACCTCCAAGTGCGTGTCTATAAATGCTCTTAGTTTTTGCTCGTAGTAAGTTTAGCTCTGACTTAAAAACCACATTGAGCTCTTGATCTTTGCATCCTAAGGGGTACATGGAGTCTGTGGAACTTATACCACAGAACTTAAGGACAACTGGAATGGAAAGCCCTACCCTGAATCAGTCTGACCCCTTCGCTCTACTCTAATCACTGATCTGGGCACATGGATTACCCTTACCACTAGCAGAAGGCAGATAAGGGTGGCACTTAGAAACTCAGAGAGGCATGAGCTTTTGTAGGCAACAACCTACTTCATCAGATGCTCAGCACTGGAGGGTTTAAGACCCCTCAGGTTTAAAGTAAATGAATGCTTTTGCCTCTGTGGTGGGTCCAGACCAGGATGTTTAAGGTACCAGTAAAGGTACTTTCGGAAGTACTAGAGCATGGCGGAGTACGGGCAGGTACTACACCATACGAGCAGCACACACTTAGATTTCCCTGCTACAGCACTGTAGCGGCACACTGTAAGCAGATCATATGTAGACCTGCGTGATTGCTACATCACCATAACACACCATATAGTGATGTAGCACATCACTATGTCGCCATACGACAACGTATAGATGCACCCAATGAGTCTTTAACATATATAAATCTGATCCAGTTAAAGTTGAGAGGCGTAACAATTTAACACCTGCTAAAGGCACACTACCTTCATTACAGTGAACAGATAATGTCAGGAAATAGCTTTCAGCTCTTAGAAAGTCTCTAGATTCATGAGATGTTTTCCCTGGGAAGATCTAGCTTCTGCTCCCTGTCTGGTTCACTCAGGAGCCACTATCCAACCCTGAATGAGGCTGAGATGAGAGGAGCTGAAAACATCAAAAGGCATTTGCCACATAAATGGCAACCATGCTGCATCCTAGCCCTGGAGCAGTGCCATGCTGTACCTGCAGAATCCAGGAAGGTGAATTGCCTTGACCTGCCCATCTTGTCTCTTTCCACAGGCGGACAAGGCTGGCTCTGGGGAGGCTGCAGTGATAACGTGGGCTTTGGGGAAGCCATTTCCAAGCAGTTTGTGGATGCACTTGAGACAGGACAAGATGCCAGAGCAGCGATGAACTTGCACAACAATGAGGCTGGCAGAAAGGTGAGGCCCTTTCTCTCTATCAGGAAATGAATAAGTCAGTAAGAAAGACAGGTTTTCCTGTGCCAGTTGATTAGTCGCTCCGGTATTCTGATACAAACTATGGCTAATATCAGATACTCAAGAGAAAGTCAAAAGACGTGATTGCAGAGCCAGGCATGGGGAGAGAAGAGAGCCAGGAAGACATTATGGTGGGTATGGGGCAGAAGCTGGCAAGTAGAGGTGGATCTCGGTCCTGCTCCTGCTCATTGGTGGCCCTGTCTGCAGCCAGAAAAGCCTCACTTCATTCATTGTTCACTGACAACCGGTGAAGCTGTTGAGCCCTAGCGTACTCATGGTCATGCAGGGGTTTGCATCAAGTAGCTTATTCTAGTGCATAATTCAGGTGCAGCTCTACTGACTGCTGGCCAGCCCTGGACCCTAAAGAATGACAAAGTCTGGGTAATTATTCTTCAGTCCTAAGGTACCAAACTCACCAGGATCATTATAATTACACCCCTGCTAGCCTGTGAGCTGCTCTCATCCAGCCATGTTACACCATACTCTTTTATTTTTAGTTCCTGGAGCCAGTGTAACACAGGTCTTCCTTAGGCTACTCCTACCTGAACTAGCGGTCACAAAATGAAACTAGTAGGTAGTAAGCTTAAGACTAAGACAAAGAAGTTCTTTTTCACACAGCATGTGCTTAAAGTGTGGAACTCATTGCCACAAGATGTTGTGGAAACTGACAGTTTAGCCAGATTCAAAAAGGGATTGGATGAATTCCTGGAGGAAAGGGGCACCAGTAGCTATTGAGCATGAGAATTAGGGGTACAGCCTCTGAATTAGAATTTCCTAGACCTAGACCTTAAATGCTGGAGGCTGCAAGTAGAAGAGAAACAGTGGAAAAAAACCTGATCATACCCAGTTCTCTCTCCCTTTCAGCATCCAGTCTCTGCCACCATGTGACACAGCATACTGGGCAAGATGGCCTTATGCTCTGACCCAGAAAGTGGCAATTCTTATGTTTTTGTGTTCAACCTCTATTTAGCAGCTCTGGCTTTCAGTATCATACAAGAGGCTTCTCATTCCTGGGTCACTCTTTCATTCTCTTTTGAATATATTGAATACTTTCAATATATATGGGAGTGATAGTCCTCAACAGTACTGTTTCCAAGTGGATTCACTGAATATTTATACTAAAGCGGTTACTGTTTCATGTGCTAGTTCTTTCACTATTCTGAGATCAAGATTATCTGCAGCTCTCAAATTTTGTCACAGGAAGCAATCTATGTTGGGCTTTCATCTAGACCGATAATTTCAATAATGGTGTCCTAATTCCCATTTACTAGCCAATAGGGTTGTGTGAAGCTTCGGTCCCTGATTCGATTTGGTGGCTGAATCTCCAAATCTGAATCAAATCAGAGGACCCTTTAAATTCTCCAAATCGAATCGGAACCCTCCAAATCAATTCAGAGAGATTCGGAGATTCGGACATAGACACAGCTTTAACTGTTTTTTTCTACATACTTCTAGGCAGCAGGTAGCAGAGTGCTGTGAGGCTGGGGCACATGGAGCGTCCCACTGAAGCACAGGGGGCTTTCCAGTGCGCTCAGCAACAGACCCAGAAGTGGACCAGAAGCACTTCCAGTCCACGTCTGGGTCCGCCAGGGAGCGCACTGGGGGGGCCCCCCGTGCTTCCCTGGCTCAGTGACTGGTGCCTCCTGGGTCTGGGGGGGCACCCGGGGTCCCCCGTGGCCAATTCGCGAGCTAGGGGGATACAGGGGGGGCTCCCTGCGCACTCCCCAGGAGACCTGGAAGTGGACCGGAAGTACTTCTGGCTTCACTGCTGAGCATGTGGAGGGGCCCCCTGCACTCCTGTGGGACGCTCCATTCACCCCAGCATCGCAGCGATCACAAGCCATGCTGGTACCTCGAGGTATGTAGAAAAAACTTTTAAAGCTGTGTCTATGTCTGAATTGCTGATTCTCCAAATCAGCATCGAATCTTCAGATTCAGATTTGGCCGAATCAAATCAGGGACAGTGATCTGAATCAACGAATCGAATCACTGTCCCTGATTTGGGCCGAATTCGAATCGAATACGACCTGTTTCACACACCCCTACTGTATAGGCTTTTGCTCTTTGTTTTTATGTCCTTTGCAAGGTTAAGTCATTGGCCATTCACACTGTATCTCTCTATTATTTCATCGTGTAAAGACATTTCTCCTTACAGATCAGTTCTATTATCCATTGTTACTAGATCCTCTCACTATTCCTAATGGCCATTTGAGATTCCTCTGAATCCATGTAGGTCTGTAGTCCTTTCCTATGTGTTTTCTTCTTCTGCTTGGGATGTGAGCTCCCACGAACATTTCTCTATTTGTCTTAAAGTACTTCCATGCCACTTCTGCATCTAAGTCCTTTAGCTCTTAATTCCAGTCAACTTCCTTAACTTAGTTTCTCAAAGAAAGACTTTCTGAAGCCCAAAACATTTATTGTAAACCTATTCTCGTTTGTCCTGTCCAGCAATTTAAACTGAAATGAACCATGTTTGCTTGATTCCAGATTTTTTTCCATGACCAGTTCTTCTAGAAGGTCCTAACCTAGCTATAACGTACCATTGCCTCTTGTTGGCACAATAGCCACTTGATAGAGAAGTCTCAGTTAACTGTTCCAAAAATATCTGCACCCTGCCATTATTGGTAGCATTTGTTATTAAGTCTATAGTGGGTAAATTGACATCTCACATAATTATACAGTTTCCAGTGTCACTACATTCTCCCCAAAGCTTAGCTATTTCCAGATCTAAACCTGGGGTTCTATAACCCCCACCCCCAACACAATCCTTTTAAAGCAGCTTTGTTATTAATCCTTCCTAGCATAAATTTAACCCAAAGATATCCTGTTTTGTCTATGCCAGTGGTGCTAAACCTTTATCCCCAGTGGGCCGGTTGGGCAGGGTTCAGCCCATCTGTGGGCTGGATCTGGCTGGTAGTCCTGATTCAGCACTCTGGGCAGGCTCAGTAGGCACTGTCCAGATGTGCTGGGGGGGGGGAGGCTTGATCCCCTGCAGGGAAGGGAGTGTGACTTGGCCCCTACAGGGAGAAAGGGGATGTAGCCTGGCCCCAACCCAGCCTGTTGGGGGGAGGGCACGTAGCTTGGCCCCAGCTTGACTCCATAGAGGGATAGGGGGCATGGCTTGGCTCAGATGTCAGGGGGAGGGTTCATGTCCCAGTCCCACAGGGAGAAGGGACTACAGCCCAGCTGTAACCAGCCATGTGGCAATTGGAGTTTGGGAATTTGGCCGGGGGGAGCAAATTTCCCAACTTGTAGGGTGCCCTGCAGGCCAGATGCAATGACTCCATGGGCTGCATTTGGCCATGGGCCAGAGGTTGAGCATCTCTGGTCTATGTAATTGCTTTATATTTCCTTCCAGTCTACCACTTCATTTATATATAGTGCTACCTCACTGCCTTTACTTTTATTTCTGTCCTTCCTAAAAAGTGTGTATTCTTCAATATCTGTATTTCAGTCATGGCTGGTGTTCCACCATATTTCCGTTATTCCTATAGTGTCTGTTTTTCCCCTCACACTAGGAGGTTAACTTGAGCCATAATCCATCCACTTGGCAGTGAGGACACAGACTTACAGAGCACAGAGAAGTACTCCCTCAGTTGATATGATTTATCTGGCAAAAATCTCAGTGCATGTTAGTCCAAAGAACCATGGGAGGTTCATAGAATCATAGAGTCATAGAAGTGGGGTCAGAAGGGACCTTGTAGATCTTCAAGTCCGACCCCCTGCCTGGGCAGGAGGAAAACTGGGCTCAAATGACCCCAGCCAGGTAGGCATCGAGCCGCTTCTTAAAGACCCCCGGGGTAGGAGCCAGCACCACTTCCCTTGGAAGTTGGTTCCAGATCCTAGCCGCCCTGACTGTGAAGTAGTTCTTACGGATGTCTAGTCTAAACCTACTTTCCAACAACTTGTGGCCATTATTCCTTGTTATCCCGGGGGGCGCTAGGGGAAACAAGGTCTCCCCCAAACCCTTCTGGTCCCCCCTAGTGAGTTTATAGACGGTCACAAGGTCCCCCCTCAGCCTTCTCTTGTGAAGGCTGAACAGGTTCAGGTCCCGTAACCTCTCGTTGTAGGGTCTGCCCTGCTGTCCCCCGGTCATGCGGGTGGCCCTCCTCTGGACCCTCTCAATGTTGTCCACATCCCTCTTGAAGTGGGGTGCCCAGAACTGGACACAGTACTCCAGCTGTGGCCTGACCAGTGTCACGTAGAGGGGGAGGATCACCTCCTTGCCCCTACTTGAGATGCACCTGTGGATGCACGATAGGGTCCGGTTAGCCCTGCCGACTGTGACCTCACATTGTCGGTTCCTCCAGGCAGAGATGGGAAAGTGCAGAAATGCACGTAGGGTTTTGCTGTAGGGATGCTCGCATCTGGGGTAGCCTCAACAAGGTGCTCAAAACCCAGATGCCAATCATAATGCAAGCCATAAGGGGCAGTTTCCTTGCTGGACGCAGAAGTGCCATGCCTTGCCCTATGAGGTTAGACAGAGACTGTCGTGTAATTTTCGTCCAGCATTTAAATACAGAGGAGAGAAGGGGACTGACCAACACAGATGCCTTTAGTTCCAGTTCAAACAGTTTGGTTCTTTCATTTTAAATCTCTACCTGCCATGCTGTATTTGCAGCCCAAACAGAACAGCCTGGCACTGCTGCCTAAAGCAAAACCCACTGTGTATGAAGTGAAGCCGATTCGTTTTGATCTTTCCTTCCACACAGAGTGGGGTGTGCAACAGCATCACCATAATGCTTGCTGCTGCTGTGGTGCCCACAGCCCTTGTAGAGTCGTTTCAGTGTTGATCTCTTAGTTCAGACACCAGATTGGATTTGATTTACCTCCAAGATTTTACCTTGACATTGTCCCTTTAACTAAAAAGGGCTGAACCTTCCTGGCACCTAGCGGTGGATTGCAACACACCACAAGACAGTATGTCCTGGATTATGGGCCTCATTCTGACACCCTCTCTGCCTCCCCCTCTATCTCTAGGCAGTGAAAGGGACCATGAAACGGACTTGCAAGTGCCATGGAGTGTCGGGCAGCTGCACCACCCAGACCTGCTGGCTGCAGCTGCCCGAGTTCCGGGAGGTGGGCACCTATCTCAAGGAGAAGTACCACAAGGCCCTGAAAGTGGACCTGCTGCAAGGAGCAGGCAACAGCGCTGCTAACCGGGGCGCCATTGCTGAGACCTTCAGTTCCATCTCCAAGAAGGAGCTGGTCCACTTGGAAGACTCTCCTGACTACTGCCTGGAGAACAAAACTCTGGGGCTGCTGGGAACTGAGGGCAGGGAGTGCCTCAAGCGTGGCAAGGCACTGAGCAAGTGGGAGAAGCGGAGCTGCCGGCGGCTGTGTGGGGATTGTGGGGTGGGCGGGGGA